>NW_015094506.1:11211997-11372309 GCF_001431845.1 Calidris pugnax | reverse complement strand
AGGACAGCAAAAATAAGAGTTTTTAAAGAAAAATGTCTTTTGAAACACAACAGGTAACATTTGGCTTTGGAAAACTGAAATTTTTAATTTTTTTTTTTTTTTTTTTTTTTTTTTTTTTTTTGAGTGTGAAAGAATGAAGTGTCTGGAAATGAAAAGGGCAATGCTTTGTTTATTATTTCTATTATTTCTCCTTATTATTTGTATTATGAAACTTGAATACCAGTAATCAGACGTATCACTGACTGCTTGATCTATTCTTTTCCCCTTCATTATCTTGCATAATTAGCTGTTGCTGGAGTGCTGGTTTTGGTAGTCATTTAGTCTCATCAAGTATGGACACTCATATCCATGGCCAGCATAGTAACTTCCAACTCTTCTTTCCAATGTACGAGCATTCAAGGAACAAATGTCCCTTCCCAATACATGTTTCTAGGGTAGTAAAATAAAGCGATAGAGAAAGTGCTAATTAATTGCTAATTAAGTCACAGGAAGGATCTCTAGAGGTCATTTGGTCTAGGCCCTCACTCACAGAAGGGCTTTGTCATTATACTGTATTGCCCGGGGCCTTGTGCTTGCAACTTAAAACTATTGTACCACTGCTGGATTTTCCACTTCACTTTTTTTCCCCATTAGATTGAAAAGACATGTAGATCAAGTCTCTGGAAATTTATTTTGGGGATATGTTAAGACCACTGGGATCATCTTGCACTTGTAGAGGATATAAAGGAACTTCCACATTCCCTTCCTCTCACAGTTTGGTCAACAGCTTTCTGACACTCACTATCCCCTTCACAGCTGTCGACATGTGGGACAGGAGTGGGTATAGACACAGAACAAAGAAACTCAGTTTAAAAATTGTGATACATTTGTCTTCAAATTCCTCTTCTGTTTTGCCATATGGGCAGCTTTAAGTGGAAATGTAGTCTTTTTAAGCCTTCCTTGAGATAGATTTACCTGGAATTTATTCCATCTTTCTATGGATGGCATTTTCATTTGCGTTTTTTCACCAACACTAACTTTTCTGCCAAACTCCTCTGTGTTCATATCAGCTGATCCCATTCAAGATTGGCAAGGATCTGATTCACTGTTTTTTGTGATTTAAGTCACCTGTGTTTTATCTCTATCTTTCTGTTAGACTGGAGTCAGTAGGAATACATGGAGCGTGTGTCTTAAGACAACCATCAGAAACATACACCCCCAGAGTGACATTTGTGTTCTGATTTTTCTTTTACTTTCTTAAGTTGCTATAGAATCAGGTTCAGAGATCTCCAAAATCCACTCAGGTTGTGCAAGTGGTGAGGCAGACTGGACATAAAATTGATGCAGTTTAGCACTTTCCAACTTCAAAGCACTTGACAAATTCTGAAGTCTGGTTTTTGGCACATAAAACATCAGGAATGCTGGGAAAGAGTTGTACCACTTGAGTGGCAGCAGATGGTGATGTTAAGTCTGAAGCTCATACTGAGCTAGCAGTGAGCCTGGTGCCAGAAACACAGGGAAAGCAATACAGATCCAGCAGAGACAGTTCTGTTACCAGCTCAGCAGATGAGTCATTGTGTGACCGAGAGAGTGACCCATGGGATGATTCCAATTACTCTTGTCCCAGTTCTTCTAAAACAAACAAACAAAAACCTTAGGAATGAACATAATTTATAGTAATCCATCAAAGCCAATTGAGTTATTTGCATGCTAAATTTTTAACCATCAGCATGTACATTTTCTGGATCAAAAATATGTGCTTTCGTTTTTGGAAGTCGCAGCTAATTGTGATGTGGTGGGGTTTTTTTAGAGCATGACTCTCTAAGGAGACCATGATCTAAACAGTTGAGTCCCAATCTCCATATTTTCCTCATATTTGTGAGGACATTTCTGTTTAGCCTTTGATTGCTTCAACTTTGCAACCGTATATGTAATCGCAGACCTAGACTTGTTAGCTTCCTTTAAGAATACTGAACAAAGCATTAACCTTAGAGTTTAAACCATTAGTTTTAAGGCATGCAAAAGATTTTTCACTAAAATCAGTGAGGCTTTCCTTGGGACAGTTGAAAGGGAGGGTTTTATCCCATGCAAGGAGCTGCCTGCCAGAAATTTTAACATTGCTAATTTATAGATGCTTCTACTGTTCTACAATGGTTTTACTAGCAGTTAAGTGAATGTGTCAAGTGTTTGTCTTTTTTCTAAGAGGAAATTTTGATTTCAGGTTCTGATTTTGGGTTCATAGAAATACTCAGGTGATGTCTCTGTGAAGCAAAGATTAAAGAATTCTCATAATCCAGTATTAAGAAGATGTAGCTTTTAGGATAATTTTGAAATCCACAGAAATGTAACCTCTAGAAAACATATTGTAGGTAAGTATGGAAACACCCATGGACTCCGTGCTTTTCTATTCTCAAGCAAGATCACATGACAGGTGTACACCACAAAAAGATACCAATGAAATAAAACCACACTGAAGGATGTAGATTGGTCTATGGCATCTTCTAGGCCCATCCTTCGGAAATGCCTGTAGGCATTTCCAAAGATAGCACAAGGGAAGAAGACAGGACAGTTTCAAGGAAGAAATACATTTTTCTAGGGGAGTTTACTCAAGGAGAGGGAGTGGAAAAAGGTGTTAGTAACTTGACCATGTTAGTAGCTCAGAGCATCCAGAATAACAAAAGGTGCTTCAAAACACCTGAGGTTCAAACTAGAAATGAAGGATAAAGCATTATCTATTTTCCAGTATGACTCAGAACTGCTTTGGTTTTAAAGGTCAGAGTCCACCAACACTCATGCATATAGCCTTTCTGTTCACTTCACTGGAGGCTGTAAGCTAGTAATGTAACTGGAGAGAAAATCTGGCAATAAAAATCCAATTTACTGCCCAAGAATGTATGCCATTTAGATTCCTCTTAACATATTAGACACCCAAGCAGTGAAATGACAATGTAGCCACACTACAAAGTGTGCCACTGCACACTGCAGTGTAAGCCACTGCAAAGTGAGTTGATAAGAAGGAGATTTTCAAGTGTTGAACAAAAGTGCGCAGGCATGTGAACCCAGCCTGCATATGCAGAGCACCAGTTCTTGATCTTGCAGCCCAGCATCTCATCACTCATATTTGTATATGTGCATATTCAAATCAACCTCTATCACCATGAGTCAGGCATACATACACTTAATGGACACTGTTGCAATTCTATTATAGATATTTCAGCTTTCATGATGTAGGTGGTAGCAAAACAGTCTCCCTTTGTTGCAGGCATTGGAAGGAAAATATAAAATATGTACAGGTAAGCTCCTCGACTTGAGTGCTGCATTATGCTTTCCTGAAAAAAGTAAGACATCTGTAACTATTATCAATGGTATACATACAGAAAGGTGTTTCAGAATGACTTTTTTCTGGATAGTATCTTGATTTTTGCACTGTGAAAAAAAGGAGTACTGCAGAAATTCCAATTAAATGCACTGTACATCTGCTGAGCAACAATGTGTCCAGAAGCTATTGAATCAGGAAAAAAAAAATCCCAGAAGAATAAACAAAAAATCTTACCAGCTGATTTTTAAATTTTCCCTTGCTTCAAACTATTGCTTGACTAGCACCCCAGACAATATTATAATGACTTCCATCTGAAACTGCTTCAGACTTTTGAATATTAGATGCATTCACACTAAATAGTGTGTGTAACATACATGAGAGGTTAAAGATTGTGATAATTTGTCATATGGATACTACTACCATTGTGGATTGAAACTGAAGGATACATTTGCACAAATTTCCTTTTATGGTGAAACCTCTGAATTCTAGCAAGTACTGCATGTAATTTCTGGGTCCCTCCTTAGTGAACATGAGCCATAGTACCTATTTCCAATGCTTTTTTAATATTGTCACAAGTGCTAAAGCACAATAGTTGTGGAAAGCAAACCAACTAACAAATGGAGGCATAGACTACTTACAGTCAAGATTCAATCCTCAAGAAATCTAAGCTTTTAAATACATAAGCACCCAACCAGAAATCTGCTTCTACAGGGATGATGTAAGCTGTAAAAACATTAGCATGCTCCTCTTGTAACAACCTTTCATCTTGTCAGTGACTACAAAGATGAGCGATTTTGCTCTTACTTCTGCAGAAGTTTTGTAAGCATTGACCTCTTTAAGGCACATATTGTTTAAAGGACAATAATATATTGCATAAAAATATAACAAAACAAATGTCTTCATCTCAATAATGTAAGCTAAATCAACACTGCTATTTGCAAAGAAAACTGGAATTGACTGAACAGTTGGAATGTCATGATGTTAGTACTGCAAAGCTTTTCTTTAGCAGAACCACAGACATCAGTTAAAGACAGTAAAATAAAAGGAAGATTGTTACCAAAAAGGTCTATAAAAAGTCAGTCAATATGAACTTCATCATTTTGGCAGGTGAGTGGAAGGGAGAGAAGCTCAGGCACAAGCATACTGAACATATTTGAAGGAATGTTCACCTGAAAAAGAAGAAACAGAAAAATACTCTGTCTACTTTCTTGAAAAAAATATACTGGATGTTTAAAATCACCTTGTATGTTCTGCAATACTATAAAATGATAACTTAACATGTTTTTTCTTTCCTTCTTTTTTTCCTGAAGATCATATTTAAAATTACTGCCTTCTATTCCTACAGCTCTGTGTCCTATCCATATTTGTTGTTTACTTTTTCTTCCAATGCCTTTGAATCTCCCCTATGTGATCTCTCACAGATAATGCCTAGTTCTTGAAATGCTGCTTTTGTGATTTTCTGAAGTGAATTTCATCAGGATGTTTAGTCTGAAAAAGCTAATTATCCTAACCATTATTTCCTTCCTAATTCTGGCCTGCACGTGGATAACTGTTGTTTTAGAGATTTGGAATAAAATATTTGTATTTAAAACTGCATATGGTTCATAGTTTGACTCTCTGGCAAGCACCGATTTATCTTCTAACAGCTTCCCAATGCTTATTAGTTTACTTGTTTATATAAAAGTTTATATAAGTCATCACTGTTGGTCATGTGCTCTGATACAGGACTCTGATTAAATAATACTACCCTCTATTTTTCTTATTGCCTTCCTTAAATTGATGGTCACAGCTAAGCCTTATTATAATGGTTTACAGAAGTAGTTGATTATGAAGACTGAAAAAAGTAGCATTAAATACTTCAAAAATAGTTCTTTTACGGTTGGATCTAAATGGGCACTAACTCTATAGTTATCAGAGAGATAGCTAGACAGGATTAGTTCTGTAATCGTGCCCATAACTGTCTTTATTTACTCTCCCTCATGGTAATAGGATTTTACAATAACATAGGAAAAGTTTGTGAGCTCTCTTACAGCAAAAATGTATGCTTTGTTGATTACCAGAAATCCTGTGCTCCCCTGAGGGACTTTGCTGGTTTCCAGCAAATACAATTCCTTTGTTACTCTGCCTTTGTTTCCATGTTTGATGGTTTAAAACTGGTGCTGTCAGATTGCTTTGGTCTCAGTGCTGTTCCAAAACGTGTAGATGAGCAGAGCTTTTCTCGTCCCTACTTGTCCACTCCCTGTACATGCTGGCGTGAAGTTACCTCAGGTGGTCATGAGAAATATGGAGTGTCCATAATCGGGTATTAAGAGCTTACCTTTGACAAAAAAACTGGAAGCCTTATTGAAGTTAAATTGGATAATAATATAAAGTCTTCAATCAAGATGAACACATTTTGCACATATATTAAAAAGCAGTATATGCCTTAGACATATGTACATACAATACTCACCTCAGTATTTTCAAATGTTTCCTGAAAATCATGTGCTTAGAGTTTGAAAAAACAAAAGTGTAAGTCAGATTATGATAGCAATGAAAATATTAAAAAGCTATTCATAAAAGAAAGATTGCCCTCTGAAAATAGAGAATATTCTTGTTACATGTTATTGCCAAGTCTAAAATTCACAACTTGGAATTGAATTTACACTCAGGTAGATAGGAATTCCCTGGTAAAATATTAATCCTCAGTGAATAGTGTGCTACCAACAGAATAGAAATCTGGGGGAAAGAAACCCAGTAAAAACTGGCATAATAGCCATATGTAGGTCAGGAACTGGAAATGCTGAGACTGTTCATTACATTTGGTCTGTTCTAATAATCCCTGTGTTCTCAGACATTAAACTCAGACCTTTTCCCACAATAATGAATTTGACTTAAAATAGAATAATGTCTATGTGGGAGAAGGCTTCTAAATATAGAACTAATAATATTTCAACACATTTATTTATCAGAAATGTTATTTGTGACGTTTGGGAGTGCTAGTTGTTAAAAATATTCATCAATTAAAGAAGTCTCTTCTTCTGCAAACCATCTGCTGTTCTTTTTCAGTCTGCCAATGAAGTCATGGTACAGAAACAGTGATATGACAGGTATTTCTTTGCCAAGAGATGACGCTTAGATATTATGGCATCACTGAATTCAGTCAGTAAGAAAGATGTTTATTCCTCTTAAGGAACCTGAAGTCCATGGGACCTGATGAAATCCATCCACGGGTCCTGAGGGAGCTGGCAGATGAAGTTGCTAAGCTGCTTTCCATCATATTTGAGAAATCGTGGCAGTCTGGCAAAGTTCCTGCAGACTGGAAAATGGGGAACATAACCCCAATATTCAAAAAAGGAAAAAAAGAAGACCCAGGGAACTATAGGCCACTCAGTCTCACCTCTGTGCCTGGAAAGATTATGGAGCAGATCCTCCTGGAATCTCTGCTAAGGCACATGGAAAATAAGGAGGTGATTGGAGACAGCCAACATGGCTTCACCAAGGGCAAATTGTGCCTGAAAAATTTGGTAGCCTTTTATGATACTGCCACATGCTTGGTGGACAAGGGCAGAGCAACAGATGTGGTCTACCTGGACTTATGCAAAGCGTTTGACACTGGCCCACATGACATACTGGTCTCAAAATTAGAAACTAATGGATTTGATGGATGGGCCACTCGGTGGATAAGGAGCTGGCTGGATGGCAGCACCCAAAGGGTTGTGATCAATGGCTCAATGTCCAAATGGTGGCCAGTGACGAGTGGTGTTCCTCAGGGGTCCATAATGGGACTAGTGCAGTTCAACATCTTTGTTGGAGACATGGGCAGTGGGATAGAGTGCACCCTCAGCAAGTTTGCCGATGACACCAAACTTGGTGGTGCGGTCGACACACTGGAGGGAAGGGATGCCATCCAGAGGGACCTGGACAGGCTGAAGAGGTGGGGTCATGCAAATCGCATGAAGTTTAACCAAGCCAAGTGCAGGGTCCTGCACCTGGGACGTGGCAACTCCAGGAACAAATACAGGTTGGGCGGAGAATGGCTAGAAAGCAGCCCTGAGGAGAAGGACTTGGGGGTGGTGGATGAGAAGCTTAAAATGAGCCGGCAATGTGCACTGGCAGCCCAGAGAGCCAACTGTATCCTGGGCTGCATCAAGAGAAGCCAGCAGGTCGCAGGAGGTGATTCTGCCCCTCTACTCTGCGCTCATGAGATCCCACCTGGAGTACTGTGTCCAGCTTTGAAGTCCTCAACAAAAGAAGGACATGGATCTGTTGGAACGGGTCCAGCGGAGGGCCACAAAGATGATCAGAGGGATGGAGCACCTTTCCTATGAGGACAGACTTGGGGTTGTTCAGCCTGGAGAAGAGAAGGCTCCAGGGAGATCTTATAGCGGCCTTTCAATATCTGAAGGGAGCCTACAGGAGAGCCGGAGAGGGACTCTTTGTCAGGAAGTGTAGGGAAAGGACAAAGAGTAATGGTTTTAAATTGAAAGAGGGGAGATTTAGATTAGATACTAGAAAGAAATTACTTACTGAGAGGGTGGTGATGCACTGGAACAGGTTGCCCAGGGAGGTCGTGGATGGCCCAGCCCTGGAAGTGTTCAAGGCCAGGCTGGATGGGGCTTTGAGCAACCTGCTCTAGTGGGAAGTGTCCCTGCCCGTGGCAGGGGGCTTGGAAGTCGATGATCTCTAAGGTCCCTTCCAACCCAAACCATTCTATGATTCTATGATGATTCTATGATTCTATTACTTGGGTGTTTTCCCACATTTTCCTACTTATTTCTTTAAAAGCAAGCAGAACATCAAACTTTTCCACTGGCACCCATACATGTTTTGTATCATATGTACATAGAAGTCCCCTTAAAATTGTGACCACTTAAACGCAACTCTGAAAGGAAAAGTATTATGTGCTAGAATATGATCTGCAAAGAATTTTTATATCTGCATCACGTTCAAATGTGGGTTTACACTATCTGTTAAATTCATTTGCTATTAATGCAAGCTGTCGAGCATTAGTGTCACAGGGATACTTTGTAAACAAGAAAGTTAAGAGGTGGTGTCAAAATCTCATTTTTTGTGTGTGTGTAAATTTTGGGTAGATCCATTGGCTTTAACCCCATTTCAGCAGTAAAACAGTAACAGCATTTGGCTCACAAGCTCCCCTCTGTTGCCTGTGCCAGTGGTGTTGGGCCTCAGAAGACAAAGAACAATGATGAAAGCTGTTGCCTTTAGAAGTCCAGGTAAGGCAGCCTGCATGGACGAACTGCCATTCCCAGGTAGCTTTTAACACTCAAAATATATTTGGTGAGCAGGAGCAGCAGAAGCCAGCTTGCAAACCATGAGGAGAGATGTTTGTTGAGCAGGTCTTATTGCTCCTTTCCGTATACTTTGTAAGGACTATGTCCCTTGAGATTTTTCAAGAGAATCTTTTGTTTATTTTAAAGAGTTTACTGTGAGATCTGTTACATACGCTTTTTCATCTGACAGCATGTAGATTAATTTCAATGATGTATCTGAGACTTGTTTTCTTCAGCTTCATGATTATGACATACACCATATGAAATTATGAAATTGCCATCTCTTCGTGTTCTTAGGTTATTTCTGTTGATGGTAAGAAACAGGCAGCAAAGTCAAGAACAGCTGCAAGGAAAAGTTAAAGGATTGAAAGATTTATTATCTTAGCTCCTTAAATTAAAAAGCAGGGACATTTATATCTCAGTGCTTCTTTTTTGCTTGTTTTGCTTTTAATTGTGGAGGTTTTTTCCACCTAAGTAAGTGCTTTTGTGATTGACTTAAGAAGTATCTTCTTTCCTGAGCAGGCTAGCTGTTTTTTACTGCTGAGTAATTCACATAAAAAGTTAATTAAGCCTTTGACCTGATGTTCCAGTTGCTTCTTGGCACAGGAGGAGTCTAGGCCACTTAGTTTCCTAGGAAACCAACAAGAAAGTCCCTGTTACTGTTCCAAAGAATTTAAATTTCCTTGATTTTGTACTGCAAAATATTGTGCTATGGTAGCCATATTATCTTACGATGCTTATGTCTTTCACACAAGCGGGAAGAGAAAATTGTCTTTGGCTCTTTCTCTTGGGAGGTTATAGTTAGTCCTCAGAGAAAAGATAGGCCTTTATGTTTCTAAGCTTTATTTAACAGCCAAAGAAATGCTGTGTGATTTTCTTGGTTGGATGGGTCATGCAAGTTACTATACTTTTCTTTAATCTGCCTTTACCCATTGGAAGAGATTATAAGAAAATCATAGAATGGTTTGGGTTGGAAGGGACCTTAGAGATCATCGACTTCCAAGCCCCCTGCCACGGGCAGGGACACTTCCCACTAGAGCAGGTTGCTCAAAGCCCCATCCAGCCTGGCCTTGAACACTTCCAGGGCTGGGCCATCCACGACCTCCCTGGACAACCTGTTCCAGTGCATCACCACCCTCTCAGTAAGTAATTTCTTTCTAGTATCTAATCTAAATCTCCCCTCTTTCAATTTAAAACCATTACTCTTTGTCCTTTCCCTACACTTCCTGACAAAGAGTCCCTCTCCGGCTCTCCTGTAGGCTCCCTTCAGATATTGAAAGGCCGCTATAAGATCTCCCTGGAGCCTTCTCTTCTCCAGGCTGAACAACCCCAGCTCTCTCAGCATACCAGAAAACTGGCATCTTGCTGAATGAGCCAATGACATCGTTGAGTCAGTAGACATTATTATGACTCCATATTCAAATCACTCAAACAGTTTACTTTTTTAAACCCTTGCCAAGTAGTCTTTTCTGAGGCTGAATTATTCTGTGCTGCATTTCTGTGAAACTCTGAGAAGGTTATGTGAAGTATCTCATGCTTTAGGTGAATGCTGAAGAAGGTCAGCAAATTTATAACAAAAGTAGATCACAGTGTATTTTCTGTGAACTTGCTGGATCAAAACCTCAGCCGTGGCAAACAGTACCATTGAATTCTGTAGATACTTTCAGTTTACACTAGCTGAATTTAGCATTATAGTGTCAAAATAACAGAAGGAAGTTTTTCTGAGTATCAGATCAATGGGATCATTTATACTTTTTATCTGATGAGAGTAAAATTAGAGAATTTAAAATAAATTCTATTCTGTATTTCTTTTTAATGTCAGTCAACTGGTTAGAGATCATGGCTCATCACAAAAATAAAACGTGGATTCAAAGATCTCATGTCTTTAAGACAGTCATCTAGCTCAATTTTTTTGGTGAAATCTGTCTTCAAATGGTCATACCATGTAGCTTTAAACAGCTACTATTCATCAGTTGAATCTTGTTGTACAGCTGCATGTCCCTTAATTAGGTTTATATCAACTATATGTGGACATAGTCATAGGGAAAAGCTGTACTACATGGAGAAGTAAAGCAATTGCCACTAAAATGCATTTTAATACCACTGCATTTTAATAAGTTTCCAATTACAGCAACAAATCAGAAGAATTGACATCAGTGAACACTGCTCATGTGGACTTTGATCTCTTCCAGTAGATCACATTTCTTTGATTAAAGGACATAAGAGAAGGCTTTAAGCCTGGTTCTGATGAAATAATTAGCCAAAGCTTTATTAACTCAAATGGGCCAGAATTTCATGTGTTAATGTCAGAAAGAAAAGAACTAGTCCTATTAAAGATTTATACATTTTCTTTACAGTTCTAAGAGCATATATTTCCTATTACAGTTCTAAGCAATCGTGATCAGAAAAGTATGCAGTTAAAGTTTTTGTTGTGAGGAAGAACTATCACTATTTGCTGTGTGTAACCCTAGTTATAATAGTCTAAGTCTTCGATTTAACAGATTATAAAATATGTATAAAGTCGTTTTACTTGTACAAGGTCTTTGATCCTTTATAGACAGATATATAACAAGGAAGACCTCTTCCTACACAGACTAGAAAAAGGAGCTGCTCAATAATCTCTTCCACAATTAATGACTGCAATGAAGTAGACTGCACATCTGAGTGGAGTCTGCCTCAGTTTCTTGATATTGCAGCAGTGCTTGGAAGAGGGATAATAGGAAGGGAATATTTATGCTGCTAATTTTCATGAAAGGTGATTTATCTTGTATGTAACTGTACTCATGGTCTTAGGCAACTGGCACATGTTTTTATACATAAGTGAACAGGACATAATGAATAGGACAAGTGCTGGCATCTGAATTTATGGCTTGTGTTCTCAGACATTTTCTTTCCTCTGTGAAAGTATCTCCATGTTCCCTGCACTGCTGTAAACTGTGTTGGCTCCTAAAATAACTTTAAAATAAGCAGGATTATTGTAGTTTTCATCTACTGCTATAAATATATCATTCTGGGAACTATATTCAAGTGATTTACCACCACCATGAAATCTAGGATATTATGAAATCTCTGCTCACTTTTCCTTGTATGGTTCAAAATACTCTCAGCATATTCTGTTTAATGACAGTAAAATTTGAGGAGAAAATAGACTTCACAAGTTCATGTATTCTTTAGCCAGTGGTCTACATTACATTTTCTTTGCTAATTGCATGTAAAATCTGCACATGTTCTGATTTTTAACCCTGTAATACTTGTAGTGTTACTATGTATTTTTTCTGCTCTACCCTCAGCACTCAATCGTTGTTTTAGATTCTGAATCTTCATATTCCCAGATTTGCATTTTATGTTTTACATGGAGATAAGTGAGAGTGGGATGTTTTGTCTTAATGCTGAGCCCTGCAGCCTAGAACAGTTACTCAAGATTTGTCTGTCTCTACTGTTGTCTAATCTCAAGTTGAAGCTGGAATGTGAAGTAGGATTTAAAAGCTTCATCTCCTTCTATCCTCCAAACACACAATCTTCAATGAAGTTATTTTTTTAAAAAACAGATCTTCATCTGTTGTTAAAGCATCATTATCTGTTTATGCCAGCAATATATGTAGAAAGAAGAGTAAAGGGCTATTCCTCAAAATTATCTTAAAGATTTGTAAAAGTGTTTCAGGAGCTGATCCTTAAAACACGTTATGTACGATGAGCATTTAGGAAAACCTTCCCAAACCTCTATTTCTTCAAAAATGCAAGTATTGAGTAAGCGTTGATTTCATTTTTGTAAAGAAGGTTATCATTATGGAACAGTGTTGAAAAAGAATGCTGCAGCTATCTATTATATTTTGTAAAAAATCTATAGCAATAGTTGGCAACATATTCTCTAACAAAAGGCTTAGCTTTTTAGACACTTGTAATTTTATTATTAACTTAAATAAACCAGATATTTAGAGGGTTGAGGTTTTTTTCTTTCGTTCCATTTATTTTTCTCTTCCAATTGCAATAACAGCTTCCAAGTTCTGGGTTGCCAGGATAATAGAATGTGAATTTTGGCAAGAAATTAAACAATAGTAAATATAGTTTGGACTCAGTACGAGTGATGTTGTTTAATGTCAACAGTGACTAAAACTGCCTTCCAAGTGACTGAGGCTTTGTAGGTCTGTTCTCCTTAAATTAATTTCTGCTTCTCGAAGGCCATTAATTTAAATTGCATGTAATATAACTAGTGACTCCTCCTTCTAGCTCACATCACTATTTCCAGAGCAACCTGATGATGCAAATTATTGAGGGATTCATATTTCAGGGCTATTTTTTATTCATTTCTTTTCATTATGCCTGGCCTACCTCTCTTAAAACAAAGGAATCTTAAAAGTTTTAATGCTGCTAAATCTAAAAAAAGAGACTACTAGTTTAATTTTAGTCTCTGTGAGTAGTCTTGGTTTTGAACACCTCATTCTGCAGAGCTAGTGACTGAGTGCATTTCAGCTTCCATATAAGCTGAAGTCAGTGAAATTAGATACCAAGCAATTGAAAAGTCAGTTAAATACAGTAAGTGCAGTATATGCAAATACATTACGTATTGCTGTCTGATTTCCCTATTCCCTTGTTTATATAAAGATTGTGAGAGATAGGAAAAGGAGGGAAAGTCGGAGCTCAGAAACAGTAAAGAAGAAAAGAAATAGTGCAGAGGTTGTCTGCTCTTACTGAGATTCAGAAAGTTAAGACTTCATACCCTTTTAGGAAATGCAGTTCCAGAGGTGAAGGCTTGCAAAACTCTTAGATCTGCTTTGAGTCCTCCTGTGTTCTCAGGAGGCTTGTACAGAAACACAGCCCCAGTGTTTCGCATTTATTTAGTTAAGCCTCCCTTATTGTCAGAGATGAACTTGAGATGAAATCCTGGCCTGAGTGAAATCAGTGAAATAATTGCTGGCAACTGCATGGAACAGAGTGTCACAGTATGTGCAGCACACTCCCTCTGTTCCTTTTCTTTTATCTTCAGCATTATCAAATGTAAATATTTCCCTCTCATTAAAGAGTGCAACTTCCTGGTACAAGTTGTATAATCGCATTTGCGCAAAACCAATCTATAATCAAATGTAATACACAGGTTCAAAGACAGAGGTCTCGAAGAGTATCTATTACGAAATGTGGAAATATATGGTTACCTTAACGAGGCTTTACTCGAATGACAGGAAAAAACCTTATGTGTTGGTCCATCTAACCTACTGAGCTTCCATGTTTAAATTTGCACAAAAGCAGCTTAAATTTGCTAGGGATTTGAATAAGAAATCTCCCAAAGCCTAAAGCCTCCATGTGTTATTGGTATAAAAGAAGGGGGAGAGGACATCCTAATGATGGCTTGAAGGCATATTGAAATATTGGAAGTGTGAGATACCACATTTCCCTAAATCCCACCTCCTGTTGAGATTGGAAATAGAAGTTATCTGTTTCAATACGTGGTACATCTAACTGTCCTGTCTCTCAGGCAGAGCAGCCTGCCCTCTGTGGCTGCTGCACTAATAACTGAGCCTTTTCCCTCAGATAAGAATGTATTTTCTTTGAGTGTAACACTACTGCTTAGAGGGGAAATCTATTGGTGAGGTTACTTAGAAGGCAATAAATCTGCATCACCTGAACTCTCCCCATCTTCATGACAGCTGGGTCTGGGTTTTCCTGAGCTATGTCTACGTGCAGAAAAGTTTGAGTTTTTTGTTTGGTTGGGTTTTTTCTTGTCATGGTCACATTTCACTTTAAATGTGCTGGCAAAGTTCAGATTAAACCACTCCACTGGTTTCATTACACATGTGCTGGTCCTATGTTCTCATGTAACGTGAAGTCTAACACATATATTCTAGTGAAATTAGGCTATGACTCCTGTATCAGTCAAAACATTAGGAAAGAATTAAAGTTTTCAGTTCCCCGGGGGGATCAGAAAATAACATGTTCAGCCACTTACTGCCTGTCACCATCTGATATGCTAAGGATTAGGGGAAACTCAAAATTCAGGCTTTTCCAGATAAGGCAGGCTACTTTGTGAAACAGTAGCTTCTTTCTTTCACTGAAAAATGAATTGAATATATTGCCTTAATCTTAGGCAGATGAAAGGCTATTCTACACAGCACCCACAAATTCAGCAGAATGAGGACAAAATGTGGTATTTCCCATCTAGTTAACGGAACAGCAGACAATGAAGAGTTCAAAATCAATAGATTGCAACTGCTTCGCTCCTGTATCATCTTCTGCCTTGTTTTACTTTGTCTTCCTGTTTTGGTTAGCTAACCTGCAGGAACGCAATCTTTGTTTTTCTCTTCTTCTCTAAAAAGGAAAACCTGCAGTAACCTGTCATCTCTATGAAATTACCCTGTTTTCTCTCTAACTAAGTTAACAGTGAGTGGTGATAATAAATGACCACTGTACTGACGAAAGGCAATGCTGGACAGCAAAGTGGTCATAAAGCAGAAATTTTCAATTAAGAAAAAAGTCAAATAGGGCTGGAAGGGACATTGAAGTTCTCTAATCCACCCACCTGACACGTGGCAAGATCATCTATATCTAAGGTATTTTCATGACCAGTAACAAAGAATCTATAATTTTGCCAGACTACACTATCTTTAGTGCAAATGGGTTCAGTGTATTTAAGTCACCCACAACCACATCCCTACTAACCCTGTTAGTCCTACTAATATGAGCACTGATCAGCTGAAACATTCTTAGTAGCAAATGGGCCTATCAAGATACTCAAAACACGTCAAACAACCCATGTATGGCCAAAACAACCCAATCATTCTCGGAAGGAGCATACCCTGTATTTCCACCGATCCTGCTCTACAGGATGAGGGCACAGTTTAATTTCCTCTGTCATGTCTTCTTGCAAACATCTGCCTTTCTGCTGTTCTGCATATTGAAGTGTAACAGCCCTGCCTCAGGTCTTGTTCACTACTGCTGCTCATCTGGAGCTGGCATTATGTTGATTCACTATTTATGTTGTGACTTCTAGTAGATGAAGTTTCTGCTACATGGGCCTTGATGCATGGCAGTAAAACTTTGTGGTTTGGCCTGTCTGCAGTTCCACAGTGTTTCATGTGAAGTGTTTTATCTCAAAAGGAATCTCAGCCTTTTTCCTTTCTTTTCACCCATGACATGAAGCTTACCCCTGCATGGAAATTAATGCTTCATTGGCATAAAGATGACTCTATTTCCCTTTGGAATTAAGCTCTTGGGAAAGGCAATTATGAAAAAGAGTTGTTAATTTTACTCCCAAAGAATGACCTGCAATATCTAGGAAGCCTGGCAGAAGTCCCTCCAATTGTAAACTCAGATTTTCAAAAATCAAAAATTTTCAAAAGATCATTGTTGTCTTAACTTTGTTCTGCTGAAATCAGCAGTAAAGGTCATACTAACCACAGTGAGGACAGAGCTAAGCAAACCCTGACCCCTCCTGGAAATCCCATTTGCCATTGTTATCACCCTGGAACAATAATGGATAGAAACCAACCACAAAACAATGGGTTGGAAAGGAGGACACTTTTGGGATTCGGTGCCAGAACTGAGGGGACTTTTCTCTTCTGCCACAAGAGAAAAAAAAAAAAATTAGCATCTGTTGCAGTAAAATCTTCCTTCTAAGCAAAATAAAGAAGTGCATATTCAGGCAGAAGGTCCTCTGAGTTCAGCTGAGATCTGATTAATTACAAACTGATTATGAACTTTAGGATTTTACTTGTTGATCCTGATCAGAGTGCTTAGGTACTGCACCGAGCTGCACTGTTGAGAAGTTTGAATGCCAAGCAGAAATGCAAATATTCTTCTCTCTGATGCAATTAATTTCACATGCCTGCAAGTTTACCTATAGGCATGCACTTTGATTAATTTTATATTTAAATCCTGGACATACCAATATTCTCCAAAACAGCTAATATTTTTATGCAGAATATTGCATCCAATATTTTGTATTTCCTCACATTATAATCTCTCTAATTTGGATCCCTTTCCAAGGATCTGTGCTGCATTATGTGCAACCTGTTTGCTCCCTGCTGAGGCTTGTTAAGGGCAGCTCTTAGCCTATTTATCTGGCAATATTTTTGCCCCTGGTCTGACAAAATCTGCTTATGTATATGGCAAAAGAAGTAAATAGAATCCCCTGATTTCCCTGTTCCTCTGTTTAAATGATATACACCTGTGTCCCAGTTTCAGCTGGGAAAGAGTTTATTTTCTTTCTGGTGATTGCTATGAAAGGAATATCAATAAGGCATATTATTTTAGTTGTTGCTAAACAATGTTTACACTTTTCAAGGATTCTTTTCAGCTTCCCATAGAAGCTGAGAAGGAGCATAGATGGGACAACTGAATGGCCAGTGGAAAGTTCCATACCATAAACATCATGGTTGGTATATAAATGAGGGTTGGCTGGGAAGGGGCAGGGGGAGTCCACAATCATTGCTTAGGATGGTACCAATTCACCAATTTGCTGGGTGGTAAGAATGACTTGTGATTTGTGTCTTGAATAGTCTTTTACTATAATTGTTGTTGTTATTATTGCTATTTTCCCTTTCTGATATTGTTCTATTAAACTATTTTTATCTCAACTCATGAATTTTGGGGGTTTTTTCCCCTTTCTTTTCCCCTCTTTTTCTCGGTCTTCTCCCAGCCCTTCTGGGGAAGAACCGCGCGAGTGGCTGCATGGTCCTAGCTGCTGGCTGGGGTTAAACCATGACAACCTGATACACATCATTTATAGCAGAAAGTGAAGAAATTCTCTGATAGAGGATTGTCACATATTGGCAGTACAGGACTGTTACTATAAGGAAGAAAAAAACCCTGGGCACTAATAAATCTTAAGTGTTGAATTGCTTTTTTTTACTTCTTTCCCTTTAAATTTTTTTGCTTAGTTGTTCTTTAAGCATACTTCTTTCTTAGGGGGAATTAATTCCTTCAATGATGCCATTACAAATTCAAATCAGTTATTTTATGCTAGTTTGCCTTATTTTATGCTAAATTGCATATCTTAATTGTTATTGTGCAGTCAGTCATTTTAAATTGAATCGGGTGCTTTGCTCACTGCCAGGGTTACCAGGCTTCAGAAACTCTGAGATTTGTGGCAGGAAGCCTGGATCAGTTGAGCAAGCTCAGGTTCACATCTTGGCAGGATAAATGCTCACACCAGAACACACTGATTGCCCAAATATGTTGGCTTTTAGCCTAGTTCTGTCCCACACAGAGGAACTCAGGCCCCTGGCAACTCAGAAACTCATGAAATAGGAAATGGAAAACAAACAGATTGTTATTTAAATGCAACACCAAGAAAGAAGCAAAACCAGCATTATACCCATTTCTGCACAAATGGTGGAAGAAATCTAGGAATGAGGTTGTATGGCTTCCAGTGAAAGCACTGATCAGAGAAAACTTGGTGGGGGGAAAGCAATCAACAGGACAGTGTATTATGAAAGTTGGAAGGAACTGTGCCAGTGGCAGCTTAGTACTATATGCTAAGGAGAGCTTAAAGTCAAATCAAATTAGTGCCCTAACTGCTTTGATGGAGCCTGTATGGGTTCATCTGTGTGGAACACCAAATCTGTATGGATTGAAATCCGGGGTCTGAGCAGGGAGAATACAGTGCTGGGTCTATATCATTGATGGCCCAATGAGGACAGCAGCACTGACTATAATGTGCAGAGACAGATCAGGTCAAAGAGGCAGCAAGGGCAGAAAACACAACTTTGTTGGATTACTTCAATTACCCCCATCCTAACTGGCAAATATCACAGGGGAGCATGCAGCACAGTTCAAATGTTTAGGTACTCTCTGTGACTGCTGACTGAGTGCACGAGAGGAAGTAGCATCCTTGATGCCAAGATAAATCCAGGATCAGGTTCAAAAATCTGGTTTTGGAAGTGATGCAACAGTGGGCATGAGGTTCATAGGTGACTGTCTCAATGGGTTTCTCTACAGATCTACCACAGCCGTGCTCAGCTTCAAAGACAATTCTGTCAAGATGAGGGAGTTTGTTTAGAAGCAACCAAAAGGGACAGCTAAAAGATTAAATCTTACTGGGCAGCACTAGAAGGACGTCATTGTTCAAGGGCAAAACAGAGAAGTACTTAAAAGGGAAATCTAGGGCTGCTTCCATGGTGGGAACAGCTAAGAACCTTTCACAGGTGGCTTAGAGGAGAAGTGATGGAGTCAACCAAAGCATGTGTAGCACTGAGAGGGTGGAGGGAGATTGACTGTTTACCATCTCTCCCAATCATGAAGTATGGACGGTCAAATGCATCTAGCAGAAACCTGGACGGTCAAATGCATCTAGCAGAAACCAGGTTGAAAACAAACAAAGGATGTGGCTCTTCAGACAACAAAGAGCCACTCTGTCAGCTTCCTCTCCAAAGGGTTTTGTGGGTCTAAAAACTCCAATGCAGTTCAATGGGGAACTGGTCTTGGAAGAGCGAGATTTTATGGGTTACCAAACATAAAAATCATTGTAGGTTCAGGAAATCTCCTTAGCTGAAAGTAACTGGAGATGGGAAAGCTTTTCGGAAGAAATATATAAGCTTGCTCTATTCTTAGTCTTCCCTAGGCATCTGTTTATGGTTACTATTTTTTCCCCCAGATACAACATTTATTGTGCCAGGGAAAACATTACTTAGTTTAGGGAGGCTCAAGGGAGGACTAGCAAGTCACAGGGAGAGTTTATCCTGCCCTGTTTTCATAAGGGATGGTTATTATTAGAGACAGAATACTGGGCTAGATGAAAAAGAGTTCACGGGGTCTGCACTGCCCCTAACCAGCACAGCAGTCTATTTTTCAAGCCTATAGGAAAACCATTTGCAAATGAGTTTAACCCTGCATGTACAAGAAAGAAACTAAACTGAGTGACCTGCCTCTGGGGCTGCTAGCTGAGAGCTGGCCACAGCTGCCAGAGGCACTTTGGGGTGCCTGGGAGCTCTGGTCAGCCCTTCACTCATCAAGACCTGGTTCTTGAGACCTGAACCACACAAATGGGCAAGACAGTAGGAGTGATGAAATCCACACATTTTTACAAAAAAAACCAAAACGAAACGAAAGTGTCCTTTTGATGAGTCCACAGTTGTCATGGGAGAGAAAAGCAGGAGAAAATTGCCAACCAGCTGTACGTAAGTTGCTGGGCAGACTTTCAGAGAGCAGAATTTCTGCAGCTTCAGCAAATTGTGAATCACACAGTGCCAATCTCTGAATTCAGGGCAATAACATCAAAGACATTGGTAGTCCCGCAAGAATATTTATTCAACTGGAGTAGAAAATATGAAGACTGCTTCGTGCTGTGTTTCAAACCAATTCATATCAGTATTGGTGCTTAAAGAAAAAATTATATGTATATTCCATCAGATTTGCCTTGAATTGACAGATCTATCATCATGTATTGTCTTACAGGCCCGCCCACCTTTGAAGTGAACTTGATAATGCAGGTGGTCCCAGTCTTGCTCTTTGCCTGTAGTATATTTGACTAACCATATAAATATAGTCAGCACTAATTTGCATGCAACCTAAGAATCTTAGTATGTTTTTTAAAAGGATGAAATCAATAATGTTCTGTAGAAATTAAATTTTTGGTTAGAGATTAAGGCCATCAACGTCCATGCTATAGTGCTTTATATTCATCTTTAGAATTCTAAAGAAGATTGTAATTTTCTATAAGCTTAATAAGAGGGTCCAAAAGTCCATAGAAAAGCTCTTTCTTCCTTTAAATTGAAACCTGTTGTGCTTTTCTGCAAGGGATTATTTTACTCAGTTTTCAAACAGCAGACCACACACTAATTTGCTTTCTCAAAAACCCATCTCACATTGCATGGCCCAATGAAACAAACACTGAAAATGAGTACCTACTGCCTGTATATTTTACTTAACTGTTTTGTAAGAAAGCAGCCTGCATAAAAGCTTGACCTTTTGAATTATTTCAAAGAGTCAATGGACAAGTGGTATCTGATATTTATATACTTCCAAGAGCTTGCTTCTTTAGTAAGTGAATCATCATTAAAAATTACAGAAGCATTCAGCAATGAGATTCAGCATGTTCTCTTGGTAATTATGTCATGAATATAATTATCAAACTCAGTGAATGCACATATTTACATTCCCTTTTGTAAGGCAGCAAACATCAGTGTCTGGCCATACTTCATAATTTAGTCTGTAGACCTCTTTTTTTTTTTTTTTCAATGCTGCTTTGAGTAAAAAGACTAATTATTACAGATAATGCATAACAATAATTGAACCTCTCAAGAAAAATGCTTCTTAATTACTGTACTTCTGAACTGGACAGAAGATAAGGAAAACAAAAGCTCTAAATCTGTTTTATGGTACTTTCAGCGGATGAAAGGAGAACCCTATAAAGACTATGACCAAAATCTGCTCTGTGATCCTTGCCTTCTTGGAAGTGCTGGTAAAACTCACTAGAAACTCAGTTACATTCCAGCCAAAATTGTGTGCCAGCAAATATGAGGCTCAGCTGGTAATGGCCAAAGTTACACTCATTTTGCTTATCTATGTTTTTAAAGTGTACTGAGTACACAAAAGAAGTTATCTTTTCCTTCCATTCCAAAGAAAAGACAGATTTAGTTTTCAATATACTTTCATACAGCACATTAGGACTAATCAAAATCCCATGGAAGTAAATGGAAGTGATTTCATTAACTTCAAAGAATTTTCACTAAGTTTATGGTTTGACATCACAAAAGTAAATGCCTAAAAGATTTCCAGCCATGAATAATAACATGATGCAACAAAATGGATGTAGACTGAAAAGACAAATCTGTAAGGTCTAGATTCTCTCCCAATTACTCACACTAATTAGAACCTTATTGTTGAATAGACACATTAATTTCTTCGAAACTCAGCAGGATTTGGTAGTTGAAGCACACCATGTGTAGGCACAGCCACACTGTTCCTAGCTGGGCACCAGTGTTTGCCAGCCTGGGGACCTCATCATCATGCTGAATTGGGTAGAGTGGACTAGGTGACTTTTTTTGGGTGGTAATGAAGGACCTGTGCCAGAACACATAGGAAGACTTCCTTAGGTAACTAGAGAAAAATGAATATGTAAATGAGCAAGGAATAGTAAGAGAAAGAGCTCTCTGTATCCCATGTTGGTAGGTGCAAATGTCAATGGACATTATGAATAATAGTTGAGTTGAAGCAGGATGTCCCAGCCTCTCACTAGCCCAATTACCCTCAGAATTACCCTTTCCAAAAGACCTCTGTGTTCAGTATGCTGTAAGTTTTCCATTCTTATTCCAACCAGTATTCTATCTCATCAAACCCTTTTGAGCAGCTGTCACAAATTGATGGCTGCTGAGGAAAAGTCTCTTAAATGTTCATGGGGCTATGCATTGCTACAGGGTATGCTGCAGAAACCTGCATCTCTGTGGGCAACTCATGCATGCTTATTCTGTTTCCTTAGAGGAATAAACACGCTTGTCTATGGGCATCTGCATTAGTTTCTTGCAGATGCAACAGTTCTGTGTAGAAGACACCTGCTATGATATCTTCCACACCAATCTCACTCTGTTTCTTGCAGCCTCAGTCTGGTTGTGCTTCTCAGATTTTCTCTTAATATCTTCCGTGCATTCTTGTTACCGCATGTTTCTGTAAGTTTGTGGTTTAGTGACACAGACCATCATAGAATTGTCGTCTTTTATCTCCAGAGCTTTCATTCTTCTCTGATTCTTCTGTGTAGCCTCCCAATTGCCATTTTTTCTTCAAAGTTGAAATCAGTCTTTTGCCCAAGACATAGATGTCAAGTTACAAACCAAGATCTGAAACTACAGAATACGTTTCTCTAATAGGTCACAGAGGTTTCAGAAGTGCATTTTAGTTTTTTTCATATGCATCTGATACCATTCAAAACACCATCTTTTAAGGGAGTGTTATGTTTTCTTGAATTCATTACCATAAACACAAAATTTTCCTGGCCAAGAAGACCTTTTTCAGAAAAAAAGGAAAACCAGTTTTGTGATCCTTTACTTTTTCTCACCATCTCCATTTCTTCTCAGGCTTTACCCCTCCTACTTATACTCTTGCTTATATTTACTTTCTTCACAACACGTAGCTGATAAAAGCCATGTTCTTAGGTGGGATTTAAGGGATGTTTAAACTAGAGCCAATACCCAACATGACTCTTTACTGTATCAAAAAGGAATTGAACAGAGAAGTGTCCCACTTATCAGTGCCAGCACCAACAAACTTTCCCAACAACTACTTGTTTGAGACAGACTCTTTGCATCGTGCATAAGGACTACAAGGCTGGCAAACCTTTTTTTCTGAATTTTCCTGCCTAAGTTTCCTGAAGACCTGGTTCTTTCCTAGCCTTGGCAGTGCTGAGCAGTCCAGGAGCTAAGGACTTTTGTGATTTAGGGACCACAGGTACCTCCACCTAAAGGAGGCAGTTCAGTAGCCATTTCCAGAGTGTGTCTAGTGAAACAGACCCCGTACCAATACACATGTCTGGGAATATGCTGAGGAAACAAAAAATGAGGAAAGCTGAGGAAAGCTCACTGAGGAAAGCTACCTTAACTTTCCTCATATTGCCCAAATTCCTGTTCTGCGTCACATAACATTTGTCTCTTTTTATAGAACAGTGACAATTATACGGCTTTTCCTTTGTCTGGTCCTGGCTAGACTATGGTGATTTGCAGTGTTTATACATTCGTTTTCACTCTGAGAACAGACTGCAGCTATGTCTAAGAGAAAGGTTTAAGCTACTTTTGGTTTGTTATTTGTGCTGTTGTTTCTTTTGTTGCCTGTGTTGTCCTTTATCTGTCACACCAGCTCACCACTTTAGTTATTTATTATTCTTTAGACTTTTTTGCCCCAACAATATATGATTTCATCTCTGATGGCCTATCTTACTACAATGTTTCTCTGTAATGAATAGATGGAGAAAGTGTATTTTCTATAGTCATCTTAAAACTTCTTTCATCATTTAAAAAGCTAAAAGTTTTGCTTTTATTTTAGTTTATATAATTTATATGTCTCCCTGCTTTAGTAGTGTAAATAAATCCAATAAAAAGGTAGTTTGATGATTTAAGTGTTAAAAATGTATGTAACCAGAATGTTAAAACACCACATCATCTGGTTTAAGGCACCTAACTTTTATGATACAGATATGAAAAGTCAGACCACTTAGTAGGAAAAAAGGACCAAAATATTTGCTGAAACACAGAATATATACATCATGTAATATATTCGAGTATATACTCTGTTTATATATGTATGTGTATGTATATGCTGAAACATCCTCTCTGTGTATGTGCATGTGCATATGTGTGTGTGTATATTCTCATGCTGGGTGAGCATATTTTGGCAAATTTTGAAACTGTTTGAAAAACATAGACTGCAGTTCATGTACATAAATCCACCATCTGAGATGTGTGTTTTATCTGATTTTAGCAAAAAAACAGATTCTGAGCTGCACGTTGTTTTTCCTAGAATTCATTTTCTAGTAGTTTTCTTGTATTCAAAACACAGCCTCCTATTCATGTTGTGCACTTTTGAATTTAGTTCAACCCTGGAAAAAAATAGTTGAAATAAAGGCATTTTCTGCTTAGTTTGAAATAAGACTTTTTCCAGCTACAGATTTCTAGGGCATACACTCATGTCCACATACTGCCAGGTTTTTTCTTGGGTTGTTTTTTTGAATAGTAGTATAAATGCACATGAAAAATACATAACCATAAATATATCAGAAAGAAATATGTCTTTCCATTTCCAACTGCTTGCAGT
The DNA here is from genome assembly GCF_001431845.1 of Calidris pugnax. NCBI lineage: Eukaryota > Metazoa > Chordata > Aves > Charadriiformes > Scolopacidae > Calidris > Calidris pugnax. Next base: position 11,348,009 of record NW_015094506.1, on the reverse strand, counting down.
TGGACTTTTCTCATAAGAAACAGTTTGGAAATATTACTCGGCTGAGTTTGAAATGTATTGATTAAATTATGTATGTCAACACATTCTAAGGAATATATGCAAGTTACCAAATGCTTGTTTTGTTGCTAGAAAACCTCATTAGCAAAGGAATAAAATAGCTCATAAGTGAATCTCATTATTTGTCTGTCTCCTTCTGCCATGCCAATAACATTTAGATTTGCAAATAACATATTCTGATGTGAGGCACGCAGCAGGTGTGTGTGTGATGGGACTACTTCTGTTGGATGTTGATTACTCTCTGTGTAATGTGAAAAGCTTCCTATTCCCACAGCTTTATGCAATATATCAAGGGTAATGGATTCATAATCATTATCAAGCTTGATAGAGGCTTGACTACCGTGACAGATGTCTTCTCAATTTTCCTGTTGCATATGTTCTTTTCCCTCTGGAACAATGCTTACATAAAATTCCAGTATTAATGTATCTCTTTTATGTTGTTTTGTATCAGTTGTTGACTGCAGTGATCAATCTTTTAATTCAGATGAATAGGTAATTACAACCAAATGCCAAACACATCAGCAGAAATTCAGCAACTGTCAAGCAAACCATAGTGGCCAGAATTATTGGTCTGTGCTACAGATAGCGGAGGGATGTTATTGCATGTTTATGCACCTGAATAGTGTTTCCATTGGCAACAATAATACTTATCTGGTACTTTGTCTTAGCAAAAGGCAATAAGTAAATCTATTCTTTTTCATGCTTAGCATGAGATTAACACAAATGAGTGTGCAGTAGTGCTGACCAACTGCTGTCCCACCTTTACTGTGGAAAAATTCTTTAAATATATAAAATAATAAAAGACCTCAATAGTGCTGTAAGTCTTTCAAGGAAAAAGAAAGTAATTTCCATGTTTTCCTTTCACAACAAGGTTTTTCTTCCTTGAAACATTTATTTCCCTGTGTTTCCTGTGTTGATAATTTGATACTGAATTTCCAGAAGACTGCTGTGATTAAAAACCAGATGTATTCTACTTAAAGGAGGTTCTTTCAGTTCCTGAGCTTGATATTTTTCCCCTTTCTTCACTTCGGGCTACAAAAAACTCTCCTCTTCAGGACAAAAAAAAAGGGGTTTTCTTTTGTTTACATCAGTCTATTTTAGACTAACAGAAAAGCAATGGGAGACAGTGGCTAGTAGGTTCAACTTACATAATAAAGACTATTGTGTTTTTTCAACAAGTTATAAATTACTTCCAAAGAGCTATCTTTTCTATGTGAACTCATGTGTTTTTGTTGTTTTCATAAAATAATAAAAACACAGGAAAGTAGGATCCCAAGAGGTTATCATCTACTGCATTCCTCTGCTACAAAACTGGATTAGTTACATATTCTGACATACAGTGATCTAGTGAAAAACTTCAGTTAAAAACTACAGTGAACTAGTTAAAAACTTCTACTTCTGGCATATTCATAGCCCCCTTTATCATCGCTTACAGTGTTTCATAATTATTCCTTGTAAGGTTTTCTAATGTCTAACTGTAGCTTTTCTTACTGCAATTTAAACTCATCCTTTCCTATTTTTTTGCCAGTCCTGTACATGGATAAATTATTATTCTCTTCCTCTTGGCAAAAATGTTTACATGCTTAGTCTGGTATTTTCCCCTATTCCCCCGACAAGCTGCAGTCTTCTCTCCTTTAGGCTACAAAGAACCAATTATTTCAATCTTCCCCCAAAGATTATGTTTATTCTATTATCTGGGAAGTAATGAAAGCATTGAATGAAATTGAATCTGGTTTCTAAGATTTTCTATAGAATACTTTTTCACTTTTATGCCCTTTAATATTTCCATAAGTAACTGATCTCTGCTTATGCATACGCAGATAGGTTTGCACCTTCCTCATATTAGTTTCTTCAAGCCTAACTTCCTGGCTTGCTGGGGAGCATCCACTTAAAACAACTGCCTTCAAATATTTGTTTGACTGATTGTTCCAGGATTTTTCCTGGGAATTGAGATCAGGTCAATTTTAAGTCTTTAATTTCTTGACTCGTTTTAAAAGTTATGCAGTGTATTTGTCCTTACCTAATCTTTCAACACCTTATCATTCACCATCACTTTTCAAAGATAGTAGCTTTGCCACTGCTTCAGACAGAGCTTCAAGTATCCTAAAGTGAGGCTGATCTGACCCAACTAATTCGAAAACTCCTAAATTATATGGGAACTCCTTAACATGCTATTTCCTTATTCTTCATTTCCCTGTACCTACCTACTTTAGTCACCACTTCACTAAATTTTTAAATGGGAAATTTAGACCCTCCAGTGCAGCAGTCTCTGTTCCTTGTTTCTAGATCATATGTACAAACCAAGATATGTGCCAAGAGAATTCCCAAACCAGGCAGGGAGTTGTCTAGTGAATATAAATAGCTCCAGGGCTAGGCAGGTCTGGTAAAGAGGCAGATGTGGTTCACAGGCTAGGGATTACTTGGGTTCTAAGTGCCTGAACTCCAGTTCAGGCAAGATTTAAGCAAACTTAATCCCTGTACTTGTTTTCTTCAGAAAGTCATTTTTATCATTTAAAAAAATAAAAAAACCCAAACAAAAACAAACCGAAAGAAACTGAAAATAATTTTGCCAGTGATCTCCACTTAAGTGTCTCCATTTTAGAAACTGTAGTCATTCCAGGGACTGACTAGGTAAAACTAAAGTGAAAAATTATGACAACTCTGCACTTGGAATGAATACAGTATGTTTACTGCTGATGAGTGCTTTAATAGCATTAATTCAAATACGTTGATGTTTTCAGATAACTTCAAAACTGGAGAGGCTATAAACACTCAGGGAGGCCGGGCTTTGAAGTGAACATGGCCTTGAGGATTTTCAGGTAGGTAGGTGAGGTTTGCTATCAACAAATGCTGTCTCACATGCAATGAGGGGAAATAAACAAGGTACAAAAAAGAGAAGATAGAAAAATGACACTGAGTTTCACAATGAATCCATTTTGTGAAATTAAATTTTTTCTCCATTTTGCAGCTTTTCTAAGGTTGCTTTTTCAGACCACGTGGAGCTGTGACTGGAGAGGGCTCAGCATTTATTGTTTGCCATTGGTTTGAGGGAGCACAGACTGTCAAAGAACTGGGGGAAAAGGGAATTTCCTCCTGGACTTGGCTCAGCTTCAAACAGGGAAAAGGAGATTTGGACATGGCTTTCAGTTGACAGAGACCCAGCTCATGCTCAGAGAAGCTGTTGCCGAACAGAAGTAGAAGGGGCAGGGTCCAAGGTGCGGCACCTGGGTACGGCAGAGGTCTGCCAGAGGCCCATCCAGCCCTGGATGCTGGGTGCTCATTGAACAGCCACAGCCCACTGGGAGCCACCTGAACCATGCTACAGGTCTGCTGCCATTTTAACCTCCTCATCCCTGTTCTTTAGTTGCCTTCAGCAAAGTTTGACAATGAAGCTGGGAAATACCCATGTGGGAACTTCACTTTTAAGATCTAAGCTATAAAAGCACTTGATTTACCAAGTATAATATAAAAAGTATGTCTATAAACTCAAGTCAAGATCAAAGCTTCTTTGCTCTTGCTACTATTCAAAGCACAATGGGTCAAATTCAACCTAGAAACAGCCCTAAAAACTGGCCTGGCATACCCTTTTAGCAGTAGTCTTTTTTCCATACGCTTTTACATACTGAGTTAGGATTTTTAAAATGCAATCATGCCAGCACTAGTAGGTCAGGAAACAGTAACCAAGTCCCTCCCAGGTTGGACCTACAGAACATGCACAGACCTCATGCCCAGTTGTCTTCCAGACCAGACTACCAGGCTACCAGAGATGGATCTGTCACTTGAGGAAGTGGCAAATTATTTTCAAAGTTAATTCAATGTTTAAAGAGCTACACAGGGACTGCAAGGAGACTTTCTTTCCCTGTAGCAAGAACCCATCACAAGAGGGATTGTGCATCTGCACGTCCTTCCTCCTTCTGCCTCCCCAGATAGGCAAAGTGGCTCTTTACAGGAGGAGGTTTGGTGACATCCCCTCCAGCAGTGACAAACCAACCACTAAAGCACAAACAACGATGCTCTCCACCCCGGGAATGGCTGAATTCCAGAAAAGAGTTTTGAGTTCGTACCACCCATCTGAATCTGTGCGTATGTATACACAAGCAGGCATACAGGTTGTGACACAGTTTTCATTTAGTTAATGAAATTACAATCCTTACAGTTAATTAAAGAAATATACTTTAAAAAAAAGTAATCAAATGAATTTCAATGAATTATTCCTCTCATCCATAAAAAGATCATGTTCTTCATTAATACAATCAGACTTTAGTTCCTGCTCAACTGTAAGAGGGTGTGTGCTATTCATTTCAGATTTTATTTTATCTCTTCAAGTTTCATAATCAGTAATTCATACTTCATTAGGGAATCACTGGCATATTCAAAAGGAGGCTAGTGAGATAGATAGACAGACTTTAATGTCTGAATTGAGAAACTAGTTTGTTTCATGATTTAATCTAAAATAAGACTGAAAAAAATATACCAAGCATAACTCTCAAGCCATCACAGATCTTCCCATTTTTTCTGCTATCAGGGACAAAAGAAGATCAGTAAACTTTACTACAATGCATCTAAATTAAACTGTAATTAAACTACTGGTTTGAGAATGAGGGAACATCTAAAATGATCTAATGGTTAAGAGACTGTCATGTATGTTGGAAATCTGTAAGTGCAGGCTTCTGCGAAGTCACATCACTATTAATTGAGAACGTAACTCCAGACACTGAGTTGTCCTGTTGGTTGCTTCTTTGTTTCTGATTACCAGCTCCAACAGCTCTCTATACATAGGGCCCCAACTCCAAATGACATTTTAAAACATAGAGAAGAAAATAAAATGATATGCCATTAAACAGTTTTAACACGCCCATGAGTGATGCTTTTGTACTTTTCTAAGATTAGAGATTTCAGATTTAAAATGGTAGATTTGTTATCACAAGCCATTTAGGATTTATTTTGAAAAAAATTAAAAAGAAAGGCTTTTGGTGTTATAAACCCCAGTGCTACAATGCTTGAAATTTAGGTGCTGGCTTTAGGTTGAAATTCATGGTGCTGCATCTGGTGCCTAAGGGTGTAGTTCCATATTACAATATCTCTGCTGGCAAAGCTGGTTTGAGAGGTTCCCGTCCTGAGAGTTTTGTTCCCACCATCCCCCTCCTGAGTTTTCTTTCCTCTCAGTTGTGTTGATTAAGCTGTTTGTGAAGGCACGCCACAGAATGGTACGAGAGATCAGGCGGTGGCACAGCCTTACAGAGAGCTGTACATGCCCAGCTGTGGGGATGGGCAAACAGGATTAAAGGGAGGTGGGACCTTCTTTAGCTAGGATTGAAGGAATGCCGGGCTTTTTTGTTGTTCTTTTTTTTTTTTCTCAGAGCCTTATTTTGGAGAGGTCAGTTCCCTGATGTAGTTCACAGCACAGCAAGTCATAAGGACCTGGGTGACCAAAGAGTACACCCTGATGTGGAGGGAGGAATCCCATAAGCAAATATTGATGCCGGTTGTTTCATATGGGGAAACCACAGGGTAGGCTCCCCGTGGGAAGCAGGAGGTGAAGCCAACTGCCTGAGGCAAACCACCAGGAGCTAACAGCACCACCCTGCAGCCCACCATCAGGACACATGCCAGGGAGAACCCATGGCTCATCCTCCACTGGGGTATTCTCCTCTCTGCAAGTCGCCAAGGGCAGCAGTAGAGTGGATCACTCTCCTGAACAAAGTTGTCCAAATCCTGCCTGCATCAAATTTTAGTGGTGGGGAGAGGGTTGGGTCTAGTTATTACCAATCTTTTGAGATACTGCCTTGCTGACACAAGCTGTAAAAGTGGTTTTCTAATACAATAGGTGGGTGTTCGTATTATTATGGTGCTTAATCACAGTTTACATGTCAGTTTATTGCACTTGGAACTATTATCTCAGATCCATAATTTAAAAGTGCCATATGTTTAGAATGATTAAATTAGCATTTCATTAAGGCAAGGGGTAAGGTGTGAGGTTTTTTTTTCTTATTTATTTGTCATTTAAAAAATTAATTGGGTAAAAAAGTGAACTACTACTCAAAAAAAAACCAAAAAAACCCAAACCTACAAACATCCATTACAAACTACCTTTAAATTTTAGAACTTTACTCCTCAAACATCTCATCAGGGCAAAAATAAAAGGAATCAAACTCTTTCCCCTTATCTATCCATGCAGCCACCCCCTAGAAGAAAACACATCTACCAAAAAATTCAAATATAAGAACTTATAAATGTTTAAGTCAAAATTTCCAACAAATACAACCTAAGTGAACCTAAAATCCAATAAAAATCAAATAAATTCTGAGAAAATTTTAATTTCTGTTTAGGAACCAGGATGTGGACATCTAACAAATAAAATTGAAAGCTCTCTGTCTTGTACACTAAAGATTTATCAAATACTATGAAGAATGGTGATTATCTTCCTACTTGCTATTTAAAGAAAGCGACGAATCAGACTCATAGCATCTCTACTTTTCTCTGGGAGTATCCAGAAACTTGGCACTTTTCTTTACCAGTGAGGTAGCTTAGCAAGATACTGATTTTTGGAACACCTTTTGCACTTTTTTAGGCACATGATACAATCTTCCCATCAATGAAAATTAGACAATCCTTCACCATGGAGGTTCACGGGAGATTTCTTTTTTACTAAGAACCTCTGTGGAAACAGCACCACACCATATTTCACCACAGTTCTATTGAAAACTTTCATTACAGAGGTGATATATTTTGACCTATAGAATGAGTAAGGTACATGGTGGCACAGTGGCTGCTTCTTCAGAATCAGTCTCACAGGACAGTTTCACAAGCAGCTGGAAATATCACCCTTTTCAAAATTTACTAATGATCTTGGAAGGATCAGAAAGCTGATGATCCATATGTCCCATGACTCAGCAAGCCAGTTCTGTCCAGCAAAATACTTACGTACTAACTTACCTGCATAAACATATATATAAAACACAGGATCTTTGCCTCTCCAAGTCATGATTTTTTTCCTAGATCAACTGAATCGAGACCTAAGAGAGGACAGAGGAGGAGCTAAACCAGAAAGACCTGAATGTCAAATTTTCCAGGATCAAATCTTGTAAAAAAAAATTCTTTAAATCATTTTGACACCAATGCATATGGATTATCTCAATATACACCAAATTTCAGTATGATTGCTCATAGATTGGAGTCCTTGGGCTTCTTTCAAAGAGCCTCTGACTTGCATTGCAGTTTAATATTTTCTTGCATTAATACATTCAACAACATCTTTAAGCTATTTAAATCCAAATTAGTTTTCTCTTGATCCTTAATTATATCCTTTCAAAACAAATTTCCATCTGCTCTTCTTTAAAGTTTCCAATGTCTTATCTTGGGAAAGAAACATAACAAAATTCAGTCTATTTCCTTGATAATTAAATAAAATAAAATACAACCACACTTCATAAGATGTATCATTTTTCTGGGTTCAGAGGAGCTGTATTTCCTCCATTCTTGAGAGCTTTACAAATGAAAAGTCAAAGCATTCATGATATTTATGAGACTCCAGTTTTGACAACAGATGAACAGGGTTTTTTCTCACACTCCTGGCTTTAGACACATAGCCCTTTTTTTGGCTGGGCCTCAACCCAAAATGAAACAGTGTCTAAATACAGTCAGCAGAATCTGGTAAGATTGATCTTAGCTATTACTGTACATGCTTCTAGCTACCCTTTTGAATATGTCTCCACAAAACAGTTCTACCCTGTAAGAAAAATAGGAATCTGGAAGCTAATAATTCTTTTCATAAGAGGGACACCAAACCATTTCTTTTCTTTTATGACTGCTATAACCCTTCAACAAAGTGGTAAAGTCGTTCTGACAGAATACTTATATATTTATGTAAGTTAAGTTAAAGGTATGAAGTTTAGGTCTTTCAGTGACAAGGGTGAGATAATATTGCCGTCCGTGAAAAATATCTTGAAAGATTTATTTACAAATCTTGTTCTTTAGGATTTTCCATTTAATGTCTTAAAATCATACACTCACAGAATGGTTTGGGTTGGAAGGGACATTTAAAGGTCATCTAATCCAACCCCCCTGCAAGGAGCAAGGACATTTTCATCCAGATCAGGTTGCTCAGAGCCCTGTCCAACCTGACCTTGAATGTTTCCAGGGTTGGGGCACCTACCAGTTCTCTGGGAAACCTGTGCCAGTGTTTCACCTCCTTCATTGCAAAAAATTTCTTCTAGTCTGAATCTACCCTCTTTTAGTTTAAAACCACCACCTCTTGTCCTACTGCTGCAGACCCTACTAAAAAGTCTGTCTCCATCTTTCTTATAAGTCCCTTTCATATATTGAAAAGCCACAATAAGGTCTTCCTGGAACCTTCTCTTCTCCAGGCTGAACATCCCCAACTCTCTCAGCCTGTCCTTATAGGAGAGGTGTTCCAGCCCTGTTACCATTTTTGTGGCCCTCCTCTGGACCCTCTCCAACAGGTCCATTTCTTTCCTGTACTGAAGGCTCCAGAACCGGATGCAATACTCCAAGTGGGGTCTAACCAGAGCAGACTAGAGGGGCAGAATCACTTTCTTTGACCTGCTGGCCATGCTTCTTTTATATTTTCCTACATAGAATCATAAAATCATCATGACATAGTTCTAAGAAAAACTGTAGGACCTGAAGAGGAAGAAACTAATCCAGAAATCTTTAAGGGCAAAGATACATGTAGAAATGCTTGGGGCCAACCTACATGCTGCAATATAATTGAGTTCAGTCTCACATTAGATTAAATGAGCTTTGATTGCACATTATAGTGACTTGGCTTTTAGTACATTATAGTATTGGTTTTTAGTACTGGAGTAGCTGTAGTGGGGAAAATACTTGGTATCTCTGCACTCTGTTGTATGCTACGGACTGGCACGGAGTTGGTTAACAGAGGGCACAGCTCTATGGTACTGAGCAGCATCAGCTTCCTCACTCATTTCAGTGAGGTCTTAATTCAGCTGCCCACTGACAATGATCAAGGATTAGCATATCCAGCTGTTGTAACCTAGAGGGCATGGCATCGCTCTGCACAGTTTAGAGTGGGCAAAGTCTCATTTTGCTGCCAAGTAGGGGATGTTTTGGAGAGGTGCCCATCTATTGTTCCCCTTTCAGGAGACAAACACAGAAAGTCTAGAGCCCGGGGATAGATTCAGGGTCTGCAGTCTGCTGTGACTGATGTCTTATTTATTATGTCTATAAGAAATCATATTTCCATGGTAATAGGCAAACTAGAAAAAAAATAGTCGTCCTCCTATTTCCCAAACTTGTAACACAAAATTTGGAAGGCAACAGATTCCAGAAAAAGAACTATTGAATCTTACTGAAACTGAAAATAATGATAATTAGTATTTTTACAACTATCTACCATGCTTGTCAGGCACATTATTTTATCTGGAGCACAGATTACAGCTTTTAAATAATAGCTTGTCCCATTCCAAAAATGCATATAGACTATGTTAAATATTTGGCAGAAACCCAGACAAATCTTATATGGATATACTATGTCCAATCATTAAATTGCATCTTCTGCCAAAAACGTCAATCCGTGATGCAAGTAATTTATTTACTGGTCAATTGATTTTTTTTAGTGCCATTCTGAGATATAGGAAATAACTGTAAACAAACCCTCCATACCTCTGTTTGCCTGATGTTCAAATCAAAGTTTGATCTAAAAGCACAGCAGATGCAATCCCACTAAAGTTTGCTCTGTTACAAGGCTCTAAGTCAAAGAGTACGGCACCCAGCTCCCAAATTAGGGAGGTATAGGACAATACGTTTACAGCTCAGAGTAAAACAGAAAGTATTTTGTAATGGTCTTTGAAAACCTATAGAACGTGATGCATAATTAAAAGCAGAGAGTACACATGGGCAGATCTTTAGCTGATGTAAACGAACATTTTTCAGAGGAGTTTTCTGGCTTTTGTTTTATTTTTAAATTGTTCTGTCAAGCGAATCCTTCCTCAAACATCCACAAATGTTTGAAAAACTATCTCATTGTGTTATAGTTACCTTCATGAAACTCTCTTATGATTCAAGTTTACAAAAACTTGATGAGTACAGCATGGATTATGGCTGTACTGCTACACAATACCAGTATGCTGGTACTGTATAATAAAGCATGTATGGATATTCAATATAAATCATCTGGTAAAAGCAAGGAATAGTGAGGTGATAAAGGTTGCTGATGGCAAAGTTATTCAGAATAATCAAATCTACAGTGAGCTGTGAAGAGCTGCAGAAAGCTTTCACATTACTGGAGAGACAGGGTGATAAAATTGCAAATGAAATTCAATGTTGATAAAAGCCAAGTGCTGAGGAAAAAATAACCCTAACTCTACATTTTCTAGTGGTACTCTACCTCTACTTCACTGATACCAGCTGTCATTTTTTTCAGAGATGATCTAATTGATACATATTTAACTAAACTCTGAGCAATTGGTCTGTGCTTGTCTTTAGCTTTGAAAGCTGCTGTTTTTCTTTCAGATCTGAATATCTTATGTGCCCAAGAGCTTGTTTTTTATTTTTCAAACTATACCAGTTGTCTAATGAAAGATATTAGTTCTGCTTACAGATCTCATCCCACTTAACTGTACATACATAATGAGCTCTTCTCATTGTATCCCTTGAAGACATCCTTGTTTTGTCTAGACCCAATCAAGAGCCACTAATGAACTTCGTACATTGATGGTATGTATGTGTTTGCATAAAATATGGCTGTAAATATGCATGTTTATATAAAATATCAAGTCTGATGCACTGGAAAAGTGAATACACAGATTTATGAAGTGGATTCCCAGCTGAAAAGAACATTTTGCCCTCCATAAGTGTTCTGCTGGGAGGAGGAGATGTTCTGGAGAAGGAGGGCAGCAAATAGTGCAGCAGCTGACAGAGAGAACTGTCTCTTGAATAAGCCACAGCTAACGGGGTTTTCTGCAGGACACAAATTCACAACACATTGTTCCAGAACATCCCAAGAATAAAAATACACAGTGCCATTTCAGCTGCACAAGCCACTTGAAGGGCTGGTAATAAAAGGGGGGAGTCTATGGAAAAAAAGTCTTGCGTGTGCCAAAAAAGCTCTCCAGCCTCCAGCAATGTAGTGGGGAGTATAATTAAACCCAAATAGTCCAGGAGAAGCTTACAACAACTTTAAATTTTATTTTACCGCATTCAGGAAAGTGATCCTAGCATCATTGTGAACAGTTTTCTGAAAGTGCCAGCTTGGTGCTCGGCAGCAGTCAGAAAGGAAAACAAAATAAGCTAAACTATTTGGAAAGGAGCAGAGAACAAAACAGAGAGTGTTGTTAGGCCACTGTATAAATATCTGGTGTGCCCATAATTTGAAAACTATGTGCAGTTCTGCTTATCTCATCTTTCATAGCACAATATAAGTACAGGGAAGGTTGTCTAGGATGATCAGGATCCTGGAACGGCTACCATTTGAGGAGCAATGAAAACTCACGGCCGAAATGTCTGAGTCCACTGTAGACAAATCCACAGAGGACAGATTAAATATGGAAGTCTGGATGCAGCCTCTAATGTGAAAAATCCTTAAATCACTAATTTCTGGAAGCAGGAGGGATCTTACTACACTCACCTTGGTTCCCTCCTGTCCTAAGGAGACACTGCATGTGAGCACTGGAAGTGGGCTCCAAGGCCAGGATTGCACCCTGGCATCACGCAGATGAGATTTTTCCTGTGCTAAAACAGACCCACACCAGTACACTCGGGCATAGAGCAGGGGGACAGGCTTGGTCTCATATACTGGGGGAAATTTTGAATCTAGACTGCTGGAGAGTATTTCTGCATCTATTTTGAGATTGCTCTAAAAATGAGAGGTCTTAGCCAGAGAGCGCTTGGACAAAGATCATGTGCCTTTAGTGCATCATTCTGGTTGGTCAAGTCTTCTTTGTGGGTAGGTTTAGGGCAAGGTTTGTTCCTCCGGGATTTTCTAACTAAAAAAGACTGTCATGTCCCTTGGACCAAGTTTTGATGCCTTGGTGGGAGATCTAACCACATTACTGAAAGTTGGTTACAGTAGCAGGACTCCGAGAATGAAAAGGAGGAGGTGAGACCTAGAAACAGACCTAGCCCAGCTGCAATAACCACTGTCCTAGGAGTGGCCTAAGAATGAAGAGGCAAAAGAAAACTTTGATGATTCCTAGGAAACCAGCAAGCCTTGTTAGATAAGCAGAAGAAATATCACTTAGCAGATGTCTATTTCAAGTGTTGAATGTTCCTGAGAGGAAGCTATGTTTCTTCTTCACTTTAGCTCTAACAAAGTGCTGGTCTTCACTACAGTCATTATTAATGTACGCTTTTTGTGCTTCCCAAAAGAGCGTGGTGGTGGGGAGAATGATTTATATATGCATTTGCTCCTGATTTGTGGACTAAAATAGTCCGATTATGCATCATTAACAGACAGCTCCTGGTACACAGGAATAATAAATTAGCACCTGACCAAAAAAAAAGAAAGAATTTAAGTACACATTGTCTCACAAATATTGACACTGAATTTTACTGTTGATTAATATAGATGAACCACATGAAAGAGTAATAATATTCACAAAGGTCTGAGCTCCATGATTTAGACTGTCCCACTGGAGGTGTTTGAAATGAAACATTTAAAAAAAAAAAAGAAAAAGAAAATGCAGCAGTAATTAAATCCTCCAAATGTTGGAGATTTGTTGGTTGAACACCATAAAGAGTTCATTCATAAAGCTCCTGGCACTCACAAAACACAGACTACAGTGTGTGAAATTATTTTACATTTTGCACATTTCTTGTTACATTTTTCACAGGTTGTTTGTGTTTTTCTCTTTGCTCTCTGAGGGGGAAGGGAAGGTGGGCCACTCAAGTTATATGATACAGGCATGCTAGAAGCATGGAGGCAGGACTAACGTGCTGGCTGCTCACGTCACTGCTGCAATCTGACCTATATAAGGTGCAGACTGTGAATCCAAGCAGAGATTTAATTTTGCTTTGTCTGCACACAGTGGTGTGCTCACAAGAACATTGACACTTTAATGTATTTTACTTTTCCAAGCTTGCTATTCCGTTTTTTTTTCTCTTCCAAGATAGAGTTACAATGAACTAATGCCCTGACTGTTCAAATTAGAAAATGGAATACTTTAAACAGGACAAAATGCTTAGTCTATGCTAATGTATTTAGAGAGGTCACATTTGCCTGCGTAGCCTCTCACACTCACATGCGCATATCCACACATTTTGCAAGGACTCAAGAGGAAAACAAAATATTTTTAATTGGATTGCCAGACAGCAGGAACAATCTCATGTCTTTCAGACAGAGGTAAGGTCCTTGGGCTGACTGAGATTGAGTAGGAGAGAGCTGCCCTATGTTGTGTCTACAGCAACATGCCTTCAAGCATGCTTGAAGTCTGTTTTGGCACGCAAACAGCCACTTCAGAGTTGTGTCCAAACCTTTGTTCTTTTCCCATTAGCACCAGCTGACTGCTGGGCAACTCCTGCCATTGGCAGGGGCAGCTCTGGAGGAAGGAGGAGTGAGTCACCACCCCAGCCTGGCACATGTCCTGCTGGTCCATGACCAACAGTGCAACTTCAGAGGGTGAAGTGGCTTCTGCGCCAACATGCCTTGGACCGCCCATTGGGGCTCAAGGGGAGGTGGAAGGGCTCCAGTCCTTGACTTGGACCTGGGCACTGCCCATGTGGCAGGACATGGCATGTGTTTCACATCAGCTGCTCTGGCCCAGCCCTCTGGGAGTGCAACAGCTCAGGAGTGTAAGTTTTGAACACTTTTCCATTTTGACATAGGCCACCCTAAGAAGTCTTGCAGAGCACCATGAGAACTATCTGGCCATCCTTTCTGGCCATCCTGTCTTCGGCCCATGCTTCCCCTCAGATTTTGAAATAACTTGAGATTACATCCCAGTCTGAACCTTCTGCAGTGAAACAACAGCCGAAAACTATTGATGGGAACCACAGGGCCACTGCTCTCAGGACTGAACCTATGGTGCCTGCTCAGGGGCATACCACTAAAGATTCATTTGCATAAAGTAAAGTTCTTGCTCAAATTTAGAAAATTTAAGTAAACTGTAATTCTCAATCTACTGACTTCAAGCAATTAAGCTTTAGAACTTAAATTAAGTATTTCTGACTAAATATGATGCATTATTACAGCTGTGCCAAGTATTAGTTCTAAAATAAGTATACTGGAATATCCTGAAAACTAATGGACAGTCAAGAATCTTGTTGTTACTTAGAAGATAACTTTTATTGTTTTCTCCTTCGTATTTAATAATGTATTTCCCCTCCTCTCCCTATGTATATCCCCTTTAAAACAATTTCTTTGGTCAAATTACCCTGGGTAATAAATGTACCTGGTTTTAACTTCTAAGGAAGGACTCCTTAAAAATGTGTATTTGACAGATTTTTATTTATTATTATTATTATAACAGGTATCAATTTCATTGCATCTCTTTTTCTGTTGTAATGGTGAAATAATTCTATAGGACTATGGTTTGACTACAGGTGTGTTCTCATCATAAGACTCATAATACTACAAGTTTTTTCTATAAAAGCATAAATTTTAATTTTGAGTTGCATGGCAGTCTTTTGCATCAACACCTTCTTAGTTGCAGCCAGAAGGACACAACAATCTCCTTCTCTGGATTAAAAAAGAATTGCTGACTTTTATACTTTTTGTGTATTGCAATTTCCCGTCCCCAATGCGCTACATGACACATTGTGAGTCTTGAAAACTTTCATTCAAATGTCTATAAAGGAACAATGTTTAGAAAGAAAACCTCTCCACAACAAATTGCTTTTGGGGGGAGTAAATCAAATACCCATGGATGTTCATGAGAACAACTATTGTGGAGTTCAATAGGCTTTGAGTCATGGGGCACAGGCCACTGGTACATGAATGAATAAATGGGGAGGTGATGAAATGCATTGAATACATCTTTCTAGAGCAGGCTGAGGTTTGCTTTCAGATGTACCAGCCAGCTGGAATACCACGGAAGAGCCCTCAGGTTCTACTCACACCCAGCATTTTAAGAGACACCACCCTCAGTTGTTATTAAATATACAGTCCCATGGAAGAAGCTTTTAAATGCAAGAAGCTGATTAAGAGTCAGATTGTGACATTTAGCTACAGGGCTGAAATGGTGACTGTGCCCTTCTCAGGATAGTTCCAGACAGACCATGCCTGAGGTGGTTCAGTCCCTTTCCCGTGGTTTCAAGCCCCGTAGTTTGGATGAACTGGAAATCTTCCTGGCACCTGGCTGCGCTTTTTCCTACTGAGATTTCCAAATAAAGCAGAATTTAATACAGATTTTTATTTATTATTATTATTATAACAGGTATCAATTTCATTGCATCTCTTTTTCTGTTGTAATGGTGAAATAATTCTATAGGACTATGGTTTGACTACAGGTGTGTTCTCATCATAAGACTCATAATACTACAAGTTTTTTCTATAAAAGCATAAATTTTAATTTTGAGTTGCATGGCAGTCTTTTGCATCAACACCTTCTTAGTTGCAGCCAGAAGGACACAACAATCTCCTTCTCTGGATTAAAAAAGAATTGCTGACTTTTATACTTTTTGTGTATTGCAATTTCCCGTCCCCAATGCGCTACATGACACATTGTGAGTCTTGAAAACTTTCATTCAAATGTCTATAAAGGAACAATGTTTAGAAAGAAAACCTCTCCACAACAAATTGCTTTTGGGGGGAGTAAATCAAATACCCATGGATGTTCATGAGAACAACTATTGTGGAGTTCAATAGGCTTTGAGTCATGGGGCACAGGCCACTGGTACATGAATGAATAAATGGGGAGGTGATGAAATGCATTGAATACATCTTTCTAGAGCAGGCTGAGGTTTGCTTTCAGATGTACCAGCCAGCTGGAATACCACGGAAGAGCCCTCAGGTTCTACTCACACCCAGCATTTTAAGAGACACCACCCTCAGTTGTTATTAAATATACAGTCCCATGGAAGAAGCTTTTAAATGCAAGAAGCTGATTAAGAGTCAGATTGTGACATTTAGCTACAGGGCTGAAATGGTGACTGTGCCCTTCTCAGGATAGTTCCAGACAGACCATGCCTGAGGTGGTTCAGTCCCTTTCCCGTGGTTTCAAGCCCCGTAGTTTGGATGAACTGGAAATCTTCCTGGCACCTGGCTGCGCTTTTTCCTACTGAGATTTCCAAATAAAGCAGAATTTAATAACCCAGGGAGGTTGTGGAGTCCCCTTCTCTGGAGATTTTCAAGACCCACCTGGATGCAGTCCTGAGTAATGTGCACTAGGCAATCCTGCTTTAGCAGGGGAGCTGGACTAGATGATCTCTAGAGGTCCCTTCCAACTCTGACAATATCGTGATTCTGTAATGCATTTTATGCCTTTTCTTGGATTTTATTTGGACATTAACACCCAAACTAAGAATTTGAGGAATATGCACATTATTAATTCATTTTGCCGTACATAAAGGACTTTCCCCAGGTGTGTGTTGTAAAGCTTCTATTGTTGTGTTGAATGGGAGGGCAGATGGGAGGAAGGAGATTGTCTTTTCCATTATCAGCTTCCTCCATCTTGAGCTAAAACCACAGGAGCTGACGGGAGAAATCCTTAGAGCTGTCATTAGGAGAATGATGAGAGTTATTAAATCTGATGATTGTCCATTTAAATTAACCACTCCTGGAGACAATACCTGCAATTGACTGAACCTTGGAGATAAAGGGGGGCGATGAGCAACAGTGTACTTGGTGGGAGACTATCATCTTTTGATTAGACTAATTAGGAATCTCCTAAAAATGAGACAAGCTGTCAGACTGCTCTTTTTAGAGAGCAGGTGGAAAGATATGGTAGAAAATACCAGATTGGATCAAGAGATGAAAAAAAAAACCAGTCTTCCAGAAAATAACATATGTGCTAGAGAGAAAATGTTTGTTTCCTTACAGTTTTAATCTCAAGGAATCAAAGACTGTTGGAAAACCAGAGGTAGAGAAAAGACTAAGTAAGGCTTTAGCATTTTTCTTCAAAGTTATGTACGGGATCCTTGATAAAGTCTGTAGTCTGCTTCAACTGTAATGTTGGATTCCTGGACCCAGAACACCCATCACAAGAGAGCTGTGGGAAACTATGCTCTGAAGTTGAGATTTTTATGAGGAGGGTCAGATCTGTTTCTGGGAACCAAAGGCAGGTGACAGTCTATTAAAAGGTCTGAAAGAACCCTGGAAACAAGCAAAGGAAACTAAAGAACCTCAAAAACTAAAGGAGACCCAGAGAAAGGGTCCGAGTTCAGTCTGCTCAAGTCAAAAAAGAGTTTGAAGGTGCACAGCCCCCATGTGATGGGGACCTCAACTCAGTATTGTCCAGATGAGGATTTCCAGCTTTTCATTCCAAATGAAGTCTTTGCAATTCTGTTCTTGTTTCTGACTTGCTGTTCATGTAGATATAATGATATTTCTTGATCTCTATAATTAGCATAGCAAAGTACATGAATGTTCCCATTTAGTGCAATGAGTCTATTTGCATGCTTAAATGCTTTATTTGACAGGGTTTATGAACCCAATCCAGCAGCACTCAGTGAGGACAATGCAACTCTTTCCCTTGACATGAATGGATAGTGGTTTGAGTCTGGTAAAGGTAACTATTTATACTTGCCCAGCTGTTATGGGAAATAAGCGCTGTCCTCTTATGAGAAGGAAGTACAATTATACCATACCAAGAAACTGTGTCCCTCAGGCTTTCAACATTCTTCACAATGAATGAAGCCTTATAATTACCACCCCTACCTGTGAGAGCTTGCTAATATTGCATGGGTAAGACTTAGAGTTTAATATCTCTCTTTCAAAAAAGCAATAACAACAACAAACAAACCCCTGTGAGCAGCCTGTGGCTTAGAAATGATGCTGTGTTCCTGACACTATTACCTTACATGCAAATATTTTTCTCTCCTTTGCTGTGTTTTTTTTTCTTGGTTTGCTCAGCTGGTAACATGAATATGTAGATGATCTAACACAAATGGCTCAGCAATCCCTGTAGGCATGTCTCACCACAGCTTCTTCAGTAAAAGGATCAGAAGAGGATTTAAAAAAAAAAGGATTTACTCTTTAAGAGGCAGATTGCTTCACCAGGGAAGACTGAGTAAAGGACTGAAGAGATTTCTTAGTGCTCAGCCATGCCACCCTTCTGCCCAGCTGCTTTGGGCACATAATATTTTCCTTCACCGTCTGAAATAGATGCTGTAGCAAACATGAGCTCCTTTCAGAAGAACTGCTGTTTTGAATAAAGTATCATTTTCACAAACGTGTAAGATATAGAATAAGGTATTCTATATATTGTATTCTTATTAGAAGCATACAGATGTTATGATTCTGATCTTCCCTTCTCTTCATGGTTTCAAGAATATTGGGCTAATGGTACTTCGGTGACACGTTTTCATTTTCTGTTTTGCACGTACCACAGCATCATGAGTAAATTTCCCACATAAGGAGGCACATTTAGAAAGTTTGGTCGAACTCAACTGATTCTGGTGAACTTGCTTGCTTTTACAAGCTAGGGCTAGCTCTCGTTTTGTGAACTAATCCATAAAAAAATAATAAATATGCAAGAGGTCCTGTTGACTTAAATTATAGTTGCCTTGAAACCTCCGTTGATTTTCTTGCTTACTGAAAGAGACCTACTATGCATGTACCTTCCAGTGTCACTTAATTAGACCTTCAAACATACTTTAACAAAGTTGGTCAGGAAGAGAGCTTTGTTGGTTTCCAAGTGAAAAGACCACAGCACCTGATGGCCCATGGCTGTAGCAGCCTGAACACTTTCAGCATAAATCTTCCCCAAGGTGCAAGGCTAAACTGCATTTTCTTTTCCTATTTTGTCTTCGTCAATGTCATTTCAGTAGTAGGGTGAGAATGGTGGGAAGGTGGAGGATACAAGGCTGGGTGTAGGCATTGGGTTACCAGAAGGACTAGCAGGAGTGAAGCGGGGATCAGCAGATGTTTTGATGTCCACAATAACCGGACCTGCAAGGGCAGTTACTCCTGTGCTGCTCACCATAATCTTTTACTCAGGAGCTGCAAAGGGGTGAGGAAGCAGGAGGAATGGTTGCAGCAGCTAGTGCTGCCAGTGTAGCCAAAACCAAATCCTTCAAGTACAGGGAAAGGAGATGGTGGGTGCTCCAATGGCTGTGAGCTTTGCCTGTTCTGTCTCTGACTTGTTCCACATTCATCCAAGAAAGTGGATTAACATAACTGTGCTGCATTTGCCACTTAGTTTCTGCAGGACCAGATCAATAAACCACATAAATTTATCAGAAGACAAAATCAACAAATTTTCTTATATTTCTTTGTGTAACAACTACAAAAGTTGCATTAGCAACTGTAGGTTGTAATGAGAAAAGAAAGGCACCAAAAGGAATCTAACAATCCTAAATTTTAAAAATAATTTGAATAATATAGAAGATGAACTCTAGAATCAAATAATCACCAAAGTAAAATGCAGAATGCCTCCTGATTGGGAAGGATTGTCTCTTCTCTGGGGCAGGAATTTTGTGTGAAATTAAGTGTGCAGCAACAATTGCCATGGGCACAATTTGGTATTGCATTAAATATTAAATGTTATATTCCTAGAAACCCTAGCTGTCACTATTTGACCTAACAGTGCTTGACCCTGTAACCTTAAAATTTTTAGAATTTCTTTTTCTGTTACTGACCTGAAAAGGTCATTTGTTCAGGAAAAGGAATTGAAAAAGCATTACAAATTGTCAGTACCTTTTCAGAAAAATGTTTTTCATACTGTGGGACTTAAGTTAAATGCCCATTGTTTTCCATTGATCTGCACGCACTGCAGTTTAAAATTAAAAAAAGACAGAAAATAGATTGTAGGGATAATTTATCTTCCTCCTAGGTAAGTGTTCTGTCATAGATCTATTTTCTTCTGTTGGGTAGATTTTCTCCTCCTTGCAAGGTTACTAACACCAACTCCATTCTCCACTTCAGTATTAGTCTTTTAAAATATTGGCTGAACCACAGTTTCAACAGCTAATCATATAGTGTCTTGTGAAATACCTTCAGAGGTAATGGAAGTTTATAAAAAATCTGTGAAAACTAAGAGGCTTCCATACCAGAGGTTCTTTTTTTCCCATTGCTGGTAAATATATGCGGGAGACATGGATCTCCCAGCAAGGGAGCAAGGATTTAAGAGAGTTTGTCTGCTTTAGGAAAGAAGGTGGGAATTCTTTCGTCTTCTGTTCTCACAAAATTTCCTTGCAAATTGGTGGATTACATTTATTTTAAACGATTACACTATTAATTTAAAAATTTTATATTATTTATTACTTTTATTACAATACTTAAATATTTAAAAGGATTCTATTCTTCTCCTAAGGAGTTGTTTCCGCAGTGGATGTGCCTGTGGTTCATGTAGCTCATGCTTCGGTAGTGACATTTTATGCTGCTGAGTTTTCACTTACTGCTTAAGAACTGGCATGAAGTAGCCTGGGAAGACTTCATAGAGTCTCTCCTTTGCAAGGAAGCCCATGCTCAGCTCAGGTAAACCCAGTGAATTGTGCCTGCTCCACCACAGCCCTGAGGGAAAGTCAGACACTTAAAGGTTCTGTCTATTTGCTGGATGCCAGATTCTTCCCTCAGCCTTTATGTCTGTGGCGAGCCTCCAGGAGTTTCCCCTTATCAAACACGTGAAGAGAGGAGCTCAGAGATGTGGGACCTATTTCTTAGTCTGTGTTAGGAAGTGGGATAGAAATACCATGGTTCAGCGTCTCACCCATTTTCTTGCAAGTTCTGATACTGGTTTCGTCTAAACTGTCTTTATTTCATAGAATCATAGAATTTCCCAGGCCGGAAGGGACCTCCAAGGGTCATCTAGTCCGACCTCCCCGCAGTCAGCAGGGACACCCCCAACTAGACCAGGTTGCCCAGGGCCTCATCGAGCCTCTCCTTGAATATCTCCAGGGATGGGGCCTCAACCACCTCCCTGGGCAGCCTGTTCCAGTGCTCCACTACCCTCACAGTAAAGAACCCCCTTCTAATCTCCAATCTAAATCTGTTCCCCTCCAGCTTGAAGCCATTTCCCCTTGTCCTGTCACTACAGGCCTTTCTAAACAGGTTCTCCCCAGCCTTCCTGTAGGCTCCCTTCAGGTACTGGAAGGCTGCTATTAGGTCTCCCCGGAGCCTCCTCTTCTCCAGGCTGAACAACCCCAGTTCCTTCAGCCTGTCCTTGTAGCAGAGGTGCTCCATCCCCTTGATCATCCTTGTGGCCCTCCTCTGGACCCTCTCCATCAGGTCCATGTCCTTCTTGTATTGAGGGCTCCAGACCTGCACACAATACTCCAGGTGAGGTCTCACCAGAGCAGAGTAAAGTGGCAGAATCACCTCTCTGGACCTGCTGGCAACGCTTCTTTTGATGTAGCCCAGGATGCGATTGGCCTTCTGGGCTGCAGCTGCACACTGCCTGCTCATGTCCAGCTTCTCGTCCACCAGAACCCCCAAGTCCCTTTCCTCAGGGCTGCTTTCCAACACCTCACCCCCTAGTTTGTATTGGTGGCGAGGATTGTTCCGGCCCAGGTGCAGAACCTTGCACTTGCTCTTGTTGAACCTCATGAGGTTCACCTGGGCCCACCTCTCCAGCCTGTCCAGGTCCCTTTGGATGACATCCCGTCCCTCTAGTGTATCGACAACACCACACATTTGATCTTTCTTTCCTTTTAAGGAAACCTGTTATAAGGAAACCATAGATATTTGCCAGTAAAAACATCATAAAACCCCTTCCAAGTGTGAGAAAAGGAGGTGCTGGCAGCCGTGGGAGGGGTGAAGGTGGGGACAGAAAAAATTTAGGATTAAGATTTTTCATACCATAATTTATACCTATGATTCGACTGACATCACTGTGTTAGCAGTAGGGCAACACCATTCCCCTTCTCATGGAACCAGCCTGGCTTAGACCAGGCTCCAAGTCCAGCCAGAAAATACTTTTAAAGACAACTAAGCAGAACAAAACACATCCCGTGACTCCTCAGGGCCGAATTTGCAGCACTGTGCCCCCATCAGTGGTGCCAGTGCCTCTGCAGTGGGACAGGAGGGTGATGAGGGCCAGCCCTGCCAAGGGCAAGCTGGGATGCAGCACGATGCTGAGGGGCATCCTTGCAGGGAGCCTCCACTCCTGCAGCCTCTTCAGGCATGGACACCCCGAGTCATCTGTCAGTGGCTGTGCCCTGATTCCTCAGTCTCCCCAGCAAGTGGGTACTGGCAGACCCATCAGATGGGCAAAAGGCAGAGCAAGCTTCCTCATGTCAACTCGCTGCAGGGCTCAGCATTTCTCACTACAAACTGAGCCTGGGCACAAATTTAAGATAATCAGATTACCTTTATAATGAAGAATGAATAAGCAAATAAAAAAAAAAAAATTAAAAAAAAAAAAAGAGTTCTAACCTCGCCCTCAGTCAAAACCCCTGTTTCCAGTGTTTTGCAAGGCACTCATATCTGGAAGGAAAAAAGGGGTGTAATGAAAGGGTTTTTTTCCTAACCCCTCCCTGTGAGGCAAGGTGTTACATCCTTGTAACGAAAATGGTATTATTAGCTATTGTCTAACCCACTTGAAAGGCTCTTGTGTATTCCCCCAGCACGAAGGCTTTATTGAAGACTGCAATAAGAAAACTTTGCAGTTTAAGCATTTTCACCCTTGGGACTTAAACTTCCATTTAGGTTTTTATTTGCTACAACCCCAAAGAGGCTACAATGTCAGTGCCTGAAGAAATGAGGCTTGAGAGGTGATTACAGTTTTATGTGGAACAAGAGCTATTATGAATCGGAAGACAGATGCTAAAAACTGAGTCAGATAAAGGTACCTAGTTTGCACTTGCAAGATAGCACAACGCCTTCTGCTGTGTTGCAATCTTTTAATCTCTGTCAGCACATCTTGTACTACAAAATAAGTGTAGATCATGCATATGGATATATGGGAAATATTTATTTTAAGAAGACTACAAACTGCCATACATACATGTAAAATATAATTAAAAAGTGCACCATAAAAAAATACTTGAGGATTACAGAAGCTTAGCAGTATTGAACAGTCATATGCTAAAAATATTTTGCTATCTTGCTCTAGATGACTTTCTGAATCAATTGTACAGACACCGAAACATACCCTAAATGCTAGTAATGTCACTTCTTTTCTTTTCTCTGAACCAGTTCCTGTAGATTTATTCAGATGTAGAATTCATCCATCTACTGTATTTTGATCACCGATATATTCATCTTCAGCATCGGGTTTCAAATTCATGGCAAGAGTTAGCCAAGGGTAAGCAAAACAAGGAGAAAATATGGAAAAAGGCATGTGTTGTGTCCAGATAACCACAGGGGACAAGGGTGGAATGACAGCCAGAGGGAAGTCTCTTCCTTTTTGTCTTCTTTGCACATGCATTTAGTGGAAGGCTTGTCTCTGAGGCTGGAGGAAGAGCCCGCAGGCGGGATGCTGTGCTCAGGGGTGTTTCCTGATCACCGCTGTGAACTCAGACCCAGGTGAGAGCCATGAGCTTCCGCGGGGCTCTTGATGGCAGCAGGTTTCTGAAGATGCCTCCTCTGGATCATGACAGCTGTTAGGGGTGGTGAGGCATGAGATGGAAGGAGCTTCATTTGGCTACAAGAACCCCAAGTAATCTCCCTGGGTGCAAAATTAGTTTAGAAGAAGTTATATTTCTGCTACAGTAATCTGATGATCAAGTAAATATGATAATCGAGTAAACAGGAAGGTTGGGACCATGAGGGGTGTCTTTAGACATTTCATGTTGCTTCTAGAGCTTCATTCTTTAGAATAAACCTGCATTTAGTTGCTGCTGCCACTGCCAGACCCTCACTACAAAATCATCCTTTTCCCAGTCTACAAAAGTATTACCTATATAGCTGATGAGATGTTAGGACATGCACTTTTCACTTATCAATAGTTCCCATTTGCTAATAACTGTGTATTCTGCACCACTTTGCTTCTCAGACGTCAGCACAAGGATGCTTACAGATTTGGATGCCTATGAAAAGAATCTGTGAAAAGTACAACGCTTCTCTAAGGTCAGAGAAAAATGTCTATAAGATAATACCTCTTTCTGCCCACCCCTTTCCACTCAAGTATCAAATGGGGAATAATTATGCTCTAAATCTGGGAAATGCCAGGATAAATTTATTTGTGAATCCTTAATTTGGAGTGGGATCCTTCTTGCCTAACTTGCAGTGTCTTTGTCATTGTTCACATGCCCTTTGTGGTCTCTGGTGAGAAATAGGCATTTCCAAAGCATAGTGCACTTTCTCCTCACAGACTCATTTAAAAAGGGTCAGATAAATTGCCTTTTAGAAGTGCCTGTTTCTCTCTAGTGACTGTAAAGGGAGTCTAGACAATTAGCTCAGAGACAGAAGTCTGTGCTGTAAACGTCTAAATTAGGAGTGAAGAATCTCACCCTTGTATCTATAGGACAGTCATTGCAATGGGCAGATCTTCACTTCCATCACCTGTCTTCTCCCAGAAAAATTCAGTTGTGGCTGTGGATTAACGGTTGAAGTGAGATTACCAGATCTCAGTTTTCACTCTGCAGCCTTAAATTCTTCTGAACTCCCACTTCAGATGAGATACAGCCTTTCTGAATCTGGCTCTTTCAATCTCTGGGAACTACCATGTTACTGTACAACTAAAACCAATGCCAGTCTACACTGATGCACTATGGCCTTTATCTTGGTAAAATATGCACACAGTAAATTGCATTTCTTTGTTGCTGAACTTGGCAAAAAATGTCACTAACATGGATGGGCTTTTCTGAGCTGTGCAGTAATGTTTTATTATGGCTTTGATCAAAAGAGTTGCAAATGAGTCCTTTATTCTGCAAGATAAAGTGCAAATACTGGGGTGCAAAGGAATTAGCAGCAGGGATGGAGGATGAGACTGGATGGTGTGCAGGGCACACCATGAGAGTAACATGAAAGCCACAAGGGACACAGAGTGATGATGCTATTACCTAGAAGAAGACCAGAACCGGACAACAGATATTACAGGCACCAGGGGAGCATCTCTTCTCTCTGCAGATAGACGCTCTTTGTCATCCTCGCTTGCAGAACTTGTACTCAAGCGGACACAAGTCATTAATTTTACAGTTCCTGTTCATGCCAGCTTTCTCCTACTTGACATCAGCATGTTTTTACATGGATGGACTTGCAAATCCACCTATTTTAGGTCCTATTCCTTATGGATTCGGAGGAACTGCTCAGGAAGGTAAAGCTCAGAGCCTGCATGCATTTCCAGAACAGAGAGCTCCAGACATATTTTGCCATGTTTGTTTATCTGTCACATGCATGTTTCAGCCTCTGTCACTTGTACTGTATGCTCAGAACAGCAAAACAGTATCACTTCAGGTTTCGGAATACAAAGATTTGCAAAGTTTCATGTAGACCACCTACATAAGGTCAAGCCACATCCTTTCCTGTTGATAGAAATGATGATGACAAATCAAACACTTTCAAACACTTTCAGAAAGGAATTACCCTGGTGAAATAGCATAATACATAAAAATAAATACATTGAATGAAACTGTTTTTTTTTTCCAGGATGTTTGTGCTTGTGACCTTCTGGCATGCACATGTACTGCTTTTGAGCCTCTCGCTACACCCAAGATGCACACATAAATACTTGGGTGTGCGTGGTTTTGTACGTATCTCCAGGATTTCATGCCTGCCTTATCAGTTAGCTAAGGAAAGCTGTGAGAAACAGTGAGATTGGCAGCACTACTTTGGATAAACTAGATTATAACATGTGCTTCTCTCCTGCAGCAATTCTGATGTCATTCTGGTGGCTGTTATTTAAGACTGTGATATTACTAGGGGGACAGGGGAGTACCCAGCTGAAAGTTAGGCTGTAGCCCTGGGTACGTATTTCTCAGTGGGAGTGGTCTTGGCTGCTTCTGACCCTCTAGAGCCACCTGTATTGTGTCAGCACAGCTGTTCACACAGATGTGCCATAAACATGGGATCAGGGTGAGAAACAGGCTTTACCACATGGCCAGACAAACACTGCGTGGGCACAATGAAGAGGAGGGGGCAGCCAGAGGGAGGAGGAAGGGCTGGAAATAGGAGACAGGATTTCTTAAAAAGCTCTGTCTGGCCATAGTCTGACCTACCAGAAGAGATTTAGGGCTTAACCCTGCTGTCACTGAATGAAAAAGGCAGCCTTACAACTTGGTCCAGTGCTAAGTAAACCCTATGAAATTTAGCACATCTGGTGCATTCTGGATCTTATTCTCTGAGAAAATGAAACTTTTCAGTAACTTGAGAAATTGTCTTTTTAGTGGCAGACAACAATGTAATGTATGAAAGATAGGTACTCATGTCACAGCTGTTCCATTTCCTAGTGCTGTTCTAGTGCTATTCCTTTTTCTCTTAGGTTGTCATTGGCTACTTTTGTTATGAAATTAAGGAGGGACTTGCAAACAGCTGCTGATACGTGCAATATGCTACACACAGCAAGAATGCACATCATGAGCCATCCACACCATTTTCTCATGTTGGTATTTCCCTCAGACTGTGCCCAAACTGCACTTTTTTTAAATCCCATTCCCCTCCTCCCCCCCAAAAAATCCAATCAAAACAAAACATATTTTTCAAGAAAAAAAAATCCTGAAAATGTCAAGTGTTTGCTCAGGCTCTGATCCAACACAATACTAAAGCCCTTTTCAAA
The DNA here is from genome assembly GCF_001431845.1 of Calidris pugnax. Lineage (NCBI taxonomy): Eukaryota > Metazoa > Chordata > Aves > Charadriiformes > Scolopacidae > Calidris > Calidris pugnax. The sequence goes on along the minus strand of NW_015094506.1, from coordinate 11,321,220 downwards.
GTCAACTGCATCCCAAACAGCCTGTTCCTCTTGGTAATCTAGACCTTGTAATGGAAATTCTAGCAGAGCTGTGACTATTACTAATGCACTTAATACATTAGGAGCTCAATTTTGCACGCCTTGAGCACTTAGTCCCCCTGCTAAAGTGGATCAGAGCTGTGGTGGTGTAGCGTGTAGCGTAATAGGGGCAGTTCCATAGTCTTTGTGACCTTTTGTGAGCATCTGAAAGAGATTGCATTTAATGATTTTAAAATGTCAAGGCCCATTTCAGGCAAAAAGAAAGAAATCAAATTGGGTTTCTGGACTGTGTAAGCTTTTGAAATGAGTCCACAGACATCCTCAGACATAAAACACTGGGCTGAAATATCATGGAGGCTGAATACATTACATTTCAGAATCAGGTCTCAATTTCACAATCTAGGCCTTCAGAATAATAATGTTACAACACATGCCTGCCATAATTTGCTTTTTAGTTCATTCTGAATTACCTCAGCACAACCGAGTAATTCATCAGTGCACAAAGCATGCAGAGACTGGAAGTGTGAATTATGCATGAAGGATTATTTTGCTCTGATGTTCTGCTGGATGTGTATGTTTGTGCAGTATACACTGGAAAGCTGCACTAACAGCCTGTGATGACTGGGTATTGGTCTGTGCAATATATGGGGGTCTTGTGTTGTTTGAACGCATAGCCAACTGTGATATGGCACTAGTAAGAAAACTGCATCAACAGAATAAATAAATCATGGCTTTAAAATATGAATTATGCCATAAATAAATGATCTCTGCTTCCTCACATTGTGCCTCCATAGAAAGCTAGTTAACTGAATGCGTTATTCACTATCCATAGACAGCCTGACCAAACAAGGTTGTGTTGTGTCCACTGACAAAGACAGATCCACAAAGGACTGCAAACTTGTCATGTAACCAGTAATGAAATATGTGTTGATGACATAATTTGTCTGGTTGGTTCGGCATGTCTTAGGTTTGAATGAAGCTCTCCTGGGATTTAAAATAAAGATGCAGAATTAGACTTTTGAAGAAAGAATCCAAGTTAATAATCATAATTAAAAACAATAGTGAGAAGTCATTATATAATAATCATGTAATAACATGTTAAGATGAAGCTAAAGCTGCAGGCATATATTGGTTGATGTGAGTGCCTATTAACTTTTCAAGAATACTAACAATAAAAAACAATTGAAAATACAGGAAATGTAGAATTAACATGTTACTTCTCTAACAAGTCAGCTTGACCATCTTAATTGTGGAGCTGGTTGAAGAATAGATCTATTGTATGAAACATCTTTAAAAGTTCACAATTATCTTTATTTTATAAACCCTTTAGGAAATCGTATTTTTCTATTCTTGTAAAAGTATATGAAGATAATACTTGATTTAGCAGATTTGTGTCTTCTTGTTTTGTCTTTCATTTTTCCTTTTTCACTTCCACCCTTGAAAGCAAGATAATTTACACAGAGAAGGAAAAAACAGCAAATATATTTTTCTATATTTGGTTGATAACTGCATTTAGAAATGCAAGAAGGTAATTTCAGATTAAAAACATCCTTTTCATAGAAGCCGCAACACACTTTATATAAGTCTGACCTTTTTGTTATATCTTGTAAGAAAAAAATTCTGTTAGTTTTTCCTGTCATATTTTAAGTCACTATCTAAACATAAGAATTACTAATGTTAATTTTGAGGGTAAAACATCCGTGTAAATTTTAAGGAGTGGAAAACATTTCAATTTTAGCAGTAAACAAGTTAAGACTTTAACCATTCAGCTTCTATTTTCATTCACCTATTCAGTTTAAGAGCAAGCAATCTATTCTTTATTGAAAAAAATATTGATAGCTATATCTAATCTGCTGTGTAGTTTGCTGCCAAAATTTCTGTCCCAGATATTTATAGGGGAAAAAAATAGACTCCTAATTTTTGTGGTGCTGGGATCACTTCCAAAGGTAAAATTAATTCATGAAGGTATAAACGAGATATGTTTGAAGAAAGACAATAAAAACCAGCAACACTCCCCAGATTCCTACCCCCAAAGCTGCAAGGTGTAGGAAAAAATATCCACGGGATGTGCACCAGCCCATGATGACAACTACCAGAAATAACTCATTGCTCATGTGCTACCCTCAGGAACACAAGTGACCCTGTGTTTTTGAAACACAGCCGTTCCCTGAAAGCTCTGGTGCAGTCACTTACTGCATGAATCAATGCTGGATGGTCATCTTGCCCATGAAGGTCACTCCAGACCAAGATAAATATCTCAGAACGGCAGCGGTAAAGGCAAATGGTCCTATACTGTTGCCACTTTCAACAGGCAGGAAAGGGATTGCAATGAGAAAAGGGGACACAGAGATCACGCCCACATCAGCAAATACCCACATCAGCAATTTCTGCCTGTGGTGGTGACTTCCTGAATGGGGACCAAAGATAGAGACTATTTCACTGTTTTTACCATCACCACCAAAATAACTGCCAAGTAGTTTAACGAATGCCAGACTCTTGCTTATTTTTAGTTATTAGGCAAAGTCAGTCCATCATTTATCATAGCCTTTTCTGGTAGGGCAAGCTATAGGCTCTGGGGCAGGATTTGTTTCACTTGCTTTTAGCTCTCTGCAAGTCATGAGCTTAGTGTGAGCTAACTGCCAAGCTTCCACCCTAGAGTCAATGAACAGACATGGGCATATCCAGAGACTGATTCCTCCTGCTTATTTTAAGCATCTAAGATTGACTGGATCTACCTTTTCTTAGCTTAGAACTAATGTCTAGTGTTAGCATTCCTATAGATAGGCTGGCTAAATTCCCACCCTTAAAATCCAGGCTGGAATTTAAAAACAAACAAACAAAACCCAGCATAAAAGCAAACAAAACCCCTCAGCTGACTGTGAGTCCTTGCACAAATCAGTGTATCTTCTTTATTCCCTGGGCTATTATGTTTTGTGAAAACTTCTAGGAATCATTTTGTGATGTAAAAGTTAATGAGTACTTTTAAAAATAGCTATAGCAGAAATAATCCTTTGAGTCCCACACTGCTCAGATGGGCTTTGAAAGGATGTTGGTTATTCTCCAACAGGTCCTCTAGCAAGGACCGACATTCTATTTGATTGCCCCAATGCAGAGAAGTCAAGCAGCCTCCTCTTTCCCCCCGCAGCCAAGGACAGAGCTACCGTTTGGCTGAAAACACAGAGGAGATTGCTGCTTCCAATGCTGAAAAGGAGCCGTGACGTATGTTGTCAAGATGAAATTCTGCTCTAATTCCCCTATGCTCTACTTAGGCCGGTGCAAGGAGCCTGTGGTTGCTCTTCCTAAAGGGATGATGTGAGTTGCTGTACACTGTTTTCCTTTCTGATCTCCATGTTCATAATATTTCTATCAGCCACCACTGGAGTGCACAAGCCCCCAGCATTCACGACCCTCAGCACACCAGCCCCTCCATCATTTAAATTCAGAGGTGGTAACAGTCTTGCAAAAAATCAATAGGTTTTAATGGGTATTTCCTGAGGTTTATTAAGTATCAAACAGAACTGAGACATCCACTTTTTGTTTATACCTGCTGTCAATATTGCTTGCTTTTTTTCTTTTTATTAAACTAAAGCAGGTGTGAGTTAGTCACTGGCAGATTTGTCATTAAAACCGTGTTTGCTGCCTCTTTTGTGGACTGCATAGGAAGGCTGCAATGAACACTTCACATCGTGTCACCCATCAGTTGCTGCCGTTGTTACTAATGAAATACCAATGCTCTGATAATGCAATTGTAAGTCTAATTTACCTCTTAGGTTTCGACATTATTCATTGAATAAAATAGCGTTCTGAGAAACCAGTTCCACTGAGCCATGACAATTTACTCCAGCTGAAGATCTGCCCCCACACACTCTTGAGGTAGACTGGGACTAGAAAAAGGAGCTGTCTGGCTAATACAAGCATACTCTGTAGCCTTTGTCAAAACAGTTTTTATTCTCATCCGATGCAAACCTCAGGCATTATTACAGGGTTTCATGGAACAGATGTTCTTGAATTTGCATAATGACAGACAGACTGCCTTTTCTTTATGAAAGGTCACTAAAAACCAATGCTACTGTTCAGTCAGTCCTGCCTTCGTTAAGCAATTTCAGGACAAAAATGCTTTGTCTTCACTTACTATTTTCATGACCACTGCTTTACATACTTTAACCAGACAAAATTGAGGCCAAATCATTGGCTTATGTCACACCACATGGCTGTCTAGCTTCCCCTAATTCCTAAACATTGGGTATTCTTGTATGATTGTTCAAATAACAGGATCAAATCCTCAGTTGCTGTGAAACACAGTAACTCCAGTGACGCTGGTGAAGCTCCCTTGGCTGAGAACCAGCTCTTCAAGAGAACCTCCCAAAACTGAGTGCTTGGCCTCAGTTTAAATTCACTTCTTAATTTATTGGGTGGGGGATTTTGCACTAATAAAATTAAATTGACATGAATTTTCTAAGCAGAATCACTATTTCTCATAAAGTTGATTTCTGTTTAACAGCAGGTACCCCCATGTATAAGCAAGCTGTTCTTTTCTTTGTGATTTGTATGGGCACATCAAATAGCTGATGGGAAAGTTTTAAATCTTCTACATCTAATGTCTCAATGACAGACAAATTCCATCATGGAGATCCCCAAAGAGAAGTGCATGTTTGCCCTCAAGGCAAAACCTGAACTTTGCATTCTAGTCAGCATGCATCTGGAGCATTATTGAGAAAGCTGACAGACAGCAAGAGTCCTCATAGAAGGGCTCTGGGAGGAGCAAAGCCAAGATAAATGAGCTGCGTTGCACTATGCAGTACTGTCAGGTCATGCTGAGATGCCTGACACAGTGGGGGGAAAACCTTTGCCTAAATAGAATATGGAAATAAACACAATTTCAGGCTATGAAATCGCTCAAATGACCAAATAATGGAAGGTGAATCACATATGTATATTTTTTTTTCTAGGTAGCATAGTGTCAATTTTCAGTGAGATATACTGTTTTCTACTACATTTTCTTTTTCCTTGAATTGCATACTTGCTTGTCATGTTATACTGCCCAGAACTAGATGATGATCTGAAATATTATCACTTGCCTGTATTTCAGGTTACTTTAATATGACTAAAAGAACTATTGGCTGGATTCCACACAAGCAAGTGCACGTGAACACCAAACAAAGCACACGTTATCAGAATTAGGCAGATACTGCCCAGCCTCTTAAGAGAAGAGGAGAAGGAAAGAACAGATTTGGTCCTCAAGTTGCTAGACAGTAGTTTGGAAGTAACTCTGTTTTAAGCACAAGAATGGGAAATTACTAAGAAAGAGGGTGAACATGGACCTGCTATCCCACCCTCCTTCACTTAGCAATCCAACTGGGCTGAGCAGGGTAGTACCCCTGCAAGCTGAAGTGAACACTGTCCCTCAGGGTACACAAACCCAAAACAGCTTCTTTGTTTTTATTGAAGACCCAGTCCCAGCAGGCCATGGGGAGCCTGGACTTTCCTCTGCTTCTTTCAAGTCAGACATTGTAGTTCCAGTGATCCCAGCTGGGTAAATGAGGGAAGGCAGCTGAGCCACCTTATGCGTGGCAGGAGAAAGGACAATGTTCTTTGATCAAAGAATGTATTTCCTATTTTAACATCCCTTTGGATAGCTCTTCACTTCTCAGACTTGTAAAGTTCATACCAGCAACGCTCAATCTCTCTTTGAATTATGCTTTTCTTACCTTTCCACATCCATTCCTTTCTCCTTACCATCCAAGTCTATTCTAACAAGATTCCAAGCTACCTTCTAATTCAGTTCCAGGCATGGATGATGAACAACACTGAAATCTAAGGCTCTGCCTGGCTTAAGTTTAAATTCCCTCAAAAGTCCCCCTTCCCCCCAACTTCAATCCTGACAGATCGTTATAGGTATTGACATTGGAGTCGCGTGAGTTATATACAACTCTGTGCAATGAGGTGCTGCTGGCAAACTGTTTTCTTAGACCACCTCAATACAAGAAAGATATCGAGGTGCTGGAGCGAGTGCAGAGGAGGGCAACGAAACTAGTGAAGGGCCTAGAAGACAAATAATATGAAGAGCGGCTGAAGGAGCTGGGGCTGTTTAGTATGAGGAAGAGGAGGCTGAGGGGAGACCTCATCACCCTCTACAACTACTTGAAAGGACACTGTAGAGAGGTTGGTGCTGGTCTCTTCTCACAGGTAATTAGTGACAGAACGAGAGGGAACGGCTTCAAGCTCCAACAGGGTAGGTTTAGATTGAACATTAGGAAGGAATTTTTCACTGAAAGAGTGGTCAGGCATTGGAATAGGCTGCCCAGGGAGGTGGTTGAGTCACCATCCCTGGATGTGTTTAAGGGATGTTTAGATGCAGTACTGAGGGATATGGTGTAGGGGAGGACTTTGTAGAGTAGGGTAGATGGTTGGACTCGATGATCCCAAGGGTCTCTTCGAACCTCAATGATTCTATGATTCTATGATTCTATGATTCTATGACCTGACCTTCACGCTGGGAAGTGTGATGGATGCCCACAGACACCCTGCAGCAGTCGGGGCAGCAGCTGGGCAAAACCAAAGGAGGGGTGAGGAAGAATGGAGGAGGAGGACAGGAGATATAAAGAAGGAGATTTGCAGCTTAACACATCACAGGCAATGTCCTTGTCTCTACTGGAAACACGGCAGGAATGACAGGTTCTTCCATCCATGTTCTCTGGACAAGTTGCCTTTGTTGGCTTGGCAAAGGATCAGGCTGTAGCAGCAGCTAGTCAACCCATAAAAAATAATAATATAGATTGATTACTTACACTTGGGCTTTGACAAAGAGGGGTGAAGGCATACCTATTTGCAAGAAAATTCCCAAAGTTTCTTAATTCACACAATATGTATCTTGCTTAAAAATATATAAATAAACATTAAGCCAACCAACTTTGTACTCACTTAGCAGAATGTTAATATAGGATGCTATATAAAACTGTTCTACAGTTTCACAGTCATTTAAGGATGATTTACAGGGTTCATAAATGTTTGACTGCTTATTCCTTAAAGCAAGTACAGGTCGCACTTGTTCTTCAAGTACAAGTTGAATTTGTTTTCTCCACTAATAAAATAGATTCCAATAATAGATCATTGGTTTGCATGATAACATAGGAGGTGGAAAACCTCAGGATTTTCTGGTTTCTGATTTAAAAGGCTGATATAGTAGATGGGAAATTGAAATTAGCTTCAAAGTTCCAGACTAAATTATCATTGCCTGGTAGATGATGAGCTAGTTCCCCTCCAGTATCAGTTTCCTGAGTTCTCTTTTCTATTTAAAGGCTCTTACAAAGTACAAGATAGAAAGTCTGTGACTACGAGTCCTCCTCACAGATAAAATATTTTATTACACCATGTTTGCAAGTAGTATCTTTTAGAAGGTCAGCCAATATTGGAAAAAAGAGGTGTTTCACCATTTGGCTTGTCTGTTTTTATTTCTTTAAAACTGTATCAGTTGACCTAGAAATAAATATTATCTGTGTTTATAAACTTTGTCTTGCTTATATTCTGAAATCCTCATGGTTACTGTAATAAAACAGACATCTCATTTCATAAATAAAACAATGATGAAGTCTTTTTATTGATTAAGTCTGGTGAACAAAACAAGATATTATTCTGGTTTAGTGAAGTCATTCACATTTATCACTAATGAATTAATTGTTCTCAAAACATAAGCATAATCCCATAATAAGGTAACATATTTCCAGCACGTGGAAAATTGCCTTTTCTGTTGTGTGAAAGAAAGTTGATAGTAGCTATAGTACAGCTAAGTAAATTATTCATCTTTGCTATAATTTTCTTTTGTTATTGGTTTTAAAAGTACCAAATATACATGAGAAAAGTCTGTATTTGACAACAGAGGAGAAGCCAAGTCCCCTCTACTATGCCATAAGAAAATTGTGCTCATATTATCCTGCTGAAATTTTTCCTAACCAGAGAAATTAAATTTTTTTTTCTTACGAGTCAGCATGCATTCTGCCATTCCTGTAATATTTTTCTGTCTTCTTTTGATGCCTAAAATTTTACTCTATGCTATTTTTCAGGCTGGAGTTACTCACTTATGAGTGCCAGAAAAATTCTGAAGAATTTAAAAACTGCACCGTCCACTGTAACAAGAAAAAATATCTGTTCATCGTCTCTCAAAAGCTGACTAGCTGCACTGGGATAGGAATGGTATGTGAATGTAGCTGAGACAAGGTCTTTTGCCAGTAGCTATGGAGGCTGGTTAAGATAGATAAAGAAAAAGATTTGGCATAACCTGAAATTCATCACTGAGCTCTTGTTGAGATTTGGAGGAGAGGAAGCTCTGCAACAGGCTTGCCTGCTTACTCATTTTGATAACAATGACAGCAGATATTCAGCCAAGAAACAAAGATGTCACATCTTAATACTAAAAACACAGGGGTATAAAAATCATTTCCTATCATGGTGAAAGGAGAGGGAAGGAGGGAGAGAGATTCCACTGGAAATGCCATGTCCCCTTGATTAAGATGAGATGTTTTGCTGGAACTGTTAAACAGACCAAGACTTGGGGCTGGGCAGTATCTGTGACTGGGAAGAAATAGTGAAATAGCATTAAGGTACAAGTGAGAGAATTCTAGCAATATCCTGGTCTAACCAAAAGCACTTGATGAAGAAACTCATGAACACAATCTTAGTATTGGAATGTTTCACTTCAGAGTGTTTGAAATGAAAAATCAAAAGAATGTGTGTTTTCCATTTCCAAGCTCACGGCAGTGTTTTTTCAGGCACTTGAAAAAATATGCAAAAAATATTTGGGGCTTTAGGCACATTCCCCAAACTTGTAACATAAAAATTTAAAACATCAGTTATAGCATGCATGTAAAGTTAATATGATACATATAGCAAGAAGCATTTTTCATATAATTTGATACTTGTATAAAAAGTCATTTTGAGATTTGGTTAATAGTTGAAACATTATGAAAATTAAAAACTGGTGTACTCTAAGTATTTCAAATTCAGACAAAAGTGTGTCTGGCAACTTTTTTGTTTATTTCAGTAAAGAAAAAATGTTCTTAAATAAACAAAAATGTCAAACTAACTTCCCATGCAAAATTAAGCTTAACTGAGCCTGAAGATACAGAGCAAAACCAGACTATGAAAGCCTTAGTACCCAGTGTGGGAAGGTTCAGTCTGTAAAGCTAAGGCTTTCTGTTAATTTTGTACCCAGTTTACAAGTTGTTTAAAATCTAAACCTGGCACAACAAATAAAACTGTGAGCATGTTCTTCCTCTGCAAAAGCAGAGCCTTTCTGAGGCTAATGAGGTCATTTAAACAGAAAGCAATCTCCAAACAGCGGTGTTTTTTCTTCTTTGAAGAACCCTAGATTGTGAAAAATAAAAGCAAAAAGTCAAAATAGCCTATCTTTCTTGCCAACCTTCTTCACACTTCATCTATACATAAATGTATTTCTAATACATGTCCATAAACCCTCATTTGAAAGCTGCTCATTGTCTCGAGGGATACTAATATATATTGGTGAGGGAGCTCTTCTGATGTTAAAGATCTTTTTGTCCAGTCTATGTTCAATGGCAGAACCACACATAAAGAATACAGAATCACAACTGACAATGCTGAGAACAGCCATCATGTCATGTTTTGTCCCCTTTCTGCTTCCCTGTAACTGCTTCAGCTGCTTTCCTTGGGGGCTGAGATTTTCTGTTTGCTTACCACCGGAAGGTTAGTACTTGTTGACTTGTCCTAAAGTTTGAATACAGCCCTGGTAGCTGAAATGGCTTTGAAGAAAATAATCTGCTGTCTCTCTCTGTATCTTAAAACAATTTTCTGAAAAGCAAAGCAAAGCAAACCAAATAACCTACTACCAAAAATATATATAAAAAAAATAAATAATTTAAAAAAAAGGGGGCTCACCCATATCTTGCTGGCATACAACTCAAAACAGAGAAGTGAAAAATGTTAACACTGAGAGCTGAGCAAGATAAAGAGTGCACATCTTCCGCTGAACCCTCGGGCAGAAATGTGCATGTAGAGGCAGATACCATGTCACTTGCTAACATAGCTTTGAATTATTAATCCCACTACCTATCTGGGTGCATCTTGGGCCTGTAGTTAGTATGGAAGGGAAACATAAAGATCCCTCCCCTAACCTTTTGCAAAAACTGAAACCAGTAGAGAGGAAACAGCTTCCATTAATAGCAAGCACCCACCGTGGCTGCGTAACAAATGATTGCTCTCTGTGCGTGAAATGAAAAGGACGTCTGATGTGCAGGATTGTTTCTCACTGTTGTTAAGCATTCTTTTGGTTAGATATGCTCTCCTGACTGCCCCAGTGCGTAACGAATTCTCCAGTTCCTTATGTGTATGTATACCTAAGCCTAGAGCTTCTTGCTCTTATGGTTGTTTCAGCACACCAGCAGAATCCAGGTAAACGTCATCTGTTTTAACAGCTTGTAGCTGGCTCATTGTGCAGGTCTGGACACATAACCCCCTCCATGGGACTAATCTGGTCATGTGCTAAAACCTTGCAATCAGTAATCTGCAGAAGGAGGTCTAAAATTATGCTGACTGGTAGAGCTAGGGTGAAATCATCTTATCTGTGTGATAACAACGTGCATCTTTAATGAATAACACGATACCACATGATTCCCTTTATTGTTATCTGAATGTAAAGAAAGAATGAATATACAGTTAAAGTGTCATAAATAATCCCTTTTGGGTTTTGTTGTGGTCCTTTGCACATACAGCTTGATCCCTTGTGAGCAGAGTCTGCTGCTCTGGCTGTTTCAGCCCTAGGTCTAGATTTGGCAGTGACATTCTGATGTTTCCTCTGTCTTTTCCATTAGGTTTCTCATTCTCCACCCTACCTGGTTATACAGGCTTTTAGGCAACTATTTTGTTTCATGTCATGTCATCATGTTATCTTTTAGAGATGAACAGAGAGATTTCCTTTTATCATATTTCATAAAGTGACAGATGATGTTCCATAAATAAAATTAGCATGTTCTTTTAAAACAAGAAAATTAATAGCAAGATAACTATAGAAAAAATTGCAAAAATGCATCAGATTATAAGCATTTTTAAATGTAACTCGTGTTGTTATTGATCAATTGAAGTCTGACAGATTAAATAGCAAAACTCAAATGTCTGTTCATGTCACAGTCAGTGTTAACTATTGTCATTTATCAAAACAAAACCAAAGAGCATCATAAATAACAAAACAAGTGATTATTCTATAGATGTATCAAGAGGTTTGCAACATAACTAATTTAAATGCTGCTAAGGCAAGCATTTTAAATAATATGTTTATTTCATAAAAATATACAGAATCATTGCAGCCATTTTGTTAAGTAAAAAAGGTAAAATTTTCTGCAAGATACTGCTGAATTATTGCTGCTCTGAAATACAAAGGCAGATAGCCTTGTAATCTGTATCTTCAAAATTAGTACAGGTAGATGCTTAGTTAATGAAAGCTGATGTGAGATTGGTCCTAGTATTTTATATCTTCCCCAAAATCTGGCTATCTGTCCCTATATATGTGAATTCACAGAATATATTTGCAGATGATCGTTTTCATACCTTGTGAAGTTTGTTTCTCACTTTAAAAAAAAGTGCTGCTGTATACAGAGAATAAATAGGTCATAATGGTGCCTAGAGACCAGTTTTGACAGTCACTGCAACCTTCAGAGATAGAAGCACACAAATATAACTTTTGCAAACAGAAGCTAAGGGTTCTGCTGACCAACCTGAGGGATATACTTCTTGTGAGCTTTCTCACTTGCGAATGCCTGTGCTTTTATGGTAGCTAAGCTGCAAATGAAAAGCTTACTATATTCCCTGTTAGATGACATATACTTTTAGGAAATACCCGTACCTCTGCCGAAGTTGGGGAAATGGCCTCACTTTTAACTGGTTGCTGTTGTCTTGTATACTCTGTTTCTCTGGGACTCTAAAGCCATACTGAATTGCATTTTAATGAGGCATTTCACTTCTTGTTTTGATCCTGTTGTAGGCAAGTGAAAGTATAAATCATAATACACATATTCAAATTTATGTATTTAACTGTGAATTAGAATGTGCTCAAGATCCTTTAGAAAATAATTAACAGATTTAAAACATTTTGGAGAGAGAGAGGTTGTTGCCTAATGAGCTCCCAGTATGCCATGAGTGATGAAATACAGCTGTCCTGTAAGATGAGGTTAAATACTACAGGGCAGATGAGACAAAAGGCAGTAACCCACCTAACCGAATGATAGGAGGAGGAAAAAAGGTACCTCTGCTACATCAGATTCTTTACCTTTGTAACATCTCCTCTGAAGTTAAGCTCCTCTTTCTGCTTGCTGCCGTGCACATTTCAGAAATCAACATTCACAGACCACACAAAAATGTGAATTTTAACATATAAATCATGAATATTTAATTCTTCTTTTTCATGCTTTTTCAAGAACATTTGACAATTATTTCATAAGACAGATTTTTCCCTAAGTGAAAACAGCTGAACTCAGATATCTGATAGGATGACTGCTGACAGAAATGTTTGGGGATGCTCAGACTGCTCTGCAGAAATGTTAGACGTGTCATTTTTCAGTTGTGAATTGGGATTCACTAAAAAGGCAATTTGCAACATGTAGGTACCAAGGCTTATATAGCTGCATACTTTACACATGTGTGCAGGTAGGTAAGTGGAGTAAGACATGCTCCAAGTCTCTCAGAAATCTCCCTAGAACATGTATTTTGGTACTGTGAGGTGCGGAAGATCTTTGCCCAGACAGGGGTTGAATAAGGAAGGGTGGAAAGCCTGCAGTGCCTTGACAAGACTTGCTGCTTCTCTGATCCACGTTGTCCAGCATAGCTAAGGTTAGTATGACATCATTTTTAGTGGAAAACACCTTTACAGAGTGAAGGTGCTGCCCATAGAGAAGGCACTGCAGCAGAGTCCCCTGCTTTGAACTGAACAGTCTTTAGGCACCTACAAGGCCACTTTTGTAATTTACCAACTCTCTAAAACATGTTCCTTGGGGTAATTCTATTAAAGACTGAGTGCACTGCCAACTTTTAGGGATATGTGGGAAATGAGAGCTGAAAATCCACATCCTTGGGTTAGAAAGCTCTGGTGAGACATTGAGAGACATTGAAGGACATAAGAGTTGAATAAACATCCTCCATTTTGGTGCAATGTTATAAAATACATCTGGAATTACAGGATAGATTTTTGGTCTAGGCTTTCTGCAGCTTCAGAATAGCACTAAGGGCCCATAAAACTATATTAAAGCTGATTCAGATGAAGCTCTTTTATAACAAGCTCAGCTTTCAGTTAGCATGGGTAGAAATAGGCATGTCCGTCAGCTCTTTCTGAACTGTGCCATAAGAGGGATGACCAGGGAGTTGAGACGACTAGCCTAAACACCAAGGTGCAAAGGAAGAAAATGTACACTGAGCTTTATAAAAGCAATTTTAGACAGTCAAACAGGAATAATGAAAACCTTTGAGGAGGCAGAGGCTGTCTCACAGCCTTGCTGAACTCAAGAGACAATTAAAAGCTGTCCCTACCACACAGAGATACCAGCAGCTGCGGGCAAGGCTAGCATCTGCTGAGGAGGTGGGTCAGCAGAGACACTTTGCTGCTCTTAAAAAGGTATGTTGTTTATAAAGCTCACAAGTTCATTAGAGTCTCATTCTGGAGCCTTGAGATATTTCTTCATAAAACATGCTTAGCGAGTTAGATTGTCAGTAGTCATCACTTCCCCACTCCACATGACGTATAAACAAGGGAGGAAACAGCCATTGCAGTCATTCAGCTTGATCTTCTGCCTAACACAGGCTGTAGGACTGCCATGAAGTCTTAACATCTTTGTGAGCTTTTCAGCATAAAAATGTAAAACTACATCAGGCCTCCCTTTGGCCCAATATATTGTTATTTACTTCTGTTAATGTCATATCTGGAAATCATGACTGAGATAAGGTGGCACACAGTGTACAACAAGCGCCTGAGTCATCTCACCTAACTTTATCTATATATAATTTAATATTTGATTTAAAGTGCTGTGAACGGGAAGAGGTAGCGAGTGAGAAGAATGTCCAGAGAATTCATGTTATTCCAGTCTTAGACAAAAAAGATGAATCATCCTCTGACAGTCTCTCTCTCTCTTAAATGTACAGAGTCTGGATAACTAACTGAAATGAGATTTCTCGCTTTCAGAAAGCTAACGTACGGTGAAGTGAGTCTCGCCTAATTGCCTAAAAACTTACAGTCTAAATGAGGTAGACCACAGATAGGAAAGAAAATAATTATCAGAGATGAGAAGTGATTTGCCTAGAGTAATACAATCACTTTTCCCAGGTGATTCTTCCCAGCAGACTATCCTCTTTTGGCTCATTCTGCCCTTTCACCAGGTTTTATCAAAGAATGTCATGCAATAACACCCAAGAAACACAGGAAAAAGATTCCTTCTGTTTCTCACCTGCACAGTTAGGTAAGGACAAATGGTCCTTTTCCACAAACATTTTTACACAGTTTTAAAATATAATTTGTTCCTTTCCAGGTAAAAGAGGTGGAACTGAATGAAATATAGTAACTTGCTCAGTTTACTGCAATGTTGTTAAATCTTTAATATTACTATGTTGGATTTTCAAAGTAATTTCCAAAATTATTTCTGAAAGGTAGTTCTAGTTACACTGAAGTTGATGGAAAAAGACTTAATTAATCCTGCCGGTTCTCTGCTTTCTCACAGAATATTTAAATATAAAAGTACAGATTTTCACTTCAGATGAGAAATCCATAGTCTCAAGGCCGCCTCTGATGCTTTCTGTAGTAAAACATTAAAAAAAAATTTAAAACCCTCAAATTTATTTTACTGATCTTTAGATGGGACTCTGGGATTGTTAAAAAAATTCATTGTGTTTCTTATTTGGACTTAATCACAAAACTTAGAGGGCCCAACTTCCTAAACTGTTGCCTGGCTCCTTAAAACATAATTAGTCACTGAAATGTAACCTAATTTTTAAAAAATAATGAGATTGCATGGAACATATTCTCCCTGTGATGTCAAATAATATCTTTGCCAGACAATACAAATTTCATTGGAGAATGCTATAGAAATCTAATACTGTTGCTGAATGTGTCATCAAACTACTTCTTCAGGACCGATAAATAGAAGATTGAAAAAGAAACACTGAAAAGTATTCATATGAACATCAAAAATCCAAAATAACTTTATTCATCCACAAAGGTATCTTATCAGTCAGAATAGATGCTCCAGCAAATATGTGTGCTGAAGACATAACTCCATTAATAAAAACAAACAATTTTCGATACTACTACAAACAAAGGTACAGAAACATTATCGGATGATAACATTGTATAAATCAATATTGTGTCCTTGTCTGGAATACTATGTTCAACAAAAGAAGTTGTAGCAGAAACAGATGGACTTGTGTTGAATATGAATAAGCAATGTTACTGAAAACATAGAGTTTGGGTGCATGAGAATAGAATGTGTAATATAAAGATACACAAAAAACCTAAACACACAAATACTTACTGAAAATACAAATCACTTTCTGGCTTGCATAGAATAGGAATTTGTTCCAGTTGTACTCATATTTCTACAACATTTGTTTTCTGTAAATTGTCTAGCCATCTAATTCTTTTAAGACTACTTGTAAGAAAATAAAAAAAGTAAATATATAAACAAAAAAAAAAGAGAAAATTATGCAAATGGGATTCAACATTAAGGTCGCTAGGTTTTATAAGCAACATGGCTTCAACAGTATATTTTGAAATTGCCTGCATAGTTCATAGTTTACAGGGAGGGACGTCCAACTCTCTCTGTTTTTAGAGATATGGCCCTGAGTGAAAACTCACTTATTCATTCCTAGTACAATGCTGAATGCACGTGAGAGGTCTCTGGGAGCATGTAGCTGGCAAACTCATTAAGGAGTATGAAATCAGATCATTTCAGTGCTGTTTGCTCTGATGGTCTCTCGGATCTGAGCATACAAAACAGTGCAATGATGTGTTTGAGCTTACGTTGGTTTTCTAATATTGGCTAAATAAGTATCTGAACATGGAAATACCAGCATTCATTGCCTTCATCAAGCTACAGCCCAGGAGTAGTTTGGAGGATATCGGCAGCCGGGAGGAATTCATTACAGTTCTCTACAATGTCCCTTCCCTCAGCAACCTGTGACTCACAGCTCTTGTTTTTATTTTCTCCTTCACAGCAGCCAATTTAGAGATAGGCAACCTCTGACCCAAATAAAAGCAACTCTTTCTAGCTGTTTAATGGCATTTAGCTACAGTCTTGTGCTGTTTCCCTCAGGCAAGAAGTCTCTCAGCTCTGTAGTAAACACTGGCCCTTGTCCCCTGAGCTCTACTCTTTCGTACCTGCCCTGGAGCTACCAGTGGGATCCCAGGCCTCCTCCTGCAGCTACTGATGGGGAAGGGCAAGCTAAAAAGTGGGGGTTTTACAGAATAGTTCTGTTTGTCTCCTCCCTCACAGATCACCCAGAAGAAGTTAGGAGAATTTAGAACTTGCCTCAACATGCTGGGTTTGGTGGGCTGGTTTGGGTTTTTTTGCAGGGGGTGGTTTCACTTAGGTCTTTTTGGAGGGCTATAAAGTCTTCTAAACTTGTATTTTAACTTGTATTTTATTTTTAAAATAGTGATAAAACTCGAATGTTTTAGATCAAACAAAATGTTAACTCATGAAAAAAGGCAGGGCAGCTCTCCCTCATTACAGTGCCTGGAACACTCTGGTGCACCTCGTGAACTCTGGGGAAAAGCTGGAATGAAAGCAACTCTCTTACAAGGATACGCAGACTCTAATGTTCACAATATGTTGATTAGCCAGCTAGGAACCGGGCTTGTCCCTCAGGCAAAGAGACCTAGCAGCCAGAGCTGGGCAAAGTACGGATTTGGATGTTCCTGTTGAATCCTGAGCCCTGCGGGATGAGGTGGATCTCTGTGAGATGTGAAGCCCAAAGAACAGATAACTTTTAAGCTGATACGAGCACCACTGGCCCTGTAGCACACACATTACTGTTTCAACAATATCTGAGGGCCAGGCAACTTTTAATCTCATAGTTGGAGCACTGCCTGTTGTTTGTCTGCTGTCAGGTTTATTTGCTGTCAGGTTTCTGAACTGCTGTTCTTTCAGAGCTCTGAAGACACATGTGATGGTCACTGGTGATGGAAGTGAAGCTTTAAAATGCCTGATATTAAACCAATTCATTCACTATCCCATTTTTGTAATATTGTTTTTGAAAACAGTTAGTATTTCTGTTTTAATTCTGATTATAAGCTCTAAGGTATTTACCCAACCAGTAGTCCATTTTGGTCACTAATGGTTTCACTGTAGAGACTGAGAAATCAGCTCTCAAAAAAAAACAACCAAAGCTCATGGAAGATTGTACATATACGTATAATATCTGTAATAAAGGACAGAATAGGACACAGTATGTTGAAGCATTGTATTTTAAAAACACAACTACAAAAGCGGAAACATATTTTTCATTAAGAACCAGGGTAAATTTCTTGTCTAATATTTTTCTTAATAGTATTTCAATACTGTTTATTATATTTTACATTATTCATTTTTCTATGTGTCTTACTTAAACTCAGCTGGGAACTCCTAGCAATTATTTATCAGAGTTTAGAACAGTAATTAAGTTGAATTGTTTAACATATTTTTGGTGACTGGAGCTCTGACCTGACTCCAGGAATGAATCACCCTGAGCAGTACAGAAAGAAGGTTGTGCTTGATATAAATATACAATATTGTCTCATTATCTTCCTTCCTCATTAATGCCAGCAGTTCGTTCATATTTCACCTATTACTGTTTCATTTCTATAGACTCTAAAAGTGGTGATTAGCCCTCTTTGACTCCACTGTACTATGCTCTGCCACGCAGAAAATTACAAAGTATGTAAATATTTAAATGTACAGAAGATTTTCATTTGCTAGCACTGTGTACTCAGTGTACACTGATCTTATTGTAAAAGAAGGGCAGCATTACATACTCTCAACCGCACACTACATTGTTTTTTTATATTTTTACTTCTTTGGTTTTGTTTTTGTATCTCTGTTTAATCTAAAGCAAACTCATAAAGACTGAATGAATGTGGCAAGCTTCATAACAATAGTCAGTATCCATGGCAGTTTCCTAAGTTGTATAATCCTCCTGCCACACTGGAACATACAGATCTCTTCCTTTCTCCTCCCATTCCACCTAAATGAAATTTTTAGTACTTCTACTTCATTAAAGTTAATTTCTGAGGACTGACTGCTTGGCTCATCTTCAAAGCTGTTAATAGATTTAGATCAAAACTTTCCTAGAATAAACGGGGGGTACTGTTGAAAATGAAGTTTTAAAAAACAGAAACTCTCAATCACTTCTCTAATTTTATAATGAATTTAAAAGAGAAAAACTGTTCTTTTAGCTAGAGTATAGATATTTTTTCTTTGCTTTTCCTCTTCTCTCCTGCTTTTTAAAAGCAAAATGGAAGAGAGAGAAGTGGGGAAGATAGACTCAGGAGTAAACAACAGCTATAACGTTAAACAAGAACATTTCAAAACAAGTTCAAGGAAGTTCTCTTTGCAATATTGATGAAAAAAATAAAAGGAATGTCTGTCTTCATTACTTGTGCAAATGAATAAGTGCATTTTCTGAAAAACTTAAAAGAATTTTAACCTGTTATTGGGAAAAATTTCTCATTTCTTTGTGGATGTGACTAGAAGAGAGCCATCAATGGACCATCAATTGCTAGCTTCCTCTCCAACACAAAACTAGGTGGAAACTTGTTTAAGTTCTGTTTTGAAACAAATTGAGAAAGGATCTTGATAGCCCTGGACTGTTGCATCTTGTTCTTTATCAAGAACAGAATGTCTGCATTTTCCACTTAAAATGACCTGGTTCCATTTTCTTTTTTTTCCAGCGTCCTGCGACAGCAACCTCTGTTCTTCATCAGAGCTGACTTTTCCACATCCCTGGCTGGCCAGCTCTGTTTTAAAGACTGATTCTGTTGGACTGCAAAATGAGAAACACCTATATTTATTTGATTTTCATCTGCTAATGTCCTTTTATTTTTAAAAAGAACATGCTTCTCCTTGTATTGTTATCTCATAATTCAGTAACTGCCTGCCTTTGGCCAGTCACAAGAACTTTCTGTTGGTGACTATTTTGGCAAGGTTTAGAGATGGATGTGCTTAAGAAAGGACTTCTGTCTCTTCATCTGTTTGCCCCACTTTTTTTTGTAAAATAAAGGCCATCTGGATTTTATTTTGCACTGAAGAATGTACAGCATGTACAGAATTTGTTTTCCATGTGAGAGACAGCATTCAGTTACGACTGCTTGGATTGTAAGCCTGCAAATGTTTGTGGCAAAATACCTGGCTTCAAGTTCTGCTTTCTAAAAAGAAATATGAGCTAAGCCTGATCTTGGGGGTGAAGGAAAAGGGGGTGGGGAGGAATGCCATGTTGGAGAGCCTGAGTGTTTCACATAAGCCATGCTCAACCATTAATGTGCTGCCCTGAACTTTGTGTGGCCCGTGTTAATAATATGTAGACTCCTATAATCATGTGGCAGTTCTGTTGAGAACAGATCAAAACCTCAAATAAGACCTATAATGGCTTTAAGCCAGAGGAAGAAAAACACAGCTATAAACCAACTTGAGGAAAGTATAAATTTAGCCTGTGGTGTACTATATACTTGAGGCATGTTGTCAGAGAGGGGTGTGGTTTGTTATTATGAACTTCTCTGCTTTGAAATAACAACTCTCCCAGCACTCCCTGCCGTAGCAATCACCATCATCACCATCACCATTCAGAAAGAACATCTGGGTTCTGTGGGGAATATTGTGGAAATAGTATAGATATGATACATCTTTGCCTCTGAATTGTTATGTGCATATACTGAAGAAAACTTGTTCAAAAGGTTGATGGTGGCTTACATGGAAGGTGCTGCCCCTTCCAGGAGCATGGCATGGCCCAAGTGAGTAAGAAGGGAAGAGTAGTCATGTTCTGCACCCTTCATCCCCAGCATCCCCAGGCTTTGAGGTACAAAGAGCCCAGTTCCATAAGGGCCACACTGAGCTAGTCTCTGTATTTCCTAGCTTCCTAGTGGAGAAGAGACCTTGTTAATCTACTGAGGTGCAAGAGTAGCTCGTTATTCCCCCTTGGAAATGAGGCAAACTGCCATAGTCGTAAAACTGAATCTAAAAGCAATTAAAGAAATTATACAGTATTCTGTGAAGTAAAGGATAAAGCTGTGCTGGAGGACCCAAGCAGTAGGACCAGGTTCAGTCTGAAAGATTGCTGTATACCTAAGTCAGGCCCAGGCGTTTGCATCCAAACTTACCTCTAAAATAAAGGACTGCTTGCAAGTTTAGGTACCGGAAGGAGGGAGGGATGGTTTGACATGTTTCCTTTCTCCTGTGACCTACTGTAATGTTATCTAAGCTAACTGAGAATTAAAATAAATAAATAAATAGGAAAAAAAAACAACAAACCAAGTAAGAGATGCAGTTCAAAAAGAAACATTTCAGAGGTGGAACAAAAATTTCAAAGCTACATGCATGCTGGACATACTTGAACAGTCCTGAGGAGAAGCTCCCAAAGCAGCATCAGTAAGAACGTGGTAAACTGAACTCTCCTATACTCACTGGTCTGCATGTCTGCAAGCTGGGGACAACGTTTGTTTCACCTAGTTGCAGGCATTTAAAATCCAGTTGTTGGATCTAAACTGAACTTTTAGGTTTCCCTCTATAACCAAGAGCAAAAAAGGGACCTCTAGAGGGGGATTCTGAGATTGATGTCTGGACAAGACAGGGTCTGTTGCTGTCTGGACATTATCCATAACTGAAATCTTAGCAACTGGGAAGCCTAGTTTTTGAAATGCTAAGGAGACTCCTGTCCCAGAGGTACACATAGGATGAAGGACCCACAGAAGAGTTCAGGAAGTTCAGCTGTTGTTGATTAAAAGATTTCTTTTCTTTTTTTCAAGTGCATATCAGCCAACAGCTTTAAAAGCTCTTAATTTTCTTTCAGCTACCACTTAATCATACACTGCTGACATGCATGTTTCACACACTGTTCACACAACATATTTTTCAAAATGCATCACTTGTAAAGCATTGGTTAGCCTTCCCTCAGTCACAGACAGAATGGAAACATTTCTCAATTATAATATATTCCCATTTCTCCCAGAGATGATTGAATTTATGAATAATCCATTATTCAATGTTATAAATCATTCAATATCTATTTTATATCTCACACATATAATCACAATTATTATCAGGCTACATATTTTAAAGATACATTTGATCTGTCCTTTGTGGTGGGTTTCACAAAATCGTTGCCAAAAAATACTGAGGCACTTTGTGGGAAGCTGCAAAAAGTTCAGCCTGCACAGTCTGCTTCCTTAGGCCTAAGATTATATTTTGGTTTTACACTCAAAGAGTGCTCACTGAAATGTCATCAATCAAGATAACAAATGAATTTTTAAATGCCATATGTTCTGTAAGTGGAATTTTAATGAGATACTAAAATGTATTTTAAAGCTCAGGTTATACACAAATATCTTAATGTCAGATATCTCAGTGTCATACAAAATATTTAACTAAGTCAAACATCTATATGAGGGTTTACGGATTGTTTTAATGGGAGATGTTTTCTCTGGTGGAAGGTAAAACTGAACAGATTTACCCTCCTGAATGGGGTTTTCTTTTGTAGAAGTCACCTTTTTAAATACTAAACTCACCTCTTTTAATAGTAAGCATTAACCTGACAAAGACTAAGCTAGCGAGGCTTTCTGCTTTCTTTTTTTTTTTGTGAGGAGTTACATGCATTATGTTGTATTTAACAGGTTCATCACCCCATCACTTTTGTCTTATCCAGTATTAATAGCTTCTCCTTTAGGCAGTAAGATTTTAGAGGTGGTTTCCTGTGTGTCTTAGAGCAAATTGGCCCTTCGTCTTATAGAAGCATCTTCATTTTCCTCTAGCCTGCATGCCTAGTAACAATACTAGCAACTCATTACTTATTTCAAAACTGGTGCTACTTATTCATTTGGAATATTCAAAACTGTCAAGGGTTAAACTGCCAGCCTCTCTCAGACCTCCCTTTCCTGATTTCATCAAGGCAGACGGCCAGGTCTGCTAATTGTGCTAGTGCTGTGAGGTGGTGGTTGTGCACCAAGCAGAGCTTGCGCAGCAGCCCATGTCCTGCTTAGAGTCACGGAGGAGGTTTAATGCTGATCCTGCATTTCCTTCAGTTACCAAGGAGGACTCAACTGATGTCACCTTTCCCCCATTCATTGTAAGCTCCAATAGACAGCTGTGGAAACTGTACAGCATCTCTCTACAGCTACCTGAGAGGAGTTTGTAGAGTTGGGTGTCAGTCTCTTCTCCCAACAGGAAATAGGACAAGAGGAAATGACCTCAAGTTACTCCAGGGGAGGTTTAGATTGGATATTAGGAATAATTTCTTCAGCAAAAGGATTATCAAACACTGGAACAGGCTGCCCAGGGAAGTGGTGGAATCACCATCCCAGGAGGTCTTTAAAAGACAGGTAGACATGGTGCTTAGGGACATGGTTTAGTGGTGGTTTTTGTCAGTGTTAGGTTGATGGTTGGGCTCGATGATCTGAAAGGTCCCTTCCACCCTAGACGTTTCTATGATTCTTTGATTTTTGAATGCAGGATCTTATCTTACAAAGAGCCTGTAGAAATCCTATCATTGTGTTTCAAGTTGTGTTCCTCTTGAGAAAAGAATAAAGTCACCGTGGGAAATGTTCCAACAGATGAGGGAATTTTCCCCCCCAGCAGGTAGAATTGTTTTTTCCTCCTTGTGCAGTACTTGCTAGGTTGGTAGTTCTTGCCCAAATTTCCTCACATGTTCTTAAAGTACTCAAATACTGCTTTGAGTAAAGCTAGGCAGGAATTTACATGTATGTACATATAAAAATAGTATACTACTTAGAATCTGAAAATGCAGCAGTTTCAATGAAGCTTTGTTGGGAAAACCAGCTCTCAGATTCATGCTGGAATTTAAAGTGGGAACGAAGGGAGAAGACAAACAGGCTGAAATAATATTTACTGAAATAAAAGATAACTTGGTGCCAGGGCATTCTTTCTGGGTGTGAAAAATTCCAGTTTATATCTGTGGCCTGAACCACAGAAAATTTGCCTTCCTTCTTGATTAGGGAATTAGTCGCTTGGTGTGATTTGCTTTAGTTTGCTTTAGGGAGGGTAAGCATTATTGTTGGTTTTCTTCACTGAAAACCTGTGGTTATTCACGATTTTGTCCTAAAGGAGAATAGGAAAAGCAAAAAGAAAAAGAAAAAGAAAAAGAAAAAGAAAAAGAAAAAGAAAAAGAAAAAGAAAAAGAAAAAGAAAAAAAAAGCCTCATACTGGAAAGTTTCACGGGACAGGAAAATGATTTCCTGCTTAGCCCAACTAGTAAGAGCTGGCAAAAGCTCCACAGCTGCTCTGGAGTGTCTCCTTGGTGCTGGGAGTTAAACACATCAGAGGGAAAGGAACGCAGCATGAGTAACACGATGAATATTCATGTCCTGGATGTGGGTCTTGGAGTCAGCAGAAGTGAGCTCCTGCCAGATGTGAGGGTTCAGCCCAGACGAACGAGACTTTCAAAGAATCCTGCGGAAAATCTGTTGTGCTCGTAGTGACTGAAACAGCTCATGTCTCTTCTAGCCGATGACTCAATGAAACGATTTGTGCTTTAAATTTAAGGAGAACACAACTGGGTCTAGAGTGTGTGGGCAAGCTTGTAGAAATGAATGAAACCAAACAGAGAGCCCAAGTAAATATTTTTCTTCACCCTTTGAGCAGCTATGAGGCGCTTCAGACATCTATGCTGCTTTTTTTTTCGGGTACTGACACAGCTAGTGCTGCTGGTAACCACTAAGTTCAATAAAAGCTTTTTACTCACTTTCTTTACTACATCCTTGTTATTTACATTAACCTGTGAGTCCTTTCAGGCTAATAAGACAGAATCTCAGTGAGTGTGGAAGCAGCCCAGTTGGCTGGCCGCGAGCAGCTGCCACATCCCAATAAGTGCACAAAGAGAGCCCCGAGCAGGGCTCACAGCAGTCGAAACTGCAGAGCCACCTCAGCCTTGCCTGGTGGAGCTCTGCCTTTCCCCTCTCCTAATCATTTCCTGCCCCCTCCACCCCTTCCCAGTGTGTGGGCCTAGAAAGTACTGGCAGTCCCTCAGTTCATTGTACGTCTGGGCTACATATTATTTACATTATAGTAGTTGTGAACAGCTCCAGTAGGGACTAAGGTCTTGCCCCAAGCAAGCTGTCCTCTGGCTGGGCTGAGAAGGTCTTAGTGAGAGAAGAACATTTGCCTGGAGATATTCAGAGGTGCTCTGAGCACCTGGATTTGACTTTGAAGCCACCTTTGCCTTGGGTGGGGACTTGGAGGGGACCTCTGGAGATGTCTATTCCAGCTGAGGTTGATCTGTGACTTGTCGTCTTTTCCATTTAATCTTTGACTGTGAAAATGAGGTGCAGAGGTTAAATTAGAGTCTGTTTGGAGTTGGCAAGTAACAGTACATTTTTTTTTTTTTTTTTTTTCCCGTAAACACTGAACAAATAAGAATGGAAAGTTTGGGGTCTTGTGGCTCATAATCATGAGCCATTAGAGAGACTATAACAAAAAGAGCCTGGGAAAAAGGGGGGCAGATAAAAATGAGAGAGAGAGAGAGCAAATGAACAAGTACAAGCTTGGCTTTGATCTCAGACCTACTCCCAATCTTTTTTTTAACAGATTTGTTAAATTTTAGCATGGTAAGCTACTATTTTCTTATTCACTGGAATCAACATCAATGCTAGACTCGTCTGATGTGTGTCAACAGGAACTGTAAGCAGAATGAAGAACCATGCTTCACCAGAAGTGCTGCCCATCACATTACTCTTCTTATTCTGGCACAATTCACAGAGAAACAACATTTGAGTAACTTGCTCTGTAATCTGTCAGACAAAGCAATTTGCTATATTAACTGTCCCATGCTGTTCATCCTCATGGAGATAATGACAAATGCCAAAACAGATCAAAAATGTCACAGGAGGAAGAGGCAAAAGAATTTGGCTTTATGATCTGCCCTAATAATCCTTTCAGTCACGGATAAAGGATAAAAAAAGTAAAAAGTGTGTTCTGAAATTTAACACGTGGTGAAAAGCTGGTATCACAATGAAGACCTTGATTTTCTCAGTATGGTATTCTACCTCCTGCTGGTAACAATGCAGTCCACTTTTGAAAAACATAAAATGTATCATTGTATATAGGCTATTATATTATATTGCTAACTTTATTGGGGTTGTTTTAGGATAAACTGAATGAGACTTGTAAGAAGAGACCATTGGTCATTTATATTATGAGAGGATCAGAAGAGGAACAAAGGAAAGTGTACTGGTTCAGTCGACTGAAAACTTACAGAATCATAAAATCATAGACTTGTGTTTGTATAGCATGCTGCAAGAGTAAACAGAAAGAAATTATACTCTCGCAACAATATAAAAAATGTGATTTTCCTGGCATGATAAAGACTTAATGGGATAATTCCTATGCTGAAAAATTTCTAGAAGGAGTACAGGTTGTTCATTAGAGATACGTGGGGAAAGTGAGGGAGGGTGATTTGAAATCACAGGGTAACCTGATGAAACAGGATTAACAATGGAAAGGGGAACAAGCATGAGGACTGCAGTGAAGGAGGAGGCAGATCACCATGAATAGATGATCAAGAGAATGAAGCCTTATGTAAGCTTTCCAAAAGGACAGGGTCTACTTGGAGGATTTTAATGACACACACACCCCCCTCTTTTAATTGGGAAAAGAAAACAGCATGTTACAGAGAGGTGATAATTCTGGGTGTGCTGGAAGCAGAGAGAGAAGGAAGAATTCAAATAAGGAAAGACTAGCTGAGAATAAAAAGATAGTAGGCAACTTAAGTAAAAATCACCATGAAATTATACAAGTTCATGATCTTTACAAAGGAAGGGAAAGAAACAGAAAAAATGCCAGTGAAATTCAAGAGGCGGCCTTCATACATTCAGAGACTGAAAGATAAAACCTCAAAAGAGACAAGAGACAATTAAAAAAATAAAAAACAAACAGGTAAGGAGAGCCAGCAATTTCCTGAACAATGGTACGGACTCAGGCATGAGCTATCTCAACGTGGAGAGAGAATGAAAGGCATAGATGGAGCCCTGCTGGCTAAAATCACAGGTTCTTCAATGATCTCAAACCTAAGAATGGCACAGTAAGAAAGTGGAAACTAGGTAGAGTAATAAGGATGAGTATGAAAGAAGAGCTCAGGTGTGTGGGGGCAAGAGAAGAAAGGGCACTGTACCAAACGAAGAAGAGAGGTGAGTCATAGTCATTTGGCAATAAGATCAGTAGTAAGAAGAAAAAAAGGTGACAGATGAATTAAGAAAGCTGAAATATTTAATTCTTGTTCTGTTCCCTTTTTCAATAAGAAGGCCAATGGCAATCATACAGATATCAGGTCTAATGTCAGTAACAAGGGAATGAGATCTCAGGTTGGAATAGGGAAAGAAAAGGGAAGGGAGTAGACCAGCCTGGAGTATTTACATATGTTGAACTGCTTTAGATCAACAAATTCTGATGAAATTTGCCCTAGGGGACTTAGACAACTGGCTGAAACAGTCCTCAAGGACATTATTTGTTATCTTATGCAATCTGAGGAGAGCAGGTGTGGGTCCAGAAGACTGAAAAAGGCAAACTTTGAACCAGTTGTAGCTGGAAAATGAAAATAAATATGACACTAGTGACCCAAATCAAACATTGGAACTGTTTCCCTAATATTTTGGCAGATTCACTGTCACTTAAAATCTAATTTAAGCTTAGATGCCTTTTTTAGAAGAGCTGCTTCAACTCAAACAGAAATTATAGGGAAAGCTGTGAAACTGAGTATGTAGAATAGAGAATTATTTACCTGGGAAACTAACAAACATTTGGGGTGTTGCAAAAGAGGGGAAAACAAAATCAGGGCAGTAAGGCAATGCAATGAGCCAATCATCTTATCTCCATGGAAACGACAGTGTTGAAGGAGTAGTCATATAGTATGAGGTACATTCTAAGATATTTATCATTGTTTAATGCAAAGAAAATGGTACTGAAGGGTGATTCATCTGAAATCGCAATACAGTGATTGAGTTATGTGGGCACAAAAATGCTTAATACCTAGCAGTATCTCACCCTGTTAGAGCCCCTCTTGAGCTTGCAGAGTCTGTGACTGCACTCTTCTCCAGACAAAATGTAGTAGCAGTGTCAGTGTTTTATTCAGCAATCCTGGACTATCTTTCCAAGGAAGAGAGTAGATCACCAGTAAATAATACTTAGATTTTTGAAGATTCAGGTGCTTTCTTCATATCTTCCTGGTATTTCTGTGATTCCATGACACAATTGAAAAAGTCCTTAGAGTTATGTCTATCCCTGTTTCCTTGAAAAGTTCCTCTTTTTTTCTGTCTTTCGATTTCCTAAATAAATTCTACTTAAAGATTAAGATTGTGTTACTTTAAGATTTGCTACTGAAAAGCACTCATGTTTTGATGTCTTACCTTTTCAGGAATAGCTAGCTATCTACTTGTAGCTAGTAGAAAATCAGAACACTGAAATCCTGGGAAATTACTTCTATACCCCTGAAAACAAATACAAGCGATTTGGGGTTTCAGATGTAATACGCAACTTTTAGTCAGCTAAAACCTAAAGATTTCACTCTATGTAACAATTCTGTTGTTCTGTTGAAATGGAAAATAATGTAGATTTTGTAAACTCCCTAGAGCTCATATTGGGAGCTAGCTGGGTGGAAGAAATTACTGTATAGAATTGAGTTATTTTATCATCCACTTTGTGATTAGAATGACATTAGTACAAAAAAGCACAAACTTCAAGTAGAACTATACTATAAAATACTGTTTTGAATATAAGAATGATTTTTTTAAAATAGATATTTTCTTTAAAGTAACTATCTCACACAATTTTTGGCCAACCAGAAGAATGAAAAACCCTATTTACGGAGAGAATATTAAAAAAAAAAGAAAAAAAGGAAGATGATGTAAAGTCTACTACAAGAAAAGGATTCTGCTATCAGACGTGATTATCTCTGGCTGTACTACAATATTATCGTATTTGAAAGAAAAAAAAGCAGTTAAAATTAAGATCTACATTCTGCTGAAACCATTAGACTTGCTCATAAATGCATTATCAAATAACTCTCCAAATGGATATTATTATCATTGGAGAAAGCTGTTTTACCCAAGTGCATTGGCCATATAACTACACTGTTGTTAAACCACATTATCTATATAGAGAACTTTGCATGGTGAATGTGTATGTGCTTATCAGCAAACCATTTGCTTGTTTTCTTCAGCAGGCCTATTTTCTTTATCTGCAATAGATGTGACTAATATTCAGATCCTCTTTCCTTTCAAGTAATTTAGGAACCTGTCAAATGTTTGCTTCCAGTTTAAGCTTATTGATCTGAATTGACTCCGAGGTTTTTGGAGGGTTTTGATTTAATTTCTCCCCCTTACTTCAGAAAATGCAAGCCACAAGAATGCATAGCAGCTGACAGAGTTGCTCATGTGCACGCCTCAACACACTAAAGCGCATCAAACATGTTGTTGATTTGGGGCTTTTATTGGTTTCCAGAGGAACCATTTTAAGCAGTCAGATTGGCTGACTATACCGTGTGTAGCTGAAGGCGTTTCCTAAGCAGTGGAAGGCTGCTGTCCCCTTACACAGTACGATTGGGAGGACGGGTGTTGTAACAAAAAGGATTGATCAAATCTAAGCTTGGCACAGTCCCTATTGAAAACTGTTAATCTTTATATGGTTCACACCCATGATCTCCCGTGCCAAAGTCTTCCTGATAACGACATTTATCTTTTTCTGAGGCCTTTGTTCCTATTTTCAGTCATAGAAAATGTCTCATCTTCATACCTTTCCATATTTTTTTTCTCTCTTCTGTTAGCTGCAGCAATATGGCACATTTGCACCTGGAGATTACCAGGGTTAGATAGATTGTATAATGCTCTGGACATCATCAGACAATGTCAATTTGTAGTTTCAAGTACTGGCTAACTGAGTTCCTGTTAACCGTTCTGGATCTGCTTTGGTCTTTTCAGTTTACATACAGCTTGTCTGAACTCATTCTTCTTGATCAGATTTTTCAGTAAGAGTGGAACTAGAACCTGCATACATGGTGGACCAGCTTTTAGCACTTCTCTCGTCTTGTTTACCTAACCAAAATGAATGCAAAAGATCCCCTCATTTTATGGACCAATACTTTACCTTGAAATAAAATTTTAAAAATATATATCTTTGACGTAAATTTATCTAAAAATAGAATTGTGAAAAGCACTGAAGTCTATTTTTTAGTATCCATGTAATTTGGGAAGAATAACGTTAAAATGGTGCAGAAATATGCTAAATTTTATGTAAACCTAGGACACCTATTTACAGTTCAAAAGACAAGGTTAGTAATACCTATCAAATAAAGCTCAATGCCACTAGCCAAGGGCTGCTTATACAGTTCTCTTCCACCCTCCCAGAATGCGCTAGAAAAATTACTGGGAAATGTGGATAGCGGGACAACATTGCTTTTGAAGAAAGCTTAAGCTACTTAAATATGTCTTGCTTCCTAGCTAGTGAAATGTATTTGAGGTTTTAGGTAGAGGCTACAACTCTAAATAATCCAAATGTCTCTCTTCTAAGATTGAGTCTTTGAAAAAAATAGTACTTTTCAGAGGGAGCACATAGGGTCTCCTCAGGGTTTCTGAAAAGGTTGCATTAATATGGAGGAGTCATAGCAATGAGGGTAGCTTTATGGTAGCTACAGTTGATCAGGAAATTGTGTCTTCCCTTGACAAACATTTCCATTCAGCTGAATTCCTTCCTTTTTATTACATTAGGGATTCTGAACATTGTCAAAAAGATCTGAAACTATATTCAGAAAGTAGCTGGATTTTAAGATAAATAATATTTTGAGTTCAAGTTTTGAATATTCATAGCAAAATAATATTGATTTCCAGAAGTCCATTTTCCTATTTCTTTTGACCATTTTGTACATTTCTGTTTTGTCAGAAAACCATTTTCTTAACATAAAGGAAAGACAAACTCTATCCAGTGAATGAAGAACATATTCTTCTCTGGTTTATTGTTTTAACATTACTAAATCTCCTAAAAAGCGGTATCTGCATCTTTCTGGATGTTCTGGCTTCTCCCTGCTGTAGAATTCATTGAAGCTGGTGCTCTCCAAAAAAGGGACTGGCTTCTAAGAACCAGCACTGCCTGCTCAGTGCAGCATCCTCCAACATACACTACATGTGAGTACAACTGAGAACAGCCCAGAAGTTATTTGAAGCTGCCCTGTGTTTTCCTCCCATACTGACTTCCAAGTTCTCTTGTTTGTTGCCTTCCCCTGCTTGCACCCAGCAGGACAAATGGACTAACCTGATTCTCTTTGGAGCAGAGAAGTAGAAGTAGAGGTCAGGGACAGCAGCCCACTACCCTGGTTGCACATCTCTGCTTCATCCTATGTGCCCTCTGGCAGTTCTTAGCTGCTGCTCAGTTGGGAGCTGGAAATGGTTTTATAAAAGCCTGGAAAGTTTCTCTGCTTTCAGAAACTGGTCAATTTTATCATTTTTCAAGCAAACTTTTCCAATCATAGCTTCCCACAAGCCAGAATTCTGTTTATACTCAAGGCATGGTTTAAATATGCTGTCCAAATCCAACAAACCTATCAGTGTACATTTTACATTTCCTTTCCTTTCAGCTGCCACCTTTTGTTTCATAAAATACTACACTGTAGCAAAGTTCAGATAAAATATTTTATCTGGCTTAGGTAACTTTCCAAGGTATTCTTCTTTAGTATTAAAACGCTCTTGTTCTGATAAAGGCAAATAAAAAAATCTGCATGTTTGTGTGTCTTGTACTTCTTTTATGAACTTCCTTTCACTCAGCTGATGTTTGTATGGCATTATCTAATGTAAGCCAAAGGGGAAAACTCCATTATGGGAGAATGCCAACAACTGTAGAATGAGATAGCAGCTTCCTTCCAGCAGTTTACTTTGATTCATGAAAGAAAGCCTTAATGTATATATGCTGATCTTAGAGACATTAGAAATAGCTTACTTGCATTCAAGGGACCACTCCAAATTCATAGGAAATAAGCATAAAGAAAAAGCACAAAGAGTTGTAAAACACAAATGAAAGTAAGACTTGCAGCTGAAGTATTTGTTGATCATCCTTCCCCCAACCATGATCATCATGAACAAATTGAGGACATTTTCATACACCTTAAAAAAAAAAAAATCTGGAAATTAAACATTCTCAGGAGAGTTCTCGTTATCAGCCTTTTATCAGAATGAGATAATCTATTTACAATGCCATTACCCCAAAAGACTCGGTAATAGCAAAGGTTTGCAAGAGATGCAGGTATTTGTGACATTCCAGAGTTTTGCATTCTGGAATGGCTTTAGCCAGATGGAAGAGCCTGAAGCCATTCATAATATTTAAAGAGAAGGGGAAAAAATAGAATGGATTTAATTCTTTGTCTTACCTGACAAGACAACCTGCATCTCAAAACAGTTAACATGTTTTTCATCGCTGGTCAGCTGCTCCTGAGCCTCAATTCCACAACTCCATGTAAGAGATTGTGAACGTTTGCTGGAAATATCCTTGCTGGTTTCTGGAATCAATGGACAGTGTTATTTATTATTCATATCCTAAGTGCCTTCATATGGTTTTTTTTGAGGATTCTCCAATGGATGGAGGTAGGGAAAGTGCTAACAAAGATGACATCTCTGAGTAGCGGGGAAAGGGATTTGTGTACAGCAGCACAAGTTCTGTGGGAATGCTGTCCTTAAAGGATGATGATGGAGATAAGATACGCATATGACTAAGTAGGCTCTATTAGAAGAAGACCACCTCCAGAAACTGGCAGTCTTGGGTTTGAAGGCCAGCCTGCAATATCTCCAGTCCTCTTGCGTGTCACTATACCATTTCCCTAAAGAAGGTCCTTTGACATCTGTCCTTGATGATGTTCTGTTTCTTGAATAGACTGAGGCAAATGTTGTGGGCGTGTCAGTCAATCACCCATTGGATGCATCATTGCACATGCAGTTTCCGAGGGGCTGGTAGGCAGTTTGGTTTCTATAGGCACAGAAAGGGAGTTAGTTTCCCAATGCAGTAGGTGAGTACTATTCACCTCAGGATTGTGAATCAGCCTTTGGAGGTGCCTTTCTCCCTGGACAGATCTCTGATGGCAATATAGGATAGCAAGATGTCTAATTTAGGCTGTCACAATCAACATGGTGGGGCCACACATTTATTTCTCAAGTTCACAATAATGAAATGAGACATCTAAAGCAGCATAGGATAATCTGGCCTAAAACCTATTGGACAGTTACACAGTATTCACATCCTCTTTAACCTGTCACTCACTGAGTTGCTTAATTTTCTGGGAAGAGAAACAGCCCAGTGCCTTCCCATGAATTTACACATTTTATATTTGTAGAATTACTCAACCCCTCAAGCTTCTGTATCCCAATAGCAAGGAAGTTCTCCATGAAGGGAAAACATTCACCTTCAAATGCTTTTTTTCTGACCTTGTACTGAATCATATTCAGTGCTTAAAATGCAGTCAGTCTTTCACCTATTCATAGATATATCTGGGTAATACGTCACCTTTCAGAATCTGTTTAGGCTCAAGCCACTGTTCTTAGATTACACCAGACAGTACATAAAGACAGTTACTAAGTAATGTAATTTGTCTGGCATACCCACACAAGACATAGCATTATGTACAGCTGCTGATGGCTGAAAACAAAATTATTGACAAATAATCAGAATCCAGATAAGAGTCAGAGGTGATGATCTATTTTGTAAAGGAAAATGGAGATCAGCCTTGTTTACACATAATCAAACAAAGACCCAGACTAACCACTGGGTAGTATAATTTTAAGTCATCACTTTCAGAAGAACCCAAACACACTATTTTATGTGATTATTTCCAAATTTAAAATATAAAAAAAGGCAGATATATAGTCCAGTTTATTCTCTTTTAACCAACTAAATGAATAAGTTCTTCAGCGTAATGCATACGGTACATTTCTGCTAAGTGTCTTACACCCGTTACAAACTTGGTTTTAAACCAAGTTGCTTTATTTACTTTTCTGAAATAGCTTTGCAGTTCATTTATGAATCTGTTTAAATATATGATGGTCCATAAAGTCAATAAAAGCATGGTAGCAAAATGGAGCCAAAGTTGTCAATACAATGAACATGCTTAAGAACTACTACGTGGATTTCTTTTTGTTATTTTGTTTTCTAACAAATATGCTTTGGGTTCTTTTAGTTTGCCTTGTGGTTGCTGTGCCTTAATAAGAGTCATATTTTGATGCTTTCTTCATTGTGTCTGTGCGAAAATAATACTCTAAAAGAGAAAGGCAAGAAGAAAAAATTTATAAGAGCAGAGGGAAGAATGAAAAGGCAAGGTGAAAAGATAGATGTTGATAGATGTTTCCAACCAACCAATGGTCACAGCTGTTTCAGGCCAACAACCTTGATGACAGAAGGCAACCCAGGACCATAGTGCAGACTGGAGCATGAAGTATAAAAATCATAACTCCTTTCAGTTCCTTGAGAAGAGAAGAGAAGAGAAGAGAGACTGAATTTTAAGCAAAGCAGAATGTTGGAAGAGGTTGACAGTGGGAACACAAAGTGTTGCAGACATCTCTTGCTCAGCATTATTGCCAATCCAGGGAGTTGCTCTTGACATACACTTCTCTCACCAGGAGACAGGATGCTCCCACCTACCAGGATGAGGGTCTATGAAAGGTCCTTGAGACAAGACAAAATTAGCAAAACCCAAGTTGCTTGTGCTTTCCTGCTCAGTCAAAGAGCTATTTAATCACTAAAGTTCCTGCATGCTCTCTTCTGTGCTCCTACTTCTTATTTCAGCATCAGCTTCCAAGGTGAAGAGGTCATTTTCTTTTTCTTTCCTTCCATTGGCCTCCTGATCCCCTGAAGATGATCCCTTTGCACACCAATGCAGTTTGAAAACTATAGAAATTAAATTTCAATCTCTCACACAGTGGCAGGTGCATCCTTTTCTACTCTGCTGGTGGAAGAAGAATAGCAGCTGCCCTACCAGAACAATAAAACTACTTTCCAGCTCTCTGTGACTAGCTGTCATTGAACAGCCATGCATAAATATAATCCATAGAGATCCCAAGGGTGGCATTTCTCATTTCTTATCAGCTCTGCTGCACACACCAGAATTTGGTAAGACATCTAGACCGACGATAAAAGCTGCTATCAATCTAAGTAGAAATAATAAGAGCAATAATAAAATATCAACAGATTTATGGAAAATCAGTGACAATTACCATTTTGATCCTGGTTTAATTATTAATTTCTAAAATCTTTTCTTCCTCTCCTTCAGCTAAGGGCAGCTAAGTTAGCAGATCTGCGTTTTTATATTAATCTGACAGATTAATGTCCTTTTGTATGCCTGAAACAACCTGAAAATATCTTCTAATTAATTTGAAAAAAAAATATATCAAATATAGTATTTCAAAGTAACCTCTTGAGCCCTTTTAAACATCCACACCTCTAGGCACGTACACATCCATATCTGACCCTTCTCATCCCAAGTGTTTGCAAAGTGGTAGCATACGTAAACTTGCTAAAATTATTTTGAGACTTATTAACACAGGAATAGCCTGATGATCTGCCTGGTTCCATATCCTTTCTCAGGCAATGCTCTATGGCAGATGTTCCAGAGGAAAACATTAAATTCCCTATAGTGTACTTGACAATTGTAGAATACTACTGCTCGAGGGGAAATTTAAAACTTTCCCCAGCTGGTAATCAGCTCATATACTGAAGTATGAGGACAGATAATTGTTATCCTACCCAATGCGACTGCAAATGATATTTTTATTCCTGAGCCTTCCTCTCTGAATCCTACTGATTACTTTCTTTTAGTAATGCCCTGTGACTGTGAGTTCCCAGGGCTAACTCTGCATTGCATTTGGTTTTGTTCTCGATCTAATTGAGCATGTTTCAGTTTCATCCAATTTTCTCATGCGTGTCTTTCTCTTTTGTTGTCATAGGTAGTGCAAAGAGAAGATTCAAGCTGTCCTCGACTGTTTCTATAATATAAATCATTTTATATGCCGCTATGTCATCCATTTTTACCTCTTCACTCCTCAAAAGGAAAAGTTTGTGTATTGAACAAATAGTTCTTTTCAAAAGTCATGCTGTTCAATCTTTCCTTTCACCAAAAACACCAATAACCCAGAGAGGTCTAACCCATCACTTTGCAATCTAAAGGAAAGCACTATATGAGAACGCAGTAATAATAGTAACTAGTGACAAGAGTTTGCCCTTTGTAACTACACTAAACCATAGCCTTGCAGAAGTTTCTCTTGAGTACATTAGCAGTGTTGACCGACATTTTTGCATGGCAGATAATCCCATTCAGAGTAGCAGTAACAGATGAATAAACTGGTTATTGAAATATTTTCAGAATTGATCCTATAGATGCAAGACTTACTGTAAAGTACACAGAGAAATATGCAGCCAGTGAAGCACATCCCTCTCACTGAAACAAGTTGGGAGCTGGAGGATCAGCCTCTCCTCTTCACCGTGGTGCTCAGGGAATTATCAGGAGAGGCTTTTCTTGCAAATCTATGTAAGACTGTGTGACTGTAGTATCTTAAACGTAAAATGGATGTTGGGAGCTCTTCCAGTGAGCCTTGCCATGCCATAAATATATAATTGCTGGTCTTGGATTTCCACATGTTGAAATCTGTTGACTGGAAGAGGTATCATTTGAACAGATGCTTCTATGGAAAAAATGTGTCCTTTGTGGACAAGCTCTAGTGATACTTGTCTAGTAAACAGAAAGCTTTTTAAAGCTTGGTTATCCAAATTATTTCCTTCTGTTTAGGAGGAAAAAAACTTGGTTATCCAAATTATTTCCTTTTGTTTAGGAGGAAAAAAAAAACAAACAACAAGCTATAGTTCTGGTTTTTTTTCTTATATGTTTGATGGGAAACCAGAAAGCACAAATTCTCCCTTTCAAAAGGAGAGGAAAAAAAATAAGGTCAGCTCTGTAGATCTTCTTGATGTATTGGGCAAGGAAGTACGCATGAAGCTTTAAAGGTAGGAGGCATAATGAAGCACCATAGGGAATAGAAGTCAGTGGGGTGCACGGATGCTTCCTTTCAGAATGATATCAAGGGGGTTAATGTCTGGCCTGGTGATAAAATCCTGGCATCTGTTACAGAAAACACAATGAACATTGTTGTCATTGAGAGAATGGCTCTGTTTTTCCTGGCATGAGTTACTGTTTGGAAGCTGTTTTAAAATAGAAAAGAGAAAAAAATCTCACTCTGAAAACTTAAAAATAAAGGGCTATGCCAGAATTGTGTTCTCCACTGTATTTCTAGGAAGTGTTGTTGGTTCATTGTTCTGACAACATTATTTACATACCTTAAATACAATTCCTACTGAAATGCACAGCAAACTGTACAGACTTTGACATGGACACCAACTACTGCATTGAATGTGTATAAGCTCAGAAATACTGACTAGAAGAATTCTTCCTAAAGGCTGGCTGCAGGCACAGGGCAGTAGTCCTGCTGGGTTTTCTCCTTTGCCAGTGGAGAGCCTGCCATCCCCAGTGCAAGATTCAGAGCACCCAAATTAAAAACATCTTCAGACTGTTTCTATACAAGCTGCTTTTTTTTTTTTTTTCCCATTGGAGATCAGCCCCCAGCTAAAGTTCATCTTCATGGAATGCCCTTCCAAAATATGCCAAGTATTCACATGTGAAATGGGATTCTACTCTGCCTGCTTCACTAACCAGTTCCCATTTTTTATGTTTTTCTGCAAAGATGTAAAGATTTGGTTTGTACCTTCTAGTCCATATACATTAACAATATATAAAATATATCTTTCTGCTCTGACACAGCATCTCAATTTATACCCAATTAGACTCTGCACTCACTGGTTTTGGTAGCTGAAGCAGTGGAAGCAGGCAGCAGGCTTTTCATTTTCCCTGCTAATTGTTCTGTCCATGCTCTGCTGCTGTCTGCTATTTGTTGCCTACCAGCTAAATAAACACAAACAGGGAGAAAAGGGGAAAACAAACAGTTGTTCAACCTTGGTTTTGATGTCACTGGTTCCCCTGTTATGAAACTTCAGAATTTATGAAGAAAATAATCTCTCTAGGTGCAGAGCATAGGAGATAGCATATATTATTCCCAGGCTGCATTACTTGCCTCAGAGCAATGCAAAGGATCATGCTGACTATGACCACAGCTTGTAATGAAAACATTGTATTCTTTCTTATTTCAGACAATGCCGCCAGTTGGAGCCAACTGCAGAGAGCCTGAGCTGTTCACAAAACGCAACAAACCGAACCCTGTACAATTGGTCAATAACCAAGCACACATCAGCCACTGCAGTCCGTGCCCCTTTTATTTCCTGGGAAGTGACAAAGGAACGGAGGTGATAAGGGAGGTTAGGATCAGATTCAGGGCACCAGGGAGGCTCTTCTGTAGCTCCTTGGTGCCAGAGCAAGCCAGGTGTTGGCGCTCCGCATGAAACCATCGTGTACAAGCTCTCCAGCTGCAGCCAAGGTATGGCTACACCCCTGGTAAAACTGTGCCTGATTCAGTCAACTCCATGGCTCATGACTGCATTTCAGAAAGCTGAGAACCCTTCCATGGTTTGTCGAAGCTTCCAGGTGGCCTCACTGAGAAGCAGTGCAATGGGCCTGATGGGTAAGTCAAGAAAGGTTCATCGCGTCTCTCTGCAACTGGAAAATGCACTTTTGATTTTCTGCGAAGTTAAAACTGAAATTTCAATTAAACAAATTATAGCAGAAAACAAACAAAAAGTACATTGACAAAACCCATTTTAAAAAGAAAACAACTGCTATTTTATATTTCCTACAATGATTGATTATATTGTAGGTAACAAATTTCATTAAGCTGTAATGCATTAGACAGCGCAGATAAGTAACATGATGGCAGAAAGCCTAGTTCAGACTGGTCCAGTTATTCAAAAATAACTTTTAAA
Source organism: Calidris pugnax (assembly GCF_001431845.1). Lineage (NCBI taxonomy): Eukaryota > Metazoa > Chordata > Aves > Charadriiformes > Scolopacidae > Calidris > Calidris pugnax. The sequence goes on along the minus strand of NW_015094506.1, from coordinate 11,283,061 downwards.
AGCCAGGGAGCTCAGAGTTATGATTAAATATATGGGAAATCTCAAATACCATCTGCTTCACCCATTTTTTCAATGTACAGAATGCATAAATAACCCAGCTAACCTCAAGCCTCTATGGTTTCCACAGTATCAAAGAATGCCACAGGAGGCACACTTCAGTCCTTAAGCAGAGTGGTGCATAGATAGCTAAATGTGCTTTGAACAGTTTGGATTCATTTCCAGATTCTCATCTCTCTGCACCCTAATTAGCCTCTGGAAACCTGGAGTCTATTCCCTTCTTCTCCATGCATCCCATAACCTGCTGCCAGAAAAGCCAATGCTCATTTTAGTAGTAGCAGAGAACTGCCATAAAATCTTAAATTACAGAATTCATTAGTTTCCCAGCACTGGATAGGGGATCACAGAGCCTTTGCTGGCGAGCTATATAATATTACAAGTATAATACAGAAAGAAGCTGGCATCAGAAACACGACAGACTGAATTATGCTGTCAACTAAGGAAAGAAGCTTTACCAGCCAAGAACCAGCCTCAGTACGTAGCTCTGTCTGCCCATTACCCAACATGAGTCATGAGGAGCTGGTATCAGCCTCTCCCCCTATGTCACCTCTGACACATTTTTTTCTCACAGGGGATGATTTGGAGACTGTTTTGGCAAAGGTATCCCCGCATGAGCACTTGTGGACATGTTTCAAGCCACCCCCCTCCACCTGAGCACAGTCAGTACCATGGAGCAGTGGCTTCCTGCTGGCAGCGGGTTGCCAAAGCTACTACAGCATGAGGGAGTTCTCCAGGAAGGTGATCCTGAAGATCCACAGTCAAAACATTTACTGCATCCTTTGTGTAGGTGGCAAGGAACTGTCAGCCAGCTCAGCGTGAGAGATCAGCAAAGCAGCTTTGATAGGGTCAAGGTGTCAGAGGACTGTAGCTTGCCTAAGGACATTTGCTAGTGAAACTTGTTTTTTTTAAAAAAAAGTATATTCTAATAAAATGAATCATTATAGAATTGAAAGAAAAAATCAGGGAATGTTTGGAGCACCACAGTAATTCCATTTTTCGCTGAAGGGGGTGACTGATGTTACCCAACTGCAGCTTTGCTCAGCCTAGCCGCCTATGGCAGGAGAGTGAGCAATAAACAGAACACCATTGCATAATGAGCATGTAAGGCTTCATTGGAGCTGCACTCTGGCTCCTTGCACAGACTCAAACAGCAATGCCTGTTCGTGTTCAGCAATAGCTTTTTAGTGACCAAGTTAGATAAAGAGATTAGTTCGTTATTTTCATCTGGGAAAACAACGAGGTGGAAAGAGAGAATGGAGACAGCCCATTTTCTGTTAAAGAAAATGAACACAGAGACACCCAAAGTCAACTCTATTTGCATATACTTTTAAATAAAACATTAATATTTTTCTTTGTATAAATTTCAGTACTAGTTTCCAGAGATAAATCACACTTGCTGAAAGACTAAATGGGTATGGTGGTTGGGACCCTCTCAGAAAATTCAGTCACTACGCATCCCCGAAGTCAAAAAGTCCCACAAAAATTTTACCCTCTTCCATCCCTGCCTTCCTTCTGAAAAGAACTACAGCCACCAACTGTGCTGCTGGGGATCACACAGACTGGAACACTTTTTAGCTCCAGTTTAAGCTGCAAACAATCTTGATTAGCATTCTCCAGTTTGCGGTGAGGGGGCGGGGGGGGGGCAGAAAAAGCTTCACATAGATGTTCATTGAAAGGGAGTCACAGGCATGTGATGGTTTGCAATACCCTTACACAGTCATCCAGGACAAAATCAATGCCACAACATGTGCCAAAACCCAGGGCCTTGAGACTTCACCTGCCAGCCACACACAAAGGAGCCAGCGGCTGTAGGAGAGACTCCAATACTGCCCAACACTTTCTCAAAGATGATTCTTGCAAGACTCTGATTTTGTTTCTGTGACGCTCCTGCCAATACAAAGAAAGGCCACTGATATCTGTGGATAATTACACATGGGTTTCTCTTCAGGTGGACATTTATGCTCCATCTGAGAATGCACGTTAAATTGCCTCCTTCTCTGGCAGCATCTAGTCCATGCATTGGGTTTGCCAGGCCAAGAAAGTTCTTGTTGTATATGGGAATGTGCATTAACAGATAGCTATCAAATGCTCTCCTGGGCTGTAAGCAACCTCTCAAGCCAGAAAGATGTTACTAAAGAAAAAAAAGCAGCTTGAAGCCATATTCACATCCCTTTAATGGCTCCTACATACTGGGAAGCCCCTCCTTTGAACGCAGCCTCCCTGATGGGATAGCGTTAAAGTTTGCCTCCAGTGAGATAACCTGGAGGAAATTGTTTAGAAGTGTTTGATGCTGTTCTCCTTCTTTCTCTCTGATTTTTTTCCTGTGCTTTGCTTACTCTTGAGGAAGAATTTGTCCAACTGTGAAGATGATTGAAGCACCATTTTCTCAATCTTTCCCTGATCACTTCTTTGTGCTGTGTGCCATCCTTTCTTCCTGTGACTCTTCCCTTTGTGACAAAAAGCACTGCTAATTGCATAGATTATCTTCAAATCCAGGATCAAAGGTTTAGCATTTTGATTTTCTGCTCTTCAGGCATTTTATTTTCTTTCTCTCATTATGGGAAATTTGCAAAATGTCTCACTACAGAATTGAATTGTTTTTCACCTGGAAGTTGAGAAAAAAGGCTAACTGGGAAAGGGGAATATTCTTAGTTGAGCTTATCTGGTGTTTTGGGAGGTTGATATATGGCATTGTATCATTGAAAATGCAGAGTGATTGTTTTCAAGAGTGTTTACAGAATACCTACTGCTGGAAGCTGCACTGCTGAGAAAGGATAGGCTGCCACTGTGTCACTTTTACCATTCATGACAGTGATAAAACTAAACCAACTCCAGACATATAGTCTGCTTATACACCATTTGCTAGGTTAAATGAAAAGATATGTTGTGTTCCTTGTCTATCAGAAATTTGTACATGCATTCAGAGTGGACAGCTGGCATTTTGAAAAGCTGTTCTGTGCTTTTCAGAAGAAAATAATTTATACTTCAACTGTCACGAGACACCTCCATTTCAAACATTGACAAAGGACAATGACTTGTTCCTGAGGGCAACAAGGACTTGGAGTTCCCTGTGCACTTCTCAATCAAGTTCAGCCCCATTTTCACAGCTGTTATCAGATTAAAAAAAAAAAAAAGCTGGGGGCTGGGAGGGGGGGAGGGGATGGCAGGGACAGAGATTTTCGTATTTTAAACCTTTACTTACCTTTTGCCTTTGAAATAAAATTTTGCCTTTGATTCAGTTTTGGCAGTCAAATTTTGCAAAATTGCTTGCATGCAATTTGAACAACTGTTTAACACTATATCTTGATATGCTGGGTGAAAGCAATCCCAGGTGTAATACTTCTGGAACAAACAGGGTTACACTGAGAGTCAACCTGTGAAGTGAAAACTGTGTACATGAAAGCAGATATGTTGTGCTTAAAACTTTCAGCCAAAGTAAAGAACTTAAACTTAATGACATGGGGGTGGCAAAGATGAAGCTAGATAAAAGCACAGCTTTCCACAGCACTATGTTGGAGTTCTTTTTCTTATGTACAACCACTGTAGAGCTTTCCTTTCCCTTAGCTGTAGCCAAGCAAAAAAGTGCAAAAATGGCAGATGACTAAAGCAACCTTAACAACAAGCAACATACCGTTTGCTCAGTGTCTGCATTAGCTAATTAAAATAGAAGTTGAAAGAATCAGAAGCAGATCCATTTCGTGGTTTCCTTTTATGTAAGCTGGATTCATTTGTGTTCAAGCTTACAGATAAACAGTTCATGATTCAAGAAACTGCCTGTATGTACAGTCTACTTATGTGATATTTTGTTTCTTGAAAGCTTCTCAAGATTAAAAAAAAAATAAATTACCCTTCCTATAGTTACATTTTATCATCAAAGACAATGGGAGTGCAGAATTGCGGTTTACTCGCCCACACACTGAAGAAAATTGTATGTCATTCCAGTATCCTGATTGGCTGATGATTGTAAAGGGATGGATATATTTTCTTTCTCCTTTCTTTCATTTCCTGCTTTTAGGAAACTTTAATGCCCTCTTTTCTTGGTTTTCCCACTTGTCCATCCACAGCCTCTAATGAGAATTTTTACCAAAGGTGCTTGGTCACACTCCCAGACTGTGGGAACGAGTTTTTGCTATTATTTTTGTTGTCACACAGATTTAAAAACATAAACATCTTTTTTATTTTTTTCTATTTTGTTTTTTTGAGGCAGTGAGAAAAAAGGGCATTGAACAAACACACAGCATTAAAGTAACAAAATATCAAGTTATTTTCTCTGTATTTCAAGCTAATTATTTTTTCCACTTTGGTCACACGCAGCTAAGAAGCATTTAAAGTGATGCAAATTAGAAGAGGGTTAATACACAAACTAAACCTTCATCTGCCACTCTTCAAGCAGAGAATCACTCTTCCCCCTCAACCACCACTTTCAAGTTCTGTAGCTTAGTGTAACCATTTTAATTGTGTTTTTTCTGCAAGGCATGAAGATAAACCATGCATGAATCAACACATGAATGAATCAGCCTCTGGTCTAGCTTACTGATACACTCATCATTTATATCCTTGCATAATTTACAGAAATCTAAACTGTAGCTGGGCTTTGCATTTAGCTGAATGTGGCTTGTTTACACAGTCCAATAGGGTTTCATGTTCCAGAAAAGTTGATTCTCTAGGGATTGCTCAAGCAGGATGAAAATATCTAAGGCTTTGTGCTAAAACAGATGCAACTAAGCACCTAGGTGTCCCAGCACTTTAAGCCAAAGCTTGGTAAGGTCACCAGCCTCTTGGCTTTGTCACAGGTAGTCTCACTTAATTCAAAGGGAATTTTGGCTCCCTAGGCAAAATGTGTTTGGACCCCAAATTCAGTAAACTGAAATATCAGCTACTGACTATTGGAAAATGTCAAATTCTTCTCAGTGAACTGTATTTGCTTGAAAATTTGGCATGTATTCTAAGTTACTTGTCCAGATTCCTGCAATGTACTGAGGTACCTTCCCCGGTCAGCAGTTCCCCAGCCCTTGGGGCTGTCCCTCAAATAGCCAGGGTTCACCTTCTGGGACCACCACTTCCTAACTGGCTGACTCTTGGATCTTAGCCTCAATTGTCCTCTGCTGCTAACCTTAAAGAGAACAAGGTTTGAGGACACAAAAAGCAAGCCAAAGCAACTATTCCCAACATTTTTAAAAAACTCCCCTCATTATCAGCATGTTCCCTTCTGCTTTCTGTATCCTGTCTTGTCTTATATCACAGGAACAAGGACTAATGGGACCACAATGTCTGCCAGGTTCCCTCAGAGATCTTCTCCTTGGGGAATAGTGTTCTTCCTCCATTCTCTCCCCTTCCTCACAAGCACACCCTGCAGTTCCCCCAGGCACCAGTTGAAAGAGAGGGCCCTTACAGACTATCTGCCTCCCCGGTCTCTCTCTTATTTTGGATTTTATTGGCCTTTGGTAGAGCAACTCTGTTTCTGTCATCTCTCTTGGTTGCATTCTCCCAGGGAATATGTCTTTTATATTCTGAATTTTAAAAGATTCCGGGGAAGAATTTGTGTCTCTCAGAAGTCCAGTATCTGTTTGAAGTGCTCAGATTTAGCAGTTACAATTACAAAACAGTAGAAGCCTATATGTGAGGAAAGATTTTTTTTGGATTGGAAGGATATTTTCACTTTGGTTGTAACTGACAAAGGGGATTTCACAGCTATCCACATTACATCTCACCCCTGCAGCTGACATCAGAGCAACCTTTGCTGCTTGAGTAAAAGGAGACTCAGGGAGATACATTATTCAATTTTGTACAGAGAAGGAACAAAAAATGTATTGTCAGAACCAGTCTAGAGCTCCACACTGAACACCATCTGTATTTAAAGAGAAACATGGGGTCGTGGTCTTAACGAATTATTGTTATTTCCTAAAAGCGCACATGAAGTGTTTGGTTCTGTGAAAGTCAGAAATCTCAAAACAGCCACGTCCCATTAACACGGCACATCAAACACCACAGGCTGATTTTTAGTTCGGCTGAAGGCTGAGGATTTACACCACTGACAACAGCCACGCATCTGGTCACATACAGCCAGGAAATGAATAACTCTGCTTGAACCGAGGAGAGCGAGGGTGCAATAAAAACATATCCTGCAAAGGGATCTGTGAGGGGAAATGGGAGGAAAGCTCAGCTCACATGAGAAGAACAAAGCCTGTCTCTACGCCGGACCCCATTCTTGTGCACAACACAGCACAGGAAAGGGCCTGAGCCTCAAAACACTACCTGGGTGATATTTCCAGGCCAGTAACAGCCTGTACAGCAGTTTGTACCCAGTGTGCCAAGAGGGCACCGAGAGGTCCCCCTTGTGCCAAGCACCCTGGCCCCTGAGCAGAGCCCAGGCCTGGGCTGCAGGATGCTGATGAATATATTTGGCTCGTCAGTCACCCAAACGCCTGTTCTAACTAAAAAGTTAAGACTTCTTGCTCTATGTCTGCTTGTGAAGTAAAAAACTACGTGTTTTATTTAGCTCGGCTAGGTACAGTTTTGGTATTCATTTCTGTAACCGCAGATGGATTTTGGAAGCAGTTAAACAAGCACACCCAGAAGGGCTGGGAGACAGTTCAAAAGCATGCTCTCTCTTGATATTTCTGATATTCCCCAAGTGAAATAAACACAGAAAAAGAAGCTGTGAGTCTTTTTTAACACATTATAATGCAGTGAGAAAGAGCATAAATTCTGTTCTGTTTTGTTTGGTCTTTGTTGTTGTCCTCAATTACTTCAGTCTTGGCCACCTCATGCAGAAAAAAACTCCACTGACCTGCCTGAATAGTGTGTTTCCAGAAGGTAAGCTGGTCCCCAAGTGGGTTAAACAGAAAACATACATACACTTGCTTAAAAATTAAACAGCTTTGCATGGTGGCACTTTGGTGACTTGGGCTGTTCCAGTGACAGAGTACATCTAATGATACCATGAGCGTGCCCCTCCTGTTTGCAGAGAGATATTTGTGTTGTACAGACATATGTCTTGTTGATATCTTTGGCCACCTGCTGCCTTGGTTTATCTGATTAATATTTTATTGATTTTTCATGTAATAGGCATATCCATTCACATAGTAATTAAAACCAGAAGTATTTTATTGTGTGGATATCTGCACTGAGTTGTGACACCTGGCCTAGATGGTGTACGTGAGCATCTTTTATTCATAGATTTGTGACCTAGAACTAGAATTCTTTTAAAGTAATTAGCCATGACAACGAGTAGTAAATCAGATGATAAACAAACACAGTAACACATAAAATGGATTATTTCTTCCCTGACATTGCTGATAAAAGCCAAGAAACTACAGTGTGTTTGGCCAAGTGCTCCACTTCCTCTTTGTTCACATGTGAAATGAAAGGTATATTTTGTATTAATGTAGGTATACCACATCTAAAACCAAACACATTGTGATCTTACCTTCAACCAGGAGTAAATGAGAGCAAAGCTAAACTTGCGTCTTCAGAGGCATGTAGACATTGCTGAAGGCATGCAGAGAGAAGAGATGCTTGGGCCACTTGGGCTAATGGTGCTATTTGTAGAACGCTGAAGTCAATGACCACCTAATTGGCCTGGACAGGCTTCAGATCTTTGGTTCCTGTCACAAAAGTAAGAATCTGATGAAATTTATCTGAGAATTTTGCTTTGCACTTAAATTACAGTAGAGCAAACAGTGTAATCTATACTTTCTTGTAGGTTAGAGCAATTTCTTTTTATTGACAGAGGAGGTGGGATTGTTCCTCAGATGCAGGTGAGATGTATACTTTTTTTTGAGAAATCAGATGTCAGAGTAGAATTAGGTGCTTGAAGACTCCTGACAGTAAAAGGCAAAGGGAGGTAAGACACACACTTCACACTGCAGCAAAAACAGACTGTCCATATTGAAAGAAGGCTTTTATTGTAAGTGTACAAGAAGCAATCCTTGAAATAACTTTCAAGATGCTCAGCCTTGCAATTAAATTAATGGCTCACTCTATTCCAGCTTTGTTTAGGACCCTGGAAAACTACATGGAATGCACGCTTGCTTTTTATATTTGGATTTAGCGTCTGTTGCATGTGACCACACCTGTTGAGTGATCCTACCTGCTGATCCTACTTACCTTCCCAAGGGAAGTATATCTCTGGCTGGCTGACAGATTGGGAAGGAAACTGCCAACCACCACAAGGACAGGGTGTTTCTCAGCTTGGAGCTCTTCCTGCAAGTGATGGGAGGAGCTTATCTGACTTATGAAACATAGCACCAAAGAGAGTAGTGGCTCCAGGACAGAGCCCTTCCCTCGCCCCATTGCTTGGGATCACACTGCAACAGGGAAACTCCACCAGCCATGGAGCTGCTGGCTCCACAACAGCCCCTGTCTTCCCTTGGCGGAGGAGTGGGGACCACCCAGCCACCCCTGGGCAGCACACAGGCAGCACTCCTGGACAAGCCTGAGTCTCTGTCTTCCACAGCCCAAATGGTGGTGTGAGTCTCGTTTGGTGCCCACGACCGTAGGTCAGGGATGCAGGAAGGAGGAGCCTCCCAAACCACCTCCCTGCTGTGGGCAGTGGTGCCTACAGCACTGCCCAGTCTCTGTGCAAAGTGTAGCAGATGATCTAGCCTCAATGACCTTGCACCGATGCCACTATGGAGCAGCCACATGGCCAGGGCACTGGAAAAGAGGCTTAAAATCTGCTCCCAACTGTTTCCCAGGGAGTGTTTACTTCCTCCCAGCTGACAGGCACCACTCACTGTACAAACACTCCTTGCCCCTTTGAGGACAAAGTCAAACAAGCAAACCTTCAGCAGCAATTTAAGTTTGTGTGACTTTGCTCCCAGACAGGGTAAGAGTGATTACATAGCAGGTAACCACCTTTTAGCTGGGAGATGGTAACAAAGAGCTGAGAGGTCAAAGACTAGCCGGAGTCACCTACTCAGTTATGATAATAACTGGGGTACAAATGATACAGACTGTGAAGCAGAATTGCCATTAAACTTAACAACAGATGGATAATTGGCCCCAAATCCCTTCAATACTGAAAAGTGCACCTCAATGATTTTAGCCCTATACAAAGTAACCAGGCTTGCTATCTTCCAGGCAGGGAGCCTCAGGTATGGATTCAGACAGAAGAGAGGAAAAACAGGGACCTCCCTGAGCAACAGCTCTACAGGGTAGCAGCATCACCCATCTGGTACCCACTCCCTCACAGCAGGTCCTCTGCCTGTGTGAATGCTGAGTCCCAGCTGCAGAATCACAAGGAAAGAAGGGGTACGCTAGCCATGAAAAAGGGCTCAGGAAACCTCGAAGTGGGAAAGAAACAGAAGAAGGGAAAAAGGAAGATGAGTGGGATGTGGAAGATCCAGAAAAAGAAATAATGGCGCTTGTCAGAGTGTGGATGTCTCCCTCGTGCCAGCCCGTTCCCCTCAGGAGGGAGGCAGGAGTGCTGCAGGGAGGAGTGGGGTGACTCAGAGTGCCGACCCGTGAGCCAGGACTGAAGGATCGTGATGGACGACTGCCTGTATGGTGTAAGGTGTTGGCACCTGGATGAGACATAAAGCCAAGGCCCTGTTTACTATGTCTATTCATCAAAGCTCTTATCAATTTACTTCAGAAGAGCAAGACATGACACCTAGTTTCCTGCCCAGATTTTAACCAGTCATTAATTTATTTTTTCCCCTTCAACGTAAACAGTGTTTTGCTTTGTGGTGGCATTCAGTGCTGCTGAGCGCCCTTAAATGCTGCACTGTTGTCCTCCCTGGCAGAAGTCAAGGTTGAGAAAAATAATTTTAGCAAAACCAACTATTTTTTTAATAATATTTTGATTGAAAATGCTTATCCACCCTTATAGATCTACCACCTATGTCACAGACTCAATTCTGAAGCAAGACTTCCTGTAATCTTTCCAGTGAAGCTTCGCTACACACAAATCAAATCAAGAGAAGCTTTTATTGATGTGAAATACAACTGAGAGAGCATTTCCCAGGCTATATGTCCTAATCAAATGGATTTTCCTTTCAAATTCCCAGCATGATTTAGATTTTTCGTGTGTGTTACTGCAAAAATTGTTGTCATGCAAGACCAAACTGCATTATGCTTTCAAAATTGTCAGCATGTTGAAAGGAATATGGAATACCAACACCACACATAATTCAGCTGCAGATCATTCTCCCTTGTGGGAGGAATTGGGTTTTGGCCACCAGGATCTGTAGAGCAATTGTCCATCTCTCTGGAATAAAATGTAGGACAGAGCATATATGTATTTGGGGGAGTTTGAATGACCAGTTCCTCTTTATAGCAGCTGTTTGCAGTCTGGTGTTCCTAGTCAAATAGCTCTTATTCTATATTTATTAGCCATCACTATATAAGCCAGATCTTTAGCTGGAGTACATCTGTCTGACCTTAACATACTGCACATTTTCTAACACTTTCATATTTACAAATAAGGTAGTTTAGACAGAGAAGAACACCTGCAACGCTTTGCTTGGAAAGCAGAATGCTCACTTCCTTTGACATGAGTGCATGAGAGAGACAGGGACCGAGGGTAGACAGTGACCAGTGAGAACCACAGTGTTTTATTATCTTGCAACCATGTGTAACCACTCCAAGAATTTTAGACTTTAAAACTTAAAAGTACTGTTTAGCACTGACAAAAGCTCCAGGTGTTACCTGACAAAAAGGGATTGGTTCAGAGCTGCACAAACAAGACATATCAAATGCCCTTAAATTTCCTCCCTTGAAATTAAACACCTCTTGTAGAATACTAAGGTTGACAAATTAACAAAATATCTAATTGAACCAGAAGGCCATAGTCCTCTGTCTGAGCTCATGAGCCATATCACCCAGCATCCCCAATGCAGGAATGAGTCAGACAGTCACCTTATATGAGTCAGTGATGGGTGACATTGCTTGTGACTTTAGATAATTTTCACAAACACACGAGTTAGGACCTGTGGGACCAATTATTTGTACCCTTTAGCTGAGTACTGATTGCAGAGCAGGACTTGATGGGCCTGATGGACCAGTCTCTGTGCTGATGAAACGCCACCGACACTGTGAGCTGTGCACGGAGCTAAACAGAGGGGCTGCTGGGGGACTCTGATTTGAGTCAAGAAAGGCATTCAGTGGAATCCTAAGCAACAAGCAAGGGCTGACTGTGCTCCAAGCAAAAGGAAAGAAAAATTAATGCAACTGCAATTGTTTTGGTTTTTAAATAGATATAATTAAATGCAAATGTAGTGATTCCTTTTTTTCCCCATAGTACTCAGCTTTTGAATAAGGCACAGTGCTCCCTCCACTCCCAGTGCTGTCAGATGACTTGCCACAGACCATGCTGGTCAGCTGGGTGCACTTCCAACCCCTATGCACGTTATTTTACCTGACATTTTTGGGTGCCCTGTAAACTCAGTTAGATTGCATGAGGAAAAGAGCATCACTGTATTTCTGGGCTTTGCACCAGGTCAGTGATTTGTTAGTATTTCAGCCATGCCAGTGTGTGCTGAAATGTTCTGGCCCTTCTTTGAAAGAAACCTCACCATAAACTCAATCAATCTGAAAAATGAACCATAGCATAATGTTTCATAATCAGCTACAAATTCCCTTTGGTTACAAACCAAACACTGAGCTTCTTTGCAGGGGAACATAAGTGCTATGAGCAAACACAGTCACCTCCGCGTCTCCTGTTCCCACTTGCTCTCCAGCTTTGGTGAGGGCAGGGATACAAATTCCTTCACGTTCCCATTTGCTGGGTGATAACAGCACTAATGACTGCAGTGTTGACAAGGCAAGGCCATTTATCAGTCTCTTGCCTGACCTCATTCAGAGCTCAGCTAGAGATGACGCACTGGGTGTCACCGGGGGCTGTTGCCTGCCCTCAGGGGCTTCTAGCTCAGGACCTCTGCAGACCCTCTGATGCCTCCAGAGAGGCAGCACTCTTTCCATTTGCCAGGCACATCAATCTAAGTTGAATGTGGGTCACTCGAGCATGACGTATAGTGCTAAAAACGCCAAAGCTGTGCTTCCAGCATCATTGCAGCCCTCTTCAATCCCACCTGGTCTTTGCTTCTCTGGGGCAGAAGGTCCACCCTCCTTGGGTACCGCAATAAAGCGAGTCCTGCTGCTGCTGCTCCTGTTTACTTGGTCTTCCCTCTTGCAGCACAAAGGGGCCCACACCAAATGTGGCCCTCAGGGATGTGTGTAGTATAAATCAAATTAAAAGAAAAAGCGCAGATGGAGCTACTAGTACTATCAAGGTACATGGCATTACCTGATTATCCTCATCATAAAACCCCATTTTTCATCTGTTTATAATTTTGTCTGACTCTGGGAAAGAGCAAGAGGAAGTTTTCCATGCCAGGTGTCTCCCCACAGCTGAATCGTTTATTTAATTATTTTATAGAGTTTCAGCAAAGTGGTTTAGCCATTTCCAAGAATGAAACTGGGAGCAGGGGAAGGAGAGAGAAATGTTGTCAAGGCAACAATAATCCCATTATTTTCTAACTCCTGAGTGCCTGAGTAGGCAACCTTTATATTCTTTTCATGCCATTTTTGTACATAATAATAATGTCGGAGACAATTATTCTCATCAGTTTTAAGAAAAAAGCATGCCAGGGTAGTGAAGGGGCAATAAGATATACTTTTGCAAACAAAACAAACTGGCACCTTCATATTGTTGGCTGCTGGATCTCCCATTGCTATTTTGAAAACAGGCTTTCAGGGTCTTACTACTCTGTTGGCAACATCTCTTTAAATTGTCCTCCATCCGGACAAGATCAAGAAACTCATTTCCCCAGCTTGAAGTGCAATTGACAGCATCCACGCGTTCTGGTATTGAAATTGTTGAGCATATGTTAGTGTTCAGCCATCATTTTCCTCCAGATTTTATGGCTCATTGTCATTTTTCACACAACAAAATGTTTTAATGAGGAGAAAGGCTCTGCTTTATGTTTTGGGGAATGTCCCTAGGGAGAGCATTTTAATTTCTGCATGATGGGAGAGACTTTTAAATCATATTGCATCAGTTACCATTTGTCAGATAAGATGTGTTCTTACTATAAACTGAGCCTACAGCACATTTGTAAAGTGCACTAAATTAAAGAAAAAAAAATGGAAAGAAAAAACCCAATAATTGGCCTTTTAGGAGTCCTGCTGGATTTGTATGCTTTCCTTTCCCTACTCTAGAGCAAATGAAGTCAGTCAAAAAATTTCAGGTTTCCTTGGGCTTTTTTTCCCCACTGGAAAAATACAGATCTGTCAATACTGGCATTACATACAAAAATGTACATCAGAGAGTGTTTTAGGAAAAACAAGCAGAGTGGAATGTGGCAGTCATACTTGAATAGATCATCTTGTGTTTCCATTCAGAAAACATGTTATTTCCAGTTTTTTGGGTTTGGAAGAGCAAGAGGAAGTTTTCCATGCCAGGTGTCTCCCCACAGCTGAATCGTTTATTTAATTATTTTATAGAGTTTCAGCAAAGTGGTTTAGCCATTTCCAAGAATGAAACTGGGAGCAGGGGAAGGAGAGAGAAATGTTGTCAAGGCAACAATAATCCCATTATTTTCTAACTCCTGAGTGCCTGAGTAGGCAACCTTTATATTCTTTTCATGCCATTTTTGTACATAATAATAATGTCGGAGACAATTATTCTCATCAGTTTTAAGAAAAAAGCATGCCAGGGTAGTGAAGGGGCAATAAGATATACTTTTGCAAACAAAACAAACTGGCACCTTCATATTGTTGGCTGCTGGATCTCCCATTGCTATTTTGAAAACAGGCTTTCAGGGTCTTACTACTCTGTTGGCAACATCTCTTTAAATTGTCCTCCATCCGGACAAGATCAAGAAACTCATTTCCCCAGCTTGAAGTGCAATTGACAGCATCCACGCGTTCTGGTATTGAAATTGTTGAGCATATGTTAGTGTTCAGCCATCATTTTCCTCCAGATTTTATGGCTCATTGTCATTTTTCACACAACAAAATGTTTTAATGAGGAGAAAGGCTCTGCTTTATGTTTTGGGGAATGTCCCTAGGGAGAGCATTTTAATTTCTGCATGATGGGAGAGACTTTTAAATCATATTGCATCAGTTACCATTTGTCAGATAAGATGTGTTCTTACTATAAACTGAGCCTACAGCACATTTGTAAAGTGCACTAAATTAAAGAAAAAAAAATGGAAAGAAAAAACCCAATAATTGGCCTTTTAGGAGTCCTGCTGGATTTGTATGCTTTCCTTTCCCTACTCTAGAGCAAATGAAGTCAGTCAAAAAATTTCAGGTTTCCTTGGGCTTTTTTTCCCCACTGGAAAAATACAGATCTGTCAATACTGGCATTACATACAAAAATGTACATCAGAGAGTGTTTTAGGAAAAACAAGCAGAGTGGAATGTGGCAGTCATACTTGAATAGATCATCTTGTGTTTCCATTCAGAAAACATGTTATTTCCAGTTTTTTGGGTTTGGTTGTTTTTTGGTTTTGTTTTTTGTTGTTGTGGGTTTTTTTACATTTGTCTATTGCTTTTCTTTGAGTGATTTCTGGTATTTTAATACCATTGATCCATATTTTTATATTTTTATACTGAAAAATACGTAGGCAACAATTCCTAGCAAATAAATAACTGAACTACAGCAAATGAAATTTAAATTCTATTCAGGCTTTTGCCGCTGCACTTCTGGCCTGTATGACAAACCATTTTATTTCTGAGTCTCCATTCCCCAGCCCATGAAATGGGAATGATGCATGATCTCACTGATTAAGTACATTGATATCTATGATTAAAAGCTCTGTAAAAAATCTGGGTTTCATTATTTGTACGTTTTATATAAAATACATAGTATAAGAAAGTCATCGCCTATGCATAAGAAATCTCATGGGCATGAGAAGAGATCAGACATGTTATAGAAGATGTCAATATTATTGATTTTGTTCTTATTCTGATTGAAAGGTCTCCCAAAGCAGGACTTTTTCCACAGAAAGAAGTCTTCCTTGGCTTCTGCTCATGTTTTGCACCACCTAGGAGAGCCCGTGTCTTTGACTTGCCCTGGGTACTACCCTGCTGTGCTACCTTCCACACCATCAGAGTTTGTCACCTCTCTGCTATAGGAAGCGGAGCTCACATTTCTTTTTCAAGTATGTTCTGACAACCCATGGAGCTTTGTACCTAGGTAATATGTGCGTAGGTACTGAATCCAATCCAGCACTGCACACCAATTAAGTAAATGCACTTTGAGAACAGACGTGACATTTAAAAAATCCTAGCAAAACCTATTTCAGCAAAACATCAAGCAAAACATTAGCAGAGCTATGAAGAATTTCTGAGAATATCAGAGATGATTTTACTACTGCAACAACAGCAACAAAAATAAACCCGTGGCAGGAACAGGAAAACACACTTGTTAAATAACAGCCAAATCAGCCAGTGTGAAAATCCGATGAGAAGTTACTGGCTGCAAAGGAGTACGTGTGCATACACCACATCACAGAGATACAGGATGTTATTAGTACAACGCGAACCTTCACTCAGCTGTCATTAAACCACAGGCTGTGCTCGCTATTGGGTTGTTTAACTAATTCTGAGATACATTTCATGGAATCAGCTGTTCTGCTGCATAACTTACACCAACTGTTCTCCACCTGACAGGGTGAACTAAGCCACTTCTCATCATGTGGCAGTACTGAAGAAACAAAGCCACACGTGCTTTCTCCTCCTCCCCAGTGCCCTCAAAAGCAAAGTATTGCCGTAGTGCAGAGAGAACTTGGACCCCACGCCTGCAAATGCTTAAAAGCATGCCAAATTTTACTCCTGAGCTTCCCAGTTTGACCTAGTGGAGGGTTTCATCCTGCCTGTGATTAAATAAGTGGCAGGATTCTTATTGGGAGGAAGCTAAATTCTTGTGCCTTTGCAGGAACAGGAATATGGTTTTATGCCCACAGAAGTACATGTACTTTTTCTCACTAATTATGCATTAATCAAACCCTCTGTTCCAAGTAGTAACAATAATTAAGTACATTGCATTTCCAAAAGGCAGATATAGTGGTGCAGGCAAGGGTCAACACAGTTAATGCATTTCTAACATGGTCAGCACAGAATTTCCTCATTGCTGGTCTTGGAAGATAAACATGGATGCTGTTTATCTGTCATTTTAATTACTACTCTAGCACTGGCATGGTGGAGAAATCCACAGCTGTGAAATGGCAGCTGGCAGCTGTATTTCCTATACTAGTCCTATCTTCAAAGAAGTAAAACATCTGACACTTTTCTAGCTCTTCCAGAAATATAAGGGTGCTTTGCAAAGAATAACAAAAGTCTTGTTATGGCCACACACGTATATATATGTACATATACAGTGACATCTCTGTAATTACTGAAAAACTGAGGGTCAGACACAAGAAAAACTGATTTTTTTCAAAATTAGACAGTACCCAAAACTAGAAATGAGCCATAGATGTCCTCACTCACAGCTTTCCTTTGAACATTAGGACACAGCTCAAACAAGAAACAACAGCAAGCGTAGAAGCATCGAGCAAGCATTAATGGGCTCAAAGAGATGGGATCTCCATGAATTCTCTGCAGTTTTGGGTCTGACAGGCATTTGGAACATGATGAAATGCACTGCTGTTGCTCTCTTCTCACCTAAGCAATGTATCTGACCTTTTCATATTGATTCTTGTGCAACACGGATAGCATGAGAGCTTTAACCAGACAAGACAAATAAAAGCCAACATGTATGATTGCAGTTACATTATCTGTCTGGGATGCTTTTGCTTGAGAATTGCCACAGCTTCATTTGCTGAATAGTGAATGAATGGCACTTTTGCAGATTTAACCTTTGCTTTATGTTACTTCTCATTTCTCTGAGTCACAAGGAGTTTATTCTCTGTTCTTGAGCTCACCCACAAAAAGCACAATTTCCTTTCTCTGCCACAAAACATGCATACGCAGGGAAGAGACAGAAAAAACACAGTTATCATTTCTCCTCGGCTGATTTGAAGAGATCAAGCAGCTAAAAGCAACAGTGCCTCTGCCTTGTTTACATTCCTGTTGAGCAGGTAGAGGCAGGGCACAGACACAGATGTGTCTACCAGGGCACTGCAGCGCACACACAAAAACTCCTCCAGAAATTGAAGCTCAGCCAAAGGAAACTCAAGGGTCTTTTCACAGTATCGAAGGTGGGGATTAACACTTGCAATTGTGTGCAGTTTTTCATTTCCTTGGGGCAACATTTCTCATGCCACAAAGGCATAATTCTGTGGTTTATTTTGCTTCTAGTTAGCATACCTTTCAAAAAAAAAGTAATAGAATATTATCTGACTTGCTCTTGCTGTTTCACGGATCATGTTTTGCCAGCAATGCCTTGTCCAGTCTGAGGTCGCTTTCAAAGCACTATTCAAAATGGACTGTTTTCCACATTTTTTAAACCTGAACTCCTTTCATGTTAATTTTCTAAATGTCTGACTTGGCCCAAATTTTCACATGCAGTTCCTGAATCTGAGTATCTACCCTTTTACATAGCTGACAAGAAAACATTTTTTTTTCAGAGAATGAATGTAAGCGTTTTTGGAAAGTCAGACCTCTAAGAATTGCTCATATTGGATTTAGCCAGAACTGTGATATGCTAAATAGATAGGATTTTTTGAAAATATAAGCAAATTTTGTAGTCTTTCTAGGGAGGCTTTGCAATGCTGAATGCTTAAATAGTGACTTTTTCCCACCAGTGGGGTGGGACACACGGTAAGTTTCAGAGGAGTGGTGTTCTTGTCTCTCCTTTTTCATAGAGCTAGGGCAAATCTACATAAATTTTCACACACATTTGTGGACTGATTTTAAACCCATTAAAGAAAAGTGTTGCTCAAAATTGAGATGTTGTTAGAAATAATTTATTACCTCTGAATCCTCACTCTTTCCCCCCACCAAAGATATTTATTTCAGCAAGCAAGATATTGCCTCATATCATGAGGACTGTATATTTGCCCCCAGATAAACTTCCTCCAGCCCTTTGCATAGATACAGATGAGAGAAACAGGTCAAAACCCTTGAAGTTTTACATGTAGACACAATGACTTGAGTAAGATGAGGCTCATCTTCTCTCTAGGAAGGCCAGAAGTTGACCTGGCAATGGTGTTGTTGAGCAGGATTTTGCCCTGCACCCACGCAAACAGCACCAGGATCCAAAGGGGGAGAAAGAAGCAGGGCTTTCTGAGCTAGGAAGATGGCTTCCACTTGAAGCCCGTGCCCATACAGCTCCTCATCTCTTCCCTGGCCACGTCCACTTGATTGCTCCACTTAATGTGGCGTGCACTTTGCTGCAGACGCTAACAGGAGGATGTGCTTGGGATGGCATTGCTGAGGGTCAGCAATCTCCCTGTCACCAGCTGCAGCTGGGATGGGCCACCTCCAATTCATGGGCAGGGTGTGCGAAAAATATGGACTTTGCCAGCAGAGAGGAAAGGAAAACAAACAAAGTGAGAGGGAGGGTATCTTGGGAAACTGCAAACATCTTATCTAATAGGCTCCCAAGGTCATAACACCACCAGTTTGGCCCGTTGCCCCAGCCATTTCTTCCAGCTGCTCCCGGTGTCATATGGCCCCAAATGCCTGCCTTCTTCCACTGTACTGCCACTTGTCTGCTTTTCCATTGTAATTAATAAAGCCCCAACTTTGTGTAATTCTTGTGAACCGCTGCTTAGTGCTGATACAGTAATTCTCTTGGAAAAGTTTGCAACATTTAAATCTAATTGGTCTTGGCAAAAAGGGACAGACACGCAGTTGCTGAACTGTCAGCAGCTCGCCTTGCCATAACTGGTTCAAACTTCTAGGGTTTAACTTGGAAGAAGCTGGGGTAAAAACCTTCTGGAGCTGTAACAGTTTACAGTGAAACAAGAAGTTCTTGCACCAAGCCTGCTGTGCTGCTCCAAGCTGCACTCTGACTCTTGCTGTTTAACTGCTTGAAATTTTACATAGTCATTAAGGAACGTGCTTTTTTTCAAATAATAATTTGAGTAACCTTAGTGTCTTCACCGTGACTTTGGCTGTTTAGACATTCACATCTAAATTGAGCTACTGTAGCAATGTCCACTGAAGCATAAAGCTACAGGCAAGTGAGGACGTGATGCCTGGATGAGCTGAAGTAACTTCCGAAGATTATGCATAAAATCTGTGGCTTGATGCAGGATATCAACTTAGATCTTGCAAGTCGTTGTCCAGTGCCTGCTCCCACACAGATAGTGGTCATGAACTCCTGCCGAATGACAACACCAAAGAGGAGAGGACACTTCTCAGAAACAGCAAAACGCAAGCTCAAAAAGGTGAACAAAATCTCAGCTCTGTAAAATCCATCCATGGATGATGTGGAATGAGGGCCTACGCAAGGCCAGGACGAAATCCACCCTTGTGGGAATGGCTGTCTCCAAACCGGAGCACCCCAGCAAGCTCACACTGTGAACAAAGTCTCACAGTAACTGTGGGCAGTGACAAAACACCTTTGGCAGCTTCAGCTGTGCTGGAGCCAGCTGCGCCTGCTCCCTTTGCAAAGCCAGGGAGGAAGACAGGGATGATGTCTGCCAGAAGACAGCCACCCTCCACCCTCCTGGCAGCAGAGAGAGCACCAAGCTGGCTCTCCACAGCCCTCCCCATGTCTCCATCCTATGTCCATCCTGCCTCTAACTCTGTTTTCTGGCAGGAAGCATTATTTTTTTATTATTATTATTTCTTGGCCAGCGTTGCCAAGAAGCCTTGAGTTGGCTCTGCAAAGCACCTCTGAAATCCCAAAGAAAGGCGTAAGTCTGAGATTTATGTTAGCTTTGGCTCATCTGCAGTGTCCAGATGACCTGTTTCTGCATTCACTGCAGTTTAAGATAGCATGTCCAAAGATATGTCCAAAGGTAGAAATTGGCCAAACAGTAAACAAGAGTTCAGTTCATGTACCAGCAGAGACTGTACTGCACTCTTAACTGCCTCTGGGTGACACAAACATCCCCATGAAAAGCATCCTGCGCCTGGAAAGCAAAGGGCTGCAGCAGCTGCCCCACTTCAACCCAACCAACTTCAGTCTTTTGCTTGAGGTCACTGCGTTGCATTGCTCCAAGAATCGCAGATTTATCTCCTCAGCGTGCCAGTTCTTGGCAGACCTACCTGGCAAATACACAACACATAGAATGCCACTTTGGCAGCTGCTCTGACTCGGACATACCTTAGAGTCCTGTTGCTGCTCTCCTCAGCTGTGGCAAAAGATGTCTCAGGAAGCCTGAGGAACAGTATCAGTAATGTTAGTGGGCACTGGGGTCTGCCTATGACCTCCAGTAGGGCTCCACCTCCTGAATGCTGTTTAGAGTAACTACTTCTATTAATTTGTCAACATCTAATATATTATTCAAAAAGCAGAATAATCTAGTGGCTTGGTTAACAGCAACAAAATCCATGAAGAAAAAACAAAACAAAGAAAGAAACAAAAAACCAAAACAAAACCAAAAAAACACAAACAAAACAAAAAAAGAACAAAACCAAAACAAACCACAAAAATACCCAATCAAGAAGAACACTAGAACACTGTAGTTGTTTGTAACTTAATGTCAATTTGCAGGTCACCTGCTATTTTCCACTAGAGGTGTGAATACTATGAGAAATTTCACATATGAAGGTCCAGCCTTTATTAATATAATTTTTACTTTTGAGACATCTTTGGTTCAGAACAGTGAACTGTTCTCTTTAGAACTTAATTTCTCAAATATTTCTTTACCACCTAGACATAGACCATAGACTACGACTTCTGCATCAGTGAACCATAGACTTTGTAAGGATATTTGTAATTTGGAGTAACAGCATGCAGATTCATAGCTCTGGGATTCTGCTGAGAGAGACACAGCTGAATAGTACTTGGCCCCAGGCTGGAAATAGGAAGCTGCAAAATCTAAGATCTTTGGCAAAAGTCTGAAAAAGTGTAGCAAATATTAAGAATCCAGGTCAGTTGCACTGGTAGCTCACTGTGTTGCCTTCAGCTGGTCTCTGTCAGCAAACCCACAAGCATCTCACCTGAAATGAGCTTTAGTGGTCCCCACACACGTGTGAACACACACATAGTATCCAGTAAGACAACCATAAAATTTACCTAGCAAACTGCACAACAACTGGCAGGAGATATCTGGCTGCTGCTTGAAAGATTAATGGCAAACCACCAAGATCCTTCATGCCTAGCTTCACACAGCTTTGTTTATTATTTATTATTTATGGGGCAGCTGAGAGAAAATTCTAGGATGATCGACCTCTATTTAGTAAGTGGCACAGTGTGCATGAGGGGAAAAAATGGAAAAGGCCATGTGCACCTCCTGTATGAAAAAAGCCTATAAGCAAACAATTCACACCCTAGTAGCTCCCATGCTGCCTATAGGACTCACACAACAGGATAGTGTGAATTTATTTGTCCAGAAACAATGAGTTATTGTCTCTTCAATTCTGACAAGTGTGAAGTGCAAGGATAAGGGTCTGGAAATGCTATCACAAGACATATTTGAGCAATGAAGATTTTAACAGGTACCCGTGTGCTGTGCTGCTTCACTCTTCAGGTTGTATTCTTCATTTTATGCCAAGGACAAGGCAAAAACCTTTCACCAAGCTACTTTGAGATTCGGGAGATGAGGCAGGATGGTTTTTACAAGAGATGGCAAATGAAAGTTAAGAACTTGCAGACAGTGTTATTAACTTACCAAAATTGGGACAGATCCATGAAATGTGAAAAGATAGCAGGAAAGTAAACACTCCATAAGGACTTGTCTACTCACAGGGGTTACACTTTTATCTGGATTTTATGGAGACATACGGTATTGTGACATCTCTCTCCTTACACTTGGATGGTTTATGTATCACTCCTTATCGTTTCAAAACAATGGTGAGAAAATGGGGGAAAATCTGTTGTTAGTAAAAATTTCTCAGCGTTTCCAGGAATATTCGCCTTTCCTGGAGGGAAAAGTTCCAGCTACTATTTCAGTAACCCATCCTGTCACGCTGTCAGCTTGTTCGGTCTCTCCTTTCAAAAAGGGTTGTACAACTAGTGCTAACATCCTCTTCAGCACAGAGAGCAGCCATACAACATAAAACCATAACAAGTGCCTACTGAGTCAGACCACTGGTCCATGTTGCACAGTATTCTTTTTCAATGCTGAAAAAAAGAGATGCTATTTGGGAAGTGCACGTGAGTGAGGACACATTCTTCTCTCCTTTGTCCTTGTTTGTGGTGCTAGAGGTCACCTCCTTGCCTATTGCTTCGAGTGTTCACCCGTCTTATCCCTTTCTGAATCTGTTGGTAACATCTGCAGCAAGTTCCAGAAGTTTGCCGCTCAATAAAAATCTTTCCTTTTATTAACTTTAAACTGATCCTCTACTAATTTAATCAAGTTGCACAAGCCCACAGTTCCACACTCAGTGTATCCACACCTTTCATTTTATCGCAAACCTCCATCTTCTGTTTTCCAAGCTAAACAGTCCCAGATTTTTTAGTCTTTTCTCTATAGGGCAGCAGCTTCATCCCCTTGATTATTGCACTTGCCCTTTTCTGTACCTTCTCCACCTTCACTAAATCCTTCTTGAGATGCAGAGACCAGGATTGCTCATGGTACTCATGATGGGGGCACATCAGGTCTCGAATAGCAGAAAATTGTGCCCCTGGTCCTGTTCTCAATATCCCTCCTGATGATGCCCAACATCTTGAAGGCTTATTTGGCCATGCTGCACACTGAGTTGATTTTGGCAGCAGCAACTCTAAGACCTCTTTCTTGAGCTGTAATGGCCAGTTTCAAGTTCAGCATCATGTAAGCATGACCTACATTATTGGGTTACTAATGCAAATACAGAACTCAAGCGTATTTTGATACTATACCTAAAATTAAAATGCAAAACAGCCCTATTTACAGTCCTTGGAACATGGATTTATTTAATTCCTTGACAACTTTTGTAACCTAAAATCTGATAACTCCTTTCAAGGAAAAAAATTTACAAAGTGTTTTAGAAAACTAATTTTGTAAGCATTTACTTGGACATCTGAAGTATAGCAGGTTACTATCAAAAGAGGTCTGCTCACTTTTCAAGACTAAAATTTAAAGCAGACATCCTTCTAAGCCTGGCAAGCTCTTAGTCTTATTTTTGTATCGATATCTATATAATGATTATAAATTCATTATAAATTTAACATTATTAATTCATTAAGAATTGATTGCATTAGGCATTGCACTTCTGATAACTCATCAGAACTGTCACCACGCACAGCATATAAAGCAGTTATATTCAATGAAATCAAATATTGGATGTTATAGCTCAGTTTCACAGGTAAATGTTCAGGATAAGGTCAAAATCAAAGCAGATCATAGGATGAAATTTCCCTATTGCTGAAGGTTGTTGTCGAACTGTATACAATGGGTCCCACTTTTAAACTATGGCATTGGTGGGAATTCCACCTATTGTAAACTGGAGCTATTTATTGCTTTTGCAGACATTTTTACCAGTTCTCTGGACTCTTGCACACGTGTATGGAAATCACCTGCCTCAGATGGTTGCTTCTGGTCTAAGTGAACTTGGCGGTTTTGCTAAATCTGCTCCTTGTTTCCTACCAGGATGTTTTGGAAGTGGACTAGACAGCAGCCCCGCCGATTGCTACAAAAACAGCATTTACCAGACAGAGGAACTGATGCTTATGGATTTGTGCCAAAAACAATTGACCTGGTTATCCTGACTGGGTAAATATCAGAATATTGGTTTTAAAGAGTCTGAGAGACATGCATTCATGTCTTGATTCTAAAATCCTGTTCATTGACACTTTTGCCAAAGGGAATGGAAAATAAATACACAGAATAGTCACTGTAAAAAAACCACTGGACGGTTGTTATACACTGTGTAAACTGCTGGAATAGTCTTGGTCCTTGCCTCTTTATATGAATTCAGTCCACTGCAATCTGTATGAGACTAAGTCACCTGTCTGAAATTGCTGCACAGTCTGGAGAGAAGATTATCCAGTTTAAAGCAGCACTGTCGGGTTCGATAGCCCCAAAAGGAAACATCTAATTATTTTAATTTTGTATTTCCTTAGTCTTGAATAATTTCCTACATCCCTCTGCAGGTAAAAAACAACTTGCCTCCTACCTCCCCTCCTGAGATCCTGAGCAAGCCCAAGATATATAAATGAGGGTTTGCAGGGAAATCCTCCTGCCTCTGCAACTTCTGTGCTGGGACCTTGGGCCCTTGTCATTTCAATACTCAATACTCAATGTCTGGCAGAATGTCTTGGTAGCTCTCATCCAAGAGGACTGTGTCTTCTCACAGAAGAACAGCAGGCGGAATATTGCTGAAGAAATATGCTTCACCTCAAGGACAACTTGTTTCTGTCTGGAGAGTCTGCTGCAGAAAAGGTTGGATCTGAGGGCGGCAAGACGATCATTCTGATTCCCCATCCCTCTTAACATGGATGGGAGGATTTCAGCAGGGGTCTCCAGCAGTGTTATCCGACACATCAGAGTCTGTGGGGGCACCTTTTAGGATGTGAGAGGAAAGTGCAGCTCTTTTAAGTTAGGATGTGATGCTGCTGGGAATCAAGAAGGTCATTTTCTATAACTGGAAACAAATTTCAAAAGCAGGCTGATTCTTGTTTGATGTTTTCAGACATGCCAGCTTAAAGCTAATCAGGCAAAGTAATTTTTTCTAGTCCTCTGAGTTTTGAGCTAATGTGTTTTGCTGGCTAAAGGACTTGATATTAGCCCTACTGTAAACAGCCATGAAATCTGAGATGTCTTTTGTCTCCTTGTGATTCACGCAGAGACCTGTAGCATTTTAAGCCCAGCAATCGGTATAGAAAACTGACTTGATCAAGATAAAAATGATGTTTTATTTATCAAAAATGAACTGGCTATCAAAAAGCTGAATGAAGTTGAAGAGTTAAAGAAAATTAATGCTAAAAGAAGGGAAAAGAACAAAGTATCATTTCCATTCTCTCTCATGTAAGTAGAGGAGAAAATACGAATCCTTCCTGATTTCTGTATCACCACTTGATGAGGGGCAGTTGGCCTCAGAGCTGTGCTGGGCTGCAGCACCCCTCACTGCTGCTTTCATAACAGCAGCACCTGCAACGATTCTGCTGTGAGCAGATCTGAGCATGAGTGCTCTGAAATGACAGTAGGCACGACTCCTTCCCGCTTGGTACCTGGGATAAACAGTTCCTCCAGTGTTAG
Source organism: Calidris pugnax (assembly GCF_001431845.1). NCBI lineage: Eukaryota > Metazoa > Chordata > Aves > Charadriiformes > Scolopacidae > Calidris > Calidris pugnax. Next base: position 11,257,814 of record NW_015094506.1, on the reverse strand, counting down.
CAGGAGAACTTTCATGAGTGAAGGGAAAAAGATTTGGTTTAATGTTCATATACTTCAAATGAACATTCTTCCCACATATATACACATAGAAACATAAACCTCCTCCCTCTTTCCCAGGAAATTAGCATCTGTATTCATTGCTTTCCACATTCTCAGTTTTCAGGAAAAGCTGTAATCCAGCTACAGTTATAGCCCTAGACTTTTAATTTCCAGACTGGTGCAGGCTTTCAGACCCTCGCAGCATTCCTCCTGACACATCATCACTGCCCATGAGAGCAGAATCAAACCTACCGTATCAGCCTGGCATCGCTTTCTGTGTCTGCACACTTGGCAGAAGAGGGAAAGGGAGGAGGGGAGATCAGGGAGCTCTCCTGAGGTTGTAGCTGTATGAATAAAGAACCCTGAAATTTTCGTCTCTTCTAGACTTTGATGGAAAAATTATGTGTTTCTTCTTAGCTCAAGAATGTCTTTGGCTGGAATTTAAGATTTAGAAAACAGAAAATAACATCAGGTTTTAAGCAAATAGTTCAATATCATCTATATTTTAAATATCAGGAAGGTGCATCTGCTCTTCCCCTCCCCAGCCAGCCCCAAGTTAACATCTCAGAGTAATTTCTATGGATTGCATCATGCCAGGATACCTGGTTGTTACTGCTCCAGTTGATGTTTTACCGGCAGGCTGCTGACAGTCAGATTGTGTTTCTACCCTGCATTACAATGAAAGCAGACAATTTGTGGGAGAAGGACACTGATAGGAAAACAGCCGTTTAAACATTAAGATAAGTATCTGAATAGCTCCTGACTGGGAGCTAATTTTTAACAATCTTTATGGATGCGAGCAGACAGCAACAAAACATTGGAACCATCCATTTATAATTCAAGTTTGCAGGCAGAAATGTTGGCTATGTAACACCTTTGTCTTCCAATAGGAAAAAGCCTTTCAGTTAAAGAACAACAGATCTAAGAAGTGCTGAGCCACTTCTGAGTAAAGGCCAAGCCCAGCTCCATCCAAGGAAATTTTGGAAGGCTCTGCAAAAGTGCTGCCACGTGTGCTGGTGCAGGGCAGGGGCAAACATTTCTCCTCAGGGTCAGGTACTGAGCACTTCCAGAGAAGGAATAGCAAATGCTCATTATGGAGCCTGAAACAGAGAAACAGGCTGATGGTTTAAGCAGACTCTCCCTTCCCAGCAACAGCATTTGCAGGAAGATTGTGGACTTTTTATATGAAAGTGTGCAGCAGATGAATCAGTGTAGTTAAACAGTAACCATTTATCGTTTGGGGAAACCATCCCTCCCCGCCTTCTCTTCCCTTCTGCCACCACCACCAGCCTCGCCACGTGATTTTAAAGCGGCCCCTCAGCAACCGCAGCTATCACTGGGGAAAGAAAGAGGATTCATCCTCACAGAGCACAACAGCCCCACTACCAGCAACGCTGCACACCCCACAGATGGGGCGACACACAGCACACAGGCCCGTGCCCCCGCGGCGGCACAGCCAAGCCACATGCAGCAAAGACACCTCTTTTTTTACTAAGCACTCTCATCATAATATTAGCAGTGATCAAGAACATGTGAGATGATCTCTACTCTCAAAAAAAATAGTCTTCAGATGGATTTCAGCTCAGGTGGCCAGCTCCTGGTAACAGAAGCTGTTTTCCACTGGAATTATTATTTATTATTATTATTTGATTGAATAAATGGGATACTGCTTTACCAAAGGGCAAAGAGCATTTTTCCCCTCTGGTAGTTTTCAGTTGTGACAGAAACTGTAGTGGGGGTGGTGGGCATATAAGAGCACGTAGCAGCCTCTGGCCAGGGTCTGAGGTGGGACAAGTGGCACTGGTGTGCCATACTGTCCTTGGTGTCATTTGAAGCAGTTGTGGTATCTGAAGCAAGCTCAGTGACAGCCGTTGCTGCCTCCATGGAGGTGAGGAGTGGGTAACTAGCTGGGATCACCAAGGGTGTCCTGCTGCCTGGTTGGCTGAAGAAGCACCAGCCTCCAGGCTTCTCCTACGGGGGACACATGTCCTACCCTGCTCTGCTTCCACCTGGAGAAACCCAGAGCTGATACCTCCCCAAAAGCAGCAGTTCATGTCAGACGCAGCTCTACCTTGCTCCCTCTCTGCCCTTCCTCCCCCACTTTAACACTTCTTCTGACCCTCAGGCATCCCAACTCCAGCGTAGATGTTACCCTGGAAACTTCTTTCTGCAGAAGGTGGTTTCCTGCTGCAGGAAGTCACAGTTCCCCTTTGACTTCACCAAAGTAAATCACCTCTTGTCCTTCACCTGCATTTTCAACAAAACAGATGTGTTATAATCTGTGGGTATTTTGTTTAACAAAATGATAGATAAAAATGCTTCCTTTTCATCAGGCTGTTTTATCTTCCGTGCCTTGTGAATGGCAGAAAGAAGAAAGCCCAGAAACTCCTCAAAAGAAGAGGAGAGTTAGTCTCATCTCTTCACCATCTTTGGTGCTCTGCAGTGAGATGGCAGCTGTTGCACCACTGCTGCAGAGTACAAGTCCTCTCGGTACGAGGAAATGCAATGAGGGACTGAAACAACTTATTCTATTCCAAGTGTAGGATCCCTGGTTTTTTTTAGTTTTGTTTCATTCTAATTTCATATAGCCTCACATACAACAAGTTTAAGCTTGAGCTTCACATTCAGGTAATCCCTGAGAACCTTGACATGAAATTTGACATTAAATGAATAGATTTATACACTTTCTCCTCATCTGATTCCATTAATCACTCTGTGGCACTGGTTTTATCCAAATGTCTTGCAAGATTTTTGGTAAATCTAGATTTTTTTATTTCTGGTTTACTTACCTGGTTTTCAGTTTGATGAGGGGTGATGCACATGCCACGAGCTGGGATGTCCTCACTGCTGTGCCCAGGGCAACTCTGCAGCCCCAGAAATGGCACCCAAGGGCAGGACCCAAGAGTCCACTGGATGATGGTGGGAGAGGGCAATTTTTAGAAGTTCAACAGAATAACACAGTCTGAAGCATTAGATTTCCTCTCCAAAACTGAAACCAGTCACAAGAACTAGAAAAAGCTGTACTACTATGTTGTGTACACATTAGCCTTATTACATACAAAAATAAAAATCTTATTAATAACAATCAAGTAACAAAAAATGACCAAGTCAAACTATATCATACAGCAGAGGTCTTCTTAGCCTGAAGTTGCCCCAAAATCTTTTGGAGGTCGCCAGACAAAGAAAGCCCTTTTAGGGGCACCATAATTCACTGCTCAACCATAATTTCCCCTTCCAGAAGCACTGAAGTGAGCAGGTCAGTCATGCCCTCTGTACCCCTTTGGGTACAGCAGTTTTGTCCTTGTAGAAAGTGGTTCTCAACTGTTTCCCATCTGTAGCCCAATTCAGTCTCTGCCAGGAGTATCTGACCATATTTTATATGTGTCAGTGTAAGGGAATGTGACATCTGGGGTCAGGAGAGAGGATGGGGAAAGTATTGCACAGCGCCGCAATACTGTGGCTATACAGTTGAAACACGTGCCAACTTTGGTGGTTTCATTGAGTTGTTTACAAAAAAAAAAAAAAAGGAAGATGAAGAGATAAAAATATGAATGTTACTGATGCCTGCAGCATGGGCATTGTGTAAGAAAGGGATTTTAAGAAGAGACTGTAAAACACTGTGTTCTGAAGCGTACGAAGCAATGGTATTCTGTGTATAACATCGTACAAGAGTGCTCTAAGGGCAGAAAATACGCTGAGCAAGCAAGAGCAAGGGGACTCCTCCACACCCATGTATATAAATAGCAGCTAGCAAAAGTGCAGGGATATTCTGGGGGGGGAAACAAATGAAAAAGAGTATCCAAACTGAAAGCATTGCTTCATATCATGACAACATTTTTCAGTCTTACAAGTGTGGAAGCAAAGGGGCTGGGAATGGAATTTTACAGCAAAGGATCTGGAGAGGCCTCACAGCACCCTGTGATGGAACCAGGATGAATCTCTCTGGAAGCCTCTGTGAGTTTACTCTAATGTTTGGTTCAGATAGAACAGTTATCTGCTCTTCTGGCGATACGAAGTATGACAGCATAACATGAAAAATACATGGATTAATTTAGCTCCATCTTCAAAACTGGGCTAAAATAATCCATTCAGAAAGATACCGGCATAGCAATGTGGGTATTACACCAGTCCAAAGGAAAAGAAAATTACTAGTCTTAGAGAGAAGGAATTAAAGGTGAAGGGAATGAGAATAGGGAAGTCTTGGGGTGCCAAAATGTAGTGAGTCTAATTTAGGGCTTAGACTTCCTTCATTACCATGAGCATTCTTTAAGCCTAGAAAATGTGAGATAACATGAATTATTTTAACACACATTCACTGAAGGTTAGGCAACAGTATGTACACTTGCCTCAGCTGTGGCTTAGAACATGCACATGTACATTTAGTGCAGCAATGATGAACAGTAAATTAAGATACAGTAACTGGATTGAGAGTCATTTTCTTTAGAGTGGAAAGGAATTGGTAAGATTGAAAAGTTCAGCAAAATAAGGCTAGTGGGTATGCATGGAGGAAAGGGAACTCTTGGAGGACTCAGAGGAATCTACACAAGTGAGCAAACACAGTGTCCTCTAAGTAGGAAAAGCCACAGTAGATGGATGCTGAGGAAAGCATGGGAAGGAGACTGTCAAATATTGCAGTCCTTGCAGAAGTCATCTACCCACAATAAGAGTGAGAAGGAAGCTTTGAGGAAGAAGCTAAGACATACCAACAGGGCATGGAGATTGTAGGCACCAGACGTAGCAAGACAGAGGTCACAGAGACAAAGAAAGCAAGGCACTGTCGGATTCCTGCACTGTCTCCAGACTGTTCTCAGTGTGCTGTTTGGAAGAGCTCATGTCTTTTAGATTGGATGTATTTGGCTGGGTGCAGGCATACACGTTTGGCTTCCAAAAAGAGATACACTGAATTTTAGAATAGACATCTCGGTTAGACAGTAAAAAGTGTGCATTGGTTTTATGGGGACACTAAGGAGATAGCTAAAGCCATTGGTCCCATTTTTAGATGGTTAAATTTTGATTTGGAGAATCCATCTTTAGGAAATCTTATATCAGTCCCATGACATCACTGTATATACCTACAACCCTGTAAACACACCCTTGGAGCAGCACACACGAGGTTTTCAGCTTGGAGACATGGAGTATTTCAGCTCATACTCTTATTTGGAGTGCCCTTCTCCCCAGCAGTCCACAGCTCTGAAAAGCTCAAATGAACCATTGTCATGAGCCTGGCACAAAGCAGGTGACAGTTTTAGCAAGTTAGCTTACATGGGTTCAAGAGACCAGGAGGAACCTTCTCCAAGCTTACCACTGTTTCTGTACTCCCTAAACTCTACGGGGTCCCGGCTCCTGTGCTGCCAGCACTCCCTTTGCTGCACCTTAAACCAATTGCCCTTCCTGCAGCAGGAGTAACCAAGCCCGGCGGTCAAGCACAGGAGAAAGAGAGGCAAGAAGAGCGCCCGCTGCACAGGCAGCAGTCAGTGTCCAGCATTCGGCGCATGAAATGACATTATTCCCTGGATATGTGACACAATCACATCAGCATGTATCCCTCTGCAAGAATCTCATCCAGTTCTTACATGTCTTAATGTTGTCAACACTGAATGCCGGCTTACGGTTGCTGTGATAAACGTCCAAGGACTTGCGATAGGGCAGTGGTATTCACCCACCAGAAGTGGGAAGGAGGCTTTCTAGCTTTTAAACTGTAGTTATTGCTTCACCCTTGTTTACCCTATTCTTTCTTGTCAGTTGAATAGGAATTTAAAAGCAGAACCAAATTTTTTTTATATATAAACATTTGTGGTAAGTACTGAGCCACAGCAGTGTCGCAACCAAAACACAGTTGCTCAACGGCACCTGTTAGTGCAATTACTTTGACATAAAATGTGTTCTTTACTGTTGTCTTCAGGGAAAACCAGCAGCAGCCTGTTACCCTGCAGCTCCAGCTGGCAACAAAATTTGTTACCTTGATCTTGCATAATATTGCAGATGAAAATAACAGAATTCCAGTGATCAAACTTGTTTTTCACTTATTACCAACTGCAAGCCATACCCTGCAACCAGGTAACCTTGAGAAACAAGACTAAACCAAGCTGCTTATTTACAGATAAATATTTTCATGGGACCTGCATTTATATGCATCAAGGAAAGCATACCGGAGGGCATGTTTTTCCTTTGTTTTTCTCCATGGCTAAGTTAGGGCTAGAGAGAAAGCAGAGTCTTAACAACAGTCATCTATTTCTTTGTATGTTCTTACAAACCCTTCTACAGTCCTAAGCAGGGGGAGTCTCCAAAGTAGTGGCTAAAGGCAACAGGGCAACCATGTCATTAGGATCCGATTGGAAGTTCTGCCAAGTTTATCCTAAAATGAATGTTATCATAAAATGCACAGTGCAGGTATTACCCATAGATTTAAGGTTAAGGGGTTTTGTGGTTGTTAAAGACTGTTCCTAAGAGGTATGTGAAAGATTACTGAAGTGAGCAAGAGCAAGCCAGGGAGGTTTTAGTTCACTGCAATGGGGCAGGTACTTCTGGTGGGAAAGGTGTACAGGTTCATAGATTTAAAAAGGCAAAACTGCATTTGCCAGTGTGGAAGGTCAAAGAGACACATCTTCTTAGGTCTACAGGGAGCCTGATCCAAAGGTCCCTGGGGAACTACATGAAATTGGGACATTTTCTGACAGTGGGCTCTTGGAGTAGAATTTTATACATCAATGTGCAAGAAGTGACGCAGGGAAATAGTGTGGTAGGCATGGGCTCTCCAAGGCCTTCTGGAGGGCTCAGGATTGGCAAAGCTATCTATCTTCTATGCAAAACTGTAGCACAAGTGTGATAATTTGGCTCTGAAGGTGTCTACATGGTTTTGACACCATTACAGCAATGCATAGTGCCTTACAGACAGTCTATACCACCATTACAGCAATGCATAGTGCCTTACAGTCTATATGGTCATGCTAAAGCCAACTTTGTTGGGACAAAAAAAAAACAGGAAAAAGTTGGGAACCAAGCAGATGGAAGCAGAGAAAATTTCATGTATCTGTGAAATGAAAGACCATGAGAGAGATGATAAAGTTATCATGGACAGTTTTCATTATCAAGATATCACTCCAAGCTAATGGACCAAATAATGAGAGTCAATACTCAGAATAAGCATGGGTTGAGGGCTCTTCTCAATGAATATGTTCAATGGCCCACAATATAAGGCCTTATTGTATGAATTCTGGTGGACCGAGGACTGAAGAGAAAAGGCTTATCCCACCATTTAATGCAAGTGCTAGGAGCTGGTAAAATGTAGCTTGTACCCTACAGAGCTAAGGAAAACAGCATGACAGAGGTGCCCTGTGACAGATGCAAAGGAGACTGAAGAAGAAATGGAATTTGAGAAACCTAAAAGTGGACCCACAAATCTATGTTTAGCATCTATTCACAGCAGTGAGTAGCAGACTGGGAAAGGTCTCTAAGCTTGTTGTTCATTCTTCTATTTTTATATATTCTTTTTACCTTTAAAATCGAAAAGATAGAATCTCAAAAAATGAGCAAAAAGCACACAAAAGGACACCTGAGGGAAAAAGGTTGTTCTTTATAACTTGCAAAGCTAACATTGTATAACAACAGAAGGAATAAATGTCAAAAAAAAAACCATTGTGTACAGTGCTAGCAAAAGGGCATTACTCATAGCCTGATATAAACAACTAACAACTCCCATCTGGCAACAAAAGTCTTTGCGAAGGGAAATACACTAAAACTCCTGCCGTTGATAACTGAGGCCTGTTATGGGAAATGCCTGCAGGATCCAAGCATGATTGCAGCAGAGGGAAGGAAAATGACATGCTCGCGTCCAAAACAGCTTGGAGTCCGACAGTATTTGAGGCATTTCAAAATAGCACACATTCACAAGTGAAAAGCAAGGAAAAGTGGTTAGTGGGTACAGAGCAGTTTGGGCAGCTGAGCCCTGATATGGCTCCTTGCCCCTGACTTTTTCTTGACAGACCATCCACGTTACCATCAGTCCTAACATCCCATTCAGAGAAAGAAGAGCAGAGACAGGCAGTGGTGAAAAATAAGAGGTCAAAATCTCTGGGAAAATAAAAACAGAAACTAAAAACGAAGAATATTTGATAATTCCAGAGAAGAACTTGTCATGCATATAGAGCTTGAACCGGAGCCCACCAAAGCCAAATAGAGTCTTGCTGTGAGATGCAGTGGGCTTTGGCTCATGTCCATAGGCTAAACACTTTCTCTGGCAAGTCTACAGAGTGATTCAGTCCCAAACTGCTCAGCACAGCCAAATTCAAAAGCCCTATTCATATTCTAAAAAAGGCAACTGGACATCATTCCATGGTTCCAGTTGCACAATTGTCTTCAAACAGGTGGCAGAAACAACATCCATCGCTGGCCAGAAAACCAAAGAGAAAGTCAGGAGCCCGTGGTAGAGCAAGATTTTACATCTAACACTGATACTGTGGAACAAATTTAATATTTTCCATTGAGATTACTCTCCTTAAAAGCACTGGTCAGGCTTTTTTTTTTTTTTTTGGTGATTTCACTGCAGAACTAATATATTCATCTCCTCTTACAGGAAATCATATTAGCATGTGGAACTGATACAGCAAATAGTAGCAGCATGGTAAGATACTTGAGGGGCCTTCCATTATTGCAGGAAGAAAGATACCTAGAAATTAAATTCGTTTTTTTCGATAAAGGCATTAGTATTAGTACTTTGGGTAAAGGAGATTGCAGAAGAGTACATCTCACAAAGCGGGAATTTCTGATGGGAAGTGAGCAGCTATTTTTACAGATCACTCAGGAAGAATGCAAATCAATAAAGAAACATTATTGGGCCATCTTTTGTAAAGAGAGTTTTTTTTTCAAAAGATCGTAGTTTCCAGCCTTCATAAGACTAATATCCTACACAGCGGGCAGTGGTCAATAGCTCGATGTCCAGATGGAGATTGGTGACAAGTGGTGTACCTTGGGGATCCATAATGGGACCAACATTGTTCAATATCTTCATCAATGACATAGTAGGATCGAGTGCATCCTTAGCAAGTTTGCAGATAACACCAAGCTGAGTGGTGCAGTTGACATGCCTGAGGGACAGGATACTGTCCAGAGGGACCTGGACAACCTCAGGAAGTGTGCCCATGTGAACCTCATGAGGTTCAATAAGGACAAGTGCAAAGTCCTACATTTGAACAGGGGCAACCTTGGTGCAGTTGACATGCCTGAGGGACAGGATACTGTCCAGAGGGACCTGGACAACCTCAGGAAGTGTGCCCATGTGAACCTCATGAGGTTCAATAAGGACAAGTGCAAAGTCCTACATTTGAACAGGGGCAACCTCTGTTATCAATACAGGCTGGGGGATGAAGGGATTGAGAGCAGTCCTGCAGAGAAGGACTCAAGGATACTGGTGGATGAAAAGCTGGACATGAGCTAGCAATGTGTGCTTACAGTCCAGAAGGCCAATTGCAGCCTGGACTGCATCAAAAGACGGGTGGCCAGCAGGTCAAGGTGGGTGATTCTGCCCCTTTACGCCATTCTTGTGAGACCTCTCTTGGAGTATTGCATCCAGCTCTGGAACCCTGTGAAGGAAAGAATTGGACCTGTTGGAGTGAGTCCACAGGAGGGTCACAAAGATAATCAGAGGGCTAGAGCACCTCTCCTATGAGGACAGGCTGAGAGAGTTGGGGTTGTTTAGTCTGGAGAAGAGAAGGCTCCTGGGATATATTATTGTGGCCTTTCAGTATTTAAAGGGGGCTTATAAGAAAGATGGGGACAGACTTTTTAGCAGGGCCTGCTGCAATAGGACGAAAGGTAATGGCTTTAAACTAAAAGAATGTAGATTTAGACTAGGTATAAGGAAGAAACATTTTTCAATTAAGGTGGTGAAACACTGGCACAGGTTGCCCAGAGACATCGTAGATGTCTCATTCCTGGAAATATTCAAGGTCAGGTTGGACAGGGCTCTGAGCAAGCTGGTCTAGTTGAAGGTGTCCCTGCTCATTGCAGGGGGGTTGGACGAGATGACTTTTAAAGGTCCCTTTAAAGGTTTGGTTTCCAATCCAAATTATTATAAACCCCCAATTACACCTAAATGAGCATCCACAGTGTGGGGAAGAATACAGTGAGAAGGGAAACAAGCAGCCAGTCAGTCACCCAAACTTCTGCCAAGGTTTTCCACTCTGAGCAAGAGAAGGCTGAATTATGATATGCAAGGGTTAAAATGCAAATAATATATCTCATGATTTGCAATACCCAAGCAGAAGACGCTTCAGTGATTGTTTAGTTTTATAGCTGGACCAAGTATTTGTGATTAATATGTTTCTGTCTGCTCACAACTCCCAGGGAATTTAAGAGAAAAAAATAATTTAGGCTTTACCTATCTACTAGGGGGAGAGACTAAAAAGTAATAGGAAAACATTTCAATAGTGACTATTGACATTTCCATTTTGATGTTTTAAAATTGAAAGGCTTGTTTGGAAGGCTTGTGAAATTATTATTTCAATATTTTTCTAAATGTAATTTTTACTTTTCCTTTAAAAAAATCACATTTTTTGCTTTAAAACCATCCAGCTAAGGAAAATATGTTGAAGATCCCACAAATAAAACAAAAGGTTTTGAATTTAGCTTACAATCCAAATAGTTTCTCTTCTACTTGACTCAGTCTCTTCTCTCTTCACACTCCCCTCTAGCTTTTCAGATTTGGGCCAATGAACAAAAACATCTATTATTTGCGCATGTTGTTTGAACAATGACATAGGGTGAATCTGCAATGTAGTGATGCTCCAAGAGAACAGGCAATATCTTAGCACAGGAAGAAGAGCTCCTTATGAGAACAACACTGCTGAATTCCCTGTTGCTTTGTGCTCGTTGTAAATGGTTCATGCAGGGTCAATGCTTGTAGCACACCTTCACTCTCTTAAGACAATATTCCTTACCTGTTTGCAACTGCTGAAAATAGCTACAGGACAATCCACCATCAGGCCCTATGGGTCCACATCATAAGTAAATGTTGGATGGTGTTACAGCACAAAGTTGTTCTAGAAACCCCTTGATGAGAGAAAGCAAAGAATAAAATGAACTTTCCAAAGAATTAGAAGCCCAAGTTTTCATCATCAGTAGAGAAATCTTGGCCACACTTTAAATCATCAAAAAGTTCTCAGAGACTTCAGTGGGAACAGGAATTTAAGAAAGCATGCACCAGCCTCCCTACGGACAATTTATTTCCTTTTGCCTTGAGCTTAATGTAGGGAGCTTTTTTTGCTTGTTGTTTTTCTTTTTTTTAAGTCCTGGGCAAGGACACAAGGAGGAAATCTCCATTTTGTGGTAATAGGTGCCTGTAGATACTTGTTGAGGAAGAAACAATGAGTGCATTCCTACTGCCATTTCTGAACTTCTGTAATTTCACTGTTCACATACTTCTAGCACTAAAACATGAAGGATCATGTAAGTGTTCCCATTTATACATTTTGTCATTTTTCACCAAGAAAAGCATCTTGAAGAACTTGCCTTCTGTTTGATGAAAAAGTAAAAAATTCATTCAGTGATAAACATTCATATTTAATAGAGTTTACTACAACCCCTTCCAAAGCAGGAGGAAAAAGAGGAATTAAAAAAAAGCCAGGCAGTGAAAGGAACATGTCACACCGCTATGCTCCAGATATTTCCCACTTGAGCTCTACTTTAGCTTGGTAGAAATGCAAACAATGGTGTAGATCTGAGAACTGCTTCATTTTCCCATCCCCCTTTCCTTCTCTCTGGTTGGGAGGAGAACACGTTAGCAGAAAAAATTCCCCTGTTGAACTGTAACCTGTGTTTAATAGTCTTGAGGCCAAATTATACAAGTGAATCAACATACTTTGATCTCTTAGTATCACTTTTCTATCTTTTCATCTAACATAAATCATTCAGTTTCCCTCTCTGAATTTCTCCCATTCCCCTGTAAACATACCCATTTGCTGTCTGCTGTAATGTTCTTACCTTGCCTTCAAGATCCCACCAACCTTACAAAAGGTGCATCAAGCTTGCCAAGGAAGAAGGACAAGGGCAGGTTGTGCAGGTTTGCTTTCCCAGGCAATTCTAGACATACAAGAAATTTATAACTGAGAAGTTTAAACATGTTGTAAGAATATAAATATGCTGTGTATAATACGTAGTAATATGTCCTGACAGGAACACTTGCAAAAACTTTGGCAAACAATCAAATGGTATTAAAAAGCTGTCTTTCCTCACTCCACATTGTAATGTTTTCAGTTTCTTATTGTTAAATTAAATGAATACATGAAATAACAAGAGTTGAAAGGAAAAGGTGTACTGCAGTGCCTCCCCAATCACAAGCTGGATCTGTAGATAATTAATTCTGACCAGCCATATGGTCTATTGTGCCTCATCTCTACTGTTTTCTATTCATATGTAGTTAAAGTGCATTAAAACTACACTAACGTTGCAGAGTCAGCATTCAAAAGGCTGAAAATGCCAGAAGGAAAGCTGCTTGGGCAACAGCAATCCAGCCAGCTTAGCCAAATGCACTCAGATATACTCTTAATTTTATAACCAGACATTTCTTTCCCGCCCTCTCCCACCTTGCTTCAGTGTGCGCAGTGGACTCAACATGCAGCTATTTCAAACTCTATTTTATACTTTCTTCCTGCAAGTTGATTAAACTGAAGAATGGGCAGCTAATCTGGCAGTGAATTTCACAGATGTTTGCTGCCGGTGAAGAAACTGGCATTTCACTCCAGGCTGTGGGTAGGGGTGTACACAGGAGAAGAACATACACACTTGTCCTGACCTATCTGCCTTGGACAAACTGTCCTGCTCCTGTCTGTCTCTTCCCTATGCCTTCTATTTATTTTCTCCCAGTCCCAGCCTTCCCTCTTCAGCCTTCTTATCCAAGGCCCAAACATCCCCCCTTACCCTATTCACAGTTGCAATCTTCCCAACCTTTTCATGCAAATACCCTTCATTCTCAATCCAGTTTTCCCTATTAATTTCCTAGGTTTCCCCAAAGCCTCTCTTTTGGTCTCACATTCCCAGGCCCTCATGTTTCTACTCTCTTTCCACCACTAAGCATTTCCAGCTCATCTTTTGTGATCCTTATGTTGGTAAGTAACCCTCAACCACCACCAGGATTGAACCTTAGCTCTTGATCGCTTCTTGTAAAAAGCAAGTTAACTGTACTTCCAGACCACCTGAGCAGCCAGGAGTGGTCTATTTGCCTTCTACAAAGGCTTTTGGCACCCATGTACGACCCTTGAACTGGGAAAAGCAGCACCAGAGAAAGTCCTGATTTGAGCAAGGCACCCTGAAGCTAGCATATGTCTGCAAATGACAGATTTCTTTTTCTTTTTTTTCGTTATCTTCTTTTTCTGCTCTTCCTCCTTTATCTCCTCTATCTAATTCTTCTCATTTATCTTCTTCTGTTATTTTTTCCATTTTTGCTTTGTCTTTTTTTCCCATTTTCTAAGAGTTAAGCTGCCAAGCTATAACAAGTCTCAGCAGAGCGTATACAAAGATTGAAATTTTTTTTAAATGCTCAGGTTATCCAACACTGGTCAATTTGTGCAAATGAGAAGGCAGCAAAACCAAAACTTCCTTAAAAATAAAAAGTCTTGTCAAGTTTAGTTTCAAAATATCATTTCAGGACTATAGAGGTGCAAGTAGTCCCCAATGAATTTGTTGAGGTGTTGAGGGTTTTTTTCCTTTTTATTAAGAAAAACATATTTTCTTAAAAGGGGCTTTCTGAAGAGACTTAACTATTTTGCCTTTAAAGTTTTTCCCAGAAACATTCCATCCAAGGCAGATAGGGATTTTGGAAATTTTGATATGGACTTATTTCCTCAGAAGGATCCTTCTGGGCCCACAAAACCTGAACTATTCCACCCATATGGTCATCCTGCTTCCACTCTGCCTCCTAATAAAATGCTTTTGTTTCTTAATCAAAGCAGATTTTTGTAAGATTTCAGTTTTTTTTCTCCAAAATGAGTGTGTTTTCTGTGTTTTGTCACAAGTGAGTAAGATTCTTTTTTTTCCTCTTGAAAACTCATTTACTGGAAAATGGAAATTTGGCTGACTCTAAAGCACTTGAGATAACTCAAATAAAATCATGTGTATCCATCGCACTCCTGATACTCAGGAGTATCAGTGAAATCTAAGAGAGATGCAATCCAGGAACCCCTCCAAGCAACTCCACACACAATAGGTTGGAAACACTCCCTGATTTTTTGTTGTAGTTTAGTTTGGCTGAGGTACACTTCAGGAAAAAAAGTACACATCTTTTTCCTGCAAAGATTGACATACATGCTTAATTTTACCATTTGAAAAGTCAGTAAGATTAAATATAAGCACAAATCTTTCAAGATGTAAGGCCTAAACAACCTTCTGGTGGAAGTGCAGGGCAGCATGTGTGATCATGGATGACATCTTTTTCTCTCTAGATACTATAAAGGTTAAGTGCAATCTGCAGCACCTTACAGATTAATTATCAACTACACACTATGTTTTATCATTTCTTTCCTCCTTTCTTCCTTCTTCTAGCTGACATATGGCAGTTTTACTTTGGTCTCACTTTGGGAGTACCTACATTTTACTGGTAATAAGTCCTCTCAAACAATTCTGCTTGGAGTTTCTTGCAGCACAGAGGGTCTTCCAATCAATCCGATTTCTTCTGGCAATAAGTGCAGAGATTTCCAGCAACCTACTTTGAGAGGATCAGAGCAATGCAAATACCCTTGAAGATTTCTCCTGGAGAGGACAGGTCTGCTTTGGAGCACTTACAGCTTAAAGGCAATTACCACATATTTCCAGGAGAAACTCTGACCCGGTGACATAAAGGTACACAACCACACCAGTGAGAAAAGGCATTCAGAATAATTTAAAAAAAAAAGAAATACACAAAATGTTCTGGGTTTTGTAGTGGTTTGGGTTTTTTTTCTGGACTTTAGAAACTATGCTTTTCTGATTTTTTTCTTGGGAAATGAATCACCTACATGCATTGTTTTTGAAGCAGTCTGGCAAATGCTTTGTGGACTCTAGCAGGTAAGACAATGTAATATAGTTGCTCATAGATTTGCTGCTGTAAGTAGGCTAAATTTCCACAGAGGTTGCACTGAGAGAAACCCTTTGAAGTCATTCCTACAGCAGATGTTGAATCTTACTCCTGAGAGAATGAAAATATCAAATGCCGTGCACCTCTGACAGATTCTGGCTGGGAGACAAAACTCAAAATGAATTCAGAGAATAGGGCCTGATCGACTGAAGCAAATCTGTGCATATCTTAGGAAACTAAGTTTATTTAAGGTATTTGTATGAAAAAAAAACCAAAATGCTAAATTAGAATTAGCATCAAAAGCACACAAAGGATCAAACAACTCACTATGTTATAATCCAATTATTAATATAGCAGCTTCAGCGGCTCAAAGAAACACTGAGCCAGTGGAACCTGCAGTGGAATGAAATGGAGCTTGGAATGAGCTCAGGCTGCAGCCCAGAATGTGAAGAAGGTTTCACTGAAAGGACCTCAAGGGACCATCACCATCTCAGCCTGAAAATAGAGTGGGACCCATCCTGTATGTTGCTTCAGCAACCCCAGATGTCAAAAGAATCACTTAACACATTATAAAAGCTAAAGACGGATGGTTGAGAGAACTGATAAAAATGCAAATTGAAATGGTCAAAAATTCAGAAAGTATGAGCAATGGAAACGAACCCAGAAAACCATTCAGCCAGGAGGTTAGAAAGCGTGAGTCAGGAGAATGATGAATGCCAATGTGCCTTTGAAAAATGTCCAGTTCTTATACAGAACTGGACAGAAATGAGGTTAAAAGAGCCAGTGTAGAGCTGAGGAAATAACCTAAGTGCTCAGCCTAAAAAGAAGGAGCAAAGCCAATCCACTGCTGGTAGCTGAAATGTGAAGTGGTGAGAGGAACTGCAGCCTGGTTTAGCATATCAGGAGTGGGATTGCTCAGGAGATGAACACATCTCAGTCACCACAGACATACACTGTCTATTATAAAACATGTCATAATTTGAAAAACCAAATCCAATAATCAGGGTCCCACTAGGTGGTACATAACCATTCAGCACAGCACACACAGAAATAGCAATGGTTAACAAGAAAACCAGTTTATCTGTCTTATCAGCTGCAGCACTCATTATGTAGACACACAGATTTGGGCATGGACAGATCCAGTATTAGCTACCACGTTGCGCTGTTATTCTTTGCCAAGAACTACATTTTCTAAATAACCCACTAATTGTGCATCAGTTAATTTGGGATCCCAAATATTAGACACTTAAGCATTTACCGTCAGCCATGTTCTGCACTTAACTGTCTCCCCACTGAAGCTCCTGTTCTGAACATCCTGTCCAATGCTCAAAAAACTGAAATGCTTGCAGAGACCATTGGCTTTAACAGTTATTGTGGCCATTCAGCTTCTTGCTCAGCCAAGGTCTTGGAGCCTCAATTTTGAGAAATTGAATTTATGGCATATTCCACTCCTTCTCCCTCCTTCCAACCTTGCCCGGAGCCCAAGAGAAAAACAAAACACATTTTTGAAAAGCATTAGTAAGAAGAAAATCCCACATAAGAGATTATTGTAAATAAATTGGAGGAGAGCTGTCTCCCCATTAAGGATAAGGCATTGTTCAAGCAATCAGCAGTAAATGTAAACAGGCAGAATGCTCAATAACTGAGAAATAGTAAAACTTAGTAAATCACCCAAATCAAAACAGAAGCCACTTTATTAGCAGAACTAAAAAGGACCAAACTACATTCTGTGGTACATAAAGAATCAGAGAGCTAAGAACCACAATGCCTTGGAAAACTGCATGCTTAGGAAACACTGGATGTATGCATTTATCCCACTGAGCTCCTGGTGTTGCAGGGCTGAGGGCTAAATTTGGATTTGAGTTTCACGCTCTAACTCTTGCAAAAATAAATTTCAACAAATTGTGGGAAAGGTCAGGCTATTTTCATATGTTCTGGTACTTAAGCTCATTCTATCCTTGTAGCAGACACATCTGGACACACACACACACACAAAAACCCGTGTGAGGCGACAGACAAAGAGTTGAAATATTTTTTTTCTGAACTGTGGAGGAAATATTTTTTTTCCACTTGAGGTCCGGGGAGAGCAGTACCTGGGTGGTTAATATTTTGCCTGACCCATTGCAAAGAACTAATAAAAGTAAAAGCTGTGCAGCTGCCCCTTCTAATCTGAGAACAAATCACAAAGGCAGGCACAAACAAAAGGCAGGTGAGTTCTCAACTGAACGATTAGGAGGAGAACAAACAGGGAAAAAAAAAAGGTAAAGCAATCCACCTAGCCTCTTCGACAAAATTTAATCAGAAAAGCAGTTTAGAAAGGGGCCGCAAATCTACTGAAAACAAAGTTTCAAATAACAAACACCAATAAAAGTACAATATAAATAATAGCCTCAAGGCCAAAGTCTAGAGATTAGCAGAGCAATCAAAAAGAGCCAGAAACAAACAATCGTAAGTCTGCGAAGCAGTCTGTCAAGCAAACAGCTCTCCAAACCAGATTTAGAAAACAAACTCCATGGAAGAAATGGTCGAAGGCTGACTGATAGAGCCAATATATCCAATCGGGCTGGGATTTCTTCCTGAATGTCAACCTAGTGAAACAAAAAAGACTTTTCCTAAAAAGCAACTACATATTGCCAGGCTAAGGGATCATAAGGAACAGATCAGAAGTTTGCTGCCATAATCTTAGTATTAAATAAGCTTAGTATTCTAAACTTAGTATATCTTAGTATTAAATAAAGCTATTCCCACTGAAAATGTTGGTGACACTGACTTATGTTTACTCTTAGGAAACATATTAAAGCTGTACTACGGGACACTGTACACATTAGCCTAAGTGATAGCAATCAATACACCCTTGGCATACAGTCAATGAAAATACACACTGCAATTCAGCAGCCTTGCCCTGAGAACGGATCTCGGTGCTTATTTGAGACAAAGTATGAAAAATGTCCCTTTTCAAATCTTCTGCCCCCTCCTGAATTGATGAGATTCAGAGGCTACTCCAGCTCCCAGGCAATCGTGGACTTCTATTCTGGGCATAAAAGTGTCAGTGAGTGTCATACATGCCCCTGCCCTTGCCTGCAAGATCATAACACCCAGGAAAGCAATATTTCAGCATAAGCCAGCCCTTGAATCTAGACAGTTGGCAAGTTGAATTTTATACTTGTGCATGAATGTTCCTGAATTTTACTATCAAAAAATAATCATTTCTATCAAGTAATAAAAAACTGAGCTGATTTCTAGTTCCCCACAATATTTTTTCTGGTAAGTGCAGTGGTCACTCTTTCTATGATGAGACCTCGTTCCAAATCTCACGTTGCACCTTTTTGCTGAGGCAGGGCTGTTGCCACATTTGGCAGTGGCAAGCCTCAAACCTGCAAAGTTTGTGCATATTCCAAACTTTCTGGTGACAAACTATGGCACTGAGGTTAGCAGAACTAAGGATGTGCATGAAGATAAGTGCAGGTCTAATCAATGGGGTCAGACCCATTATAATATTATTAACACAGGATCATTTAATGAAGAGACCAGAAACTTTTCTTTGTGTTTGAGGAATAAATCTCCTACTGTTTGAAAGCTCCTGAACAAATAGGGGTTTTATATATGTCTGTGTCTGCTGTCCATTTTGTATCTCTCTCATCTACCCTGCCCCAGATTTAGGGTTGGAGCAGCTGAGAGAAAAGTCTGGATGAGTTTATTTTTTTATTTCCCATGGAGCCGAGCCACAAGATAGTCCTCCCCGAAAGGAAACTAACCCTGATTGCATGACTGACAGGATTGTAGTAAAAAAAAATATAGCTCATTTTAAAGTTTACCCAAGAGCGGTGTCTCTTCAAGCAGCGTGACCCTGTGGCTTCATTTAACATTTCTAGGACAGAGTCTGCAAGGTTAATGTGTTAAGACAGTAAAAACTTTCCCTTTGCCTCGGGCACATCACTTCTATTCAGCAAGGCAAATAATACCCCACCTACAGCAGCCTGCCCAGAAGCCCAAAGGCTGCACAGCAACAAGCCTCTGTTTCTTCCCCCGTCGCCTCGTCTCCTTGAGACTGACATTGCCTGGGCGCTGAATAGCCTGGTGGGAAGAGTTCAATGCAGGGTTTGCACTTTCCCAGCCATTAGCCAGCTGCCACCGCATTTCATTATCTTAGGGGGTGCTTTTATACATCAAAGGCACTTCCAAACAGTGTGATGAAGTGGAAGTAACCGAGCTCGGGCCACGTCGCGAGTCGTGGTATTATTTATTGTCGTTATTTTATTTTTGCGTCCATCTCATGCCATCTGGCCCGTTGACTGTAAAGGCTGGTGATGGAAAAAAGACTCGACACACCCCTCTCAGTTTCTTGGAGTGAATCCTGCTGAACAACCGGGCCTTGGAGCAACTGCCTGTTGTTATCAGGACTCTCTATTGTTTTGCACAAGGAGCCCTCTAAAAAGCAAGGGGAAAAAAAACAAAGGTAGTGCGCAGGATCTCATATGAAAACAAAGTAAGCAGAGCATGAAAAGCGGCACTGAGATGGCTTTTTCTTTTCTTGCTTTCTGACATAGCCAAGAAATAAAGAGTTGAAAAAGGTTTTCTTTCAGTCTTCTAAAGAAGCTGCCTGTGAACAAGCCAAGGTAGTGGGTTTTGCATAAGATCGCCTCAGATCACTGTTCAGCTGTTTTAACTTACTTCAATTTTTGTGTTATTATGGCTTTCTTTTAAGGACAAAAGCCCATATGGCTGGTGATTTATTGTACTTCTCCAGAGTCTGAAACCTGCTTTCCATTACCGGAAATCTCTAATTGATACATTCATAAAATCTTGAGAATTACATTAAAAGGTGAAAAAAAGTGAAATCTCTCTCTGTGTTCACAGATTGCTAATGAGTGGCCTAAACAGGAGTTGTCAGTAGATGTACGATTAAGTTGCACTCTCAGATGGTGGCTCAGTTTTACAGACCAGGAAATAAACTACAACACATTTCTACCTCTGTTGTGCCTGCCTGCCACCAAAACGCCCTGTTGCCAGAAAAATAAACTCAACAAGAAATGCTCATACTTCCATACTGATATTTTATGGCAGAGATATTTTGGTTGATGGCTTATTTTACTTTCATTTAGCCATTAACTTGAGGCTTTAAAAATATAGTAGTTTGACTGTGGGTGAGACAGGACAATTGACTGTGCAATGTCAAGGTAATATGGCTTGAAAAATGCCCCAGACATGCGAGTCATCACTTCCAGAACATTGGTTCTCTTTTTTCGCAAAATCACAACATCATTTTGCATTTTTGATTGCTTGCTATGAAAATAAAAATTTGATATGGTAAATTCTGGTGTGTATGGGCCTGATTCTGTAAACAAAGCCATGTAGGTAAAGGTTTTGCTCATACAGATTCCAAAGATGAGTGTGCATGAAAAAGAGTTTGCAGCATCAGGGTCAAATTGGCAGCATTTTAGTAGGCTTGATTAACTTAATTTGAGATTGGCATGAATAAGGGCTGAGACGGCACAAGACTTCTAATTTTGCCTTAAAATCTTTTTCTGTCCTGTGCTCACTACAGCTAACCTGTAGCTGCGAAATATCTCCCTGTAAGCTAGCAATTAGATTGCTACCCGAGATTGACTTGGAAATAGTAGCCAGAGAATTCAAGCTACTGGCAGCCAACATCAAAAACAAAAATCCCTGACCTTGACTGTTCTTAATACAAAAGCCCTTTTCCTGCTGTTTTTGAATGAACGAACGAACAAGAGCCAGCAAATGATATAGCAGACACTTTCTTCTGAAAAGATAAAGCAAATTTGTTTTATTTCTGTCTACAATTTGCTGCCTAAGCACAAAGGCAGGAAGCAATATTGGGAAATTCTTAAAAATATGATTTATGCTGGATAGAGTCT
Source organism: Calidris pugnax (assembly GCF_001431845.1). Lineage (NCBI taxonomy): Eukaryota > Metazoa > Chordata > Aves > Charadriiformes > Scolopacidae > Calidris > Calidris pugnax. The sequence goes on along the minus strand of NW_015094506.1, from coordinate 11,236,853 downwards.
CTTCCTTCTCCTTTATATCACTTGGAACAAATAGTGAGCCAAGAATTTCCTGAACTTTTGCAATTTGCTTGGAAAATGCGTTCTCCCTTCCTTGCTACTGCATTGTGAAGAAAGCATTTATTTCTAGTAGTAGGTTTTAAATTTCACTTAAAATAAACCCGCATCTTATGCACTCTGCTCTGTCTCTAATCCTGCCATCCCAGCTTTCTTTGTAACAGGATTGAACAGGTGCCACGACACAGCTCCATTTTCAAGCTTCCCACAGATAATCTTCCCCATTTTAGAGCACGGCAGGCATCCCTTCTTGGGTAACCAACCCTGTGCCACGCAAATGGAGGGAACAGCCACAAATAAAGAAGTTCTTTGCTCATTTTTAGAAATATGAGCAAGCCAGATGTATTCAGTAAGTCTCCACCAGACATATTTGTGAAGTGTCCCAGAAGAGCTGCCTGCAGGAGATCTCAGGCTCCTGGGACAGGTATTTTTATGCGGATGAACTAAGGGAACCGCTCAGAAGCAATATGGCCAATGCAAGTAGGTTTCCCATCTGCGTAAGGCAATAGAATAGGACTTCTTTTGTCATTTTGATGAGCATTTATTGCCCATTCAGGACCAAATGTGTAAAATAGGGTCCCTTGATAGGCTGGGTGGGCAGCACTTTGCCCCTGTGGCCCCACAAGCTGTTGTTTGGGCTATGGCACCTGGACAAAATCCCCCTCAGGGAGGGCAAGGCAGTGTGCCGTGTCTTCTGCAGAGAGGTGGGCATCCAGCATGACCCCTCTCTACGGGGTTTTGGAGGAGGAAAACACAGCTGAGTAGGACAAAACTGCAGGGCATAGAGCACCGAGCAGCTCAGGGAGCGGAGAGAAAGGCTCCAGGAGGGGTGAGCGCTCGGTCTTGGCAGTACCTTTGTCTGGGGGGAGAGGCTAATTTCACCCTCTGATAAACTGGATTAGGGACAAATTCACTGAGTTAGCCTTTGGGCTTGGTTCCTCACCTGAGGAAAGCAGGACGGGCTTTCATGGTCCCGCTGGAGCCGGGCAGCAGCTGAGGACATGGCCCCCGGCGCTTTCTGCCCTCCCGTGGGCTGTGCCCTGGCAGCGATGCTCTCAGACCCCGGCTGCGGGCAGGCGCACGCTGAGGGACAGATTGCAGCTTGCCCAAATGCAGCTACCCCAGAGAGCGTGGTCCTTTCCAGCCCCTCACCTCCCCCTTGCCATCCCGCGTGGCTGTCATATGGATGCTTCTCTTTGCCAGCTGGTTTGGAACAACTCAGACCGCTCCCGTGGCACAGCTCTGGCGTGGTAGGAAGGAGAAAGGAGACGGGATCTGGTGTTTCCTTGCTGCTATCAGGAAAACAGAGAGGAATTAGAAAGAGAAAATGCAAACAGCACTGCGCTTGGAGTTACGGGCAGCTCTTACCTTCCAGGAGAAAGGGGTAAGGGGGAAACACACTACGGCTCTCAGGATCGCCTGTCAAATAGCACTGGGTGAGAGCTGGTCAACCAGCTCCTAAATCTGATGGTCAGAGGGAAAAGAGAGTTCAAATGATGCATCTCATTCACCAAAACAACGATAAAAGTGGGCTCCCATGTGAAGTTATGTTTCCTCTGCACTAGAATATCTTTAAACATCATGACAGCAAAGACTAGTGATAATAATAGTTCTCACTTTGTTTCAGATGTGGTAAAACTAAAAGCAGCTTTCTTTAGCTTTGCATTTCATTAAAGGTCACCATGAATTATGAATCTCTCGTCTGAACTGCTCAGCTATTTCCACGCAGTGTCACTGTCTGGACAACCTTCCTAACGCATCAACAGCTAACCAGCAATGACATAAGTTATGAGGCACAATTCAAGGAAACAAAAAACAAAAATGGAAGGATGTGAATTCTATGGAGAGCACAAAGAAAAATGGGTGGGATGCTCATTTCCTCAAATTGTGTATCAACTTCATAAGTTAGCTACAAATTATCCCCCCATGAAAGGATGAGGGTATCATCTTACAGCCCACCTTTGTGTTCTTTTTCTAGCACTCCATTGTGGAGCCAGGTCTCTGCTGCTTCTGTTTGAAGAACTGTAATTTTTTTACATGTTTTTGAAACATCAAGTACAGTTGTTGAAATGATTCAGCACAGGCCTTGCAGCTCAGAAAATCAACAGATGACTTCAAAATATCTGAAAAAAAAAAAAGAAATCACAATGCAGACTTACACTAACATGCTCAAATGACAGTGCTTAGACTATCTTTAGCAAGACAACAAATTAAGGATGAATTACGACATCTTGAAAACAAAACAGCTTTTTCATACAATATCTTGCAGTGTCTTTCAGTCAGGATGTCTGCATTTCTGAATGAGATATTTTTAATATATAATTTTTAAAGTTCTGGGTTTAGCTTCCTGTTACTTCATTGTCTCTTTTTTACCCCTAAAAAAATCCACTTTCCTCTTTCATTTTTTGTAACTTTACTTAAGAAACACATTTGTTAAACCCAGATATTTAATTTCCACACTATCTTCTGCTTTCAGTTAGCTACCTGCAAAAGCTAAAAATGCTGTTGCACTAATATACTGTATGCAGTACACATATACCAAATGCATGTTTGTGTTTAACCCTTAGCAGTTCTCAGTCATTAGGCTAACAGAATTATTTTTTAAAATTAATTTATTTTGGAAAAAAAGGGAAATCCTGTATCCATTTTAAGAAAATAATTTCTGATAATAATTCTGATTTACAGACCAAATTTGTATATCTTTTGCTTCACATATATGGACTTGCAAGACAAAATTAATGTGTTTTATCTATAAGATGGCATTTTCAAAGAAAATATTTATGTGTTTAGGAGACATTAAATTTATGTTACTATAGGATAGATTAATTAAATACCACCTCACTATCTCAGCAAAGAACATATTTGGGTTTTTTTATTATACAAAATAGATACTTTCTTTAGACCAGGAAGAGTTGCAAATAGATATAACAAGCATTATTTTCTATTGAAAGACAAAATAGCAAACATATAGTATAGTATTGCAAGAAAAAGCAAAATAAATTAAATCATTTTTCAATTGTTAAAATTTCATAAAATAGATGCAAATCCAGAGTTAATCAAATCTAGAAACAAATGAAACTGAAAGAGGATGCTCTGTACCAAGGAAAATTTAGTTTGACAATGTTAAATAGATAGCTAGGATCTGCTGGGAATACATACCTTGGTTTCATCTGATTGACCTCACATCATTGCTATGGCACATAACTACACCTGACAGGCCATTGATTTGGCAGTATGTAAAGTGGATCCTTAAGGAAATAGCTTGGCAGGGAACAGCTTCCCATGTTTTTCACATTCCCACAGCAAACATTCAAGTCCCTATCATAGTATTCATCACATACCGAGAGGAAAGAAAAACGACGCTTTCACAAAAGGCTTTATATATATAGAAAAGATGGTTAGCAACAGCCTCACATGTCAATTAACAGGGCTCTGATAACAAAAATAACACAATAATATTACTTTCCAATTTCAGAATGAAAAAAGCAATATTTTTTTCTCTTTTCAGCCCAGAACTCCAATAATCTTTACACTTTTCAGGCTTAGTCCTTGATAATTTTGCCAGAAGTATGCAGCGCACACACGTGCACAATAACAAAACCAAATTAGAATGCTATTTATTCTACTGCCACAAAAGCAATTTTACTCTACTTTGTGCCACCAAATGTACCACAATGTTTTCATCACCAAGTTAAAGAGAGTACGCCTAATGGCTTATGCAGTCCTGCTGCACAAGAACCCTATTCAAACATTTGCTCAAGTCATGCATGGTTTTAGTCACATGCATAATAGCCTACAGACAAAAGGCACAAGAGACAAGGACGGCTTTATGCATCAAACTGAAAGTAGTATTTCCCTGTGCTAATACTATGTAAACAACGGAGAGCTGCAGGATATCATATTAACATGACTGTTTGTGAAAGAGAAAGAATGATTAATTGATACCTAAAAACTACAGTACCTGTGGCTGGGGAGAGCAAACACATAAACAGAAATGATAATTAGAGACAAAACATTGATTTAGATGTTAACATAAAAATAACCAAAATGAATTATTTGTATTTGTTTACAATAAACTGAATTATATTACTTTAACACAGATTAATCAAAAAGCTTTTTGTCAGGATATGATAGAGACACCTTGGTGTTTCTATTAGATAGATGGACATGCTCACAATTTTAGGGAGACATAAATAGTTAAAACCTCACTATATATTGAAAGAAGGGTGTTGAGTGAATAGCAGAATTCAGTGCCCATTTCCTGCATAAAGCCTTATGTGTTAACATGGGGCAATGACTCTGGAGTCAACACCACCCATAAGGTATCACCCCGAGAGGAAAGAGTAGGGAGAGGGAGATTGCTAGGGCAAAATCATCAGTCGATGGAAACTGACAGGACACGGATCCCCCTATTCACAGCAGCTGAAGCTGCTCTTCAGAGTAGCAAACAAGGATGACTGCAAAACTATGAGTGAAGACAGAGTAATCTATTCATACTCACAGACTGGACATGGAACTCTGCTACAAATCTACAGGGCAGGTCGTAGTCAACAGAGTCGTCTGAAGATCAGGTGCATGCTCAGTAACACTGAGTATTGGTTTTGGGATAAACTATGCCATTTCCTAAGCAAAAAGCAGAGAACCCATAGTTGATGCACCCCTATGGATAAAGTTCTTGCTTCCAGCACAAAGACAATATAATGTAACCCTTCTACATGGTTCAATTATTAAAGAGTGCCAATAAAATCAAATATTTAGAAAAGTCCAGTCTTTGAATCTTGCTGATACAAAATGTTGCCTTAGAAGATGCATGAAACACATACATAAAATATACCTACAGCATTTCTATCTATAGATTCTTAAGCCCAGTATGAATGAGATCACTACCAGCATTCTCATTTTCAAAGAAGACAGAATCAGGAAAAGGGAAGTGGACTAGACCCAGTCCCTCAGCAATCTGAAAATGAAGCAAATGCTTTGTAGACCAAAACGTACTGAGTCCAAGTATCATCTATAAGAATGTGTCACCTCCCTCAACACGACACTGGGGCCCCACCTAACAAGAACATCTCTATGGCAAAGAGCTGCATAATTCTACAAAGCAGCGCAAAATGGAAATTCATTCCACACTGGAAAAATGTTAATTTATAGAAATGGAAATTTTCATGGGAACGGCTTACTTTTGATAAAATGTTCAGAAATAAATGGTTTCTCAGGTCCAGAATAACATTTTGATTCAAAATGAAAAAGAAAGGTCCCTAAAATAGCTTGCATCCCCATGTACAGTGTGCATATTTCCTAATTAATATTTTATACTCAGGCAGTTTTCACACAGCCTTAGAAGGCAGACTGGTGGCATGAGGTTAATGGAAGAAGAGCTTCAGAGAGAGCTTTCCGCCTGCCATTGAATGCTTCATCACCAGGTTATTAACTGTTCTGGTGGTTTTATATCTGCTGTGTGTGTGGCCTACAGCTTCAGTGTCAGGACGACTAATTTTTGAGGTGATATTTTTCAAATATTCTTCCAAGTGTCAATGCCAGATGATCTTGATTTATTCATTGCATGGGAAGAAGAGGTCAACAAAATCCTCCACCGCAACAGAAAAACCCAGATAACCAATGAAACACACAAAAAAGCCCTGAGCCCTTGTTGAGTACTAGACTACAGGATGATGCACCCTTAGGAGGAAGCTGAGCTGCTGATCTGGCAGTTAGATACCAGCACTGCCCTTTGCAGAGTGTTTTGCAGGATAGCTATCTGGCTGCTGCACACATAGATACACCCTCTTCTAAGGCCACATAGCTTTTCCTACACAGTGTATTTTTTGGTTCTCATATCTTTTACATATTGCTACCAAACCTAAGCCTTCTTAGGAGATTATCTATATTTACCACTACATGTAGTGTGCCTTATTGTCAACATACTTTTTAGACTGTCCGTCTGTGTGCGCTAGCATTTCTAAAATTAAACAAAAAAACTTAACAAATATGAAGTGGCAGTACCTACAGATCAACTATATCATCAGGAATTTAAAATATTAGAAAAGAATCACCAATATTACCTTCAAGATACTCACCACAGCCTGTATTGTCATAGCTCAGTCAGCGGGGTTGTGTCTGCCATGGGTTTAAGCTCACATCAGAGCCACCCAGAAAGCCTGGCAGTCCCCCAGAGGCTGCCCTGCCCATCATGTTATTTGCCTTTTTCCTACTTCCAGTTGGGAACAGTTGTTTGAGAGTATCCTGGCCATCTGATATCAGGATGTGAAGCAACAGAGGAAAACTTTGCCAGGTCTCTAGATTTCTGGTCTTTCCTCCTTTGCCTGTCTGAGTAAGAGTTATACTGTGTGTAGACCTGAGTCCTGACTCACTGATCAGGACTGACCCTCGGATGAGCCTCATACCACCACTTGCAGGACATAAGCCTATATATAGTGTTGGAACAAGGCAAATGGAAGTGTGTTAAAGCTTGAAACTAAGGTTTTGATCTTGGCTTAACATTTGTGACAACATACTCAGATACAAGATGAAAGGCAGCTCCTTTACTTACCATTGTACAAGGTGTGCAAGTATATTAAGACTGCTCTTTTAGTACTGACAGAAAGATATCACTTATTAATAAGTGAAATTTCTCATTAGCTTTTAACACTAAGCTTGGCAGAATGAAAATACAGTCTCTCTGAAAGTCAGCAATGAAACTATCACAAGCTGTACTCAGGATATAAGAACTATAAAGTACATGAAAAAGTAGTTTTTCATTTTTGGGAGGGATTTAGAGAAAATCATGAGCACACAGATGAAATTACAATTGAGGATTTGTTGTTGAGATTTTTTTTCCCCTTTGTTTGCAAAAGATAAAATAAACCACTTAAAAACATCTTTCAGAGATACCAAAAAGCTTTTTGCAAATTTGGGTTAAATTGAGTGAATGAATTTGACAGGCTGAAACGAGGAATAAAATCAGAAACATATAAACCTTTGCTTTCCGCATTTGCTAGTCAAACCATGTAGGTTTCTGATTTTAGGATGTTTTCATTCAGAAAGCTGCTAAAGCTTTTTACAAGCAGCAAGAATTTTAGTAGATTTTGCTCCTGGGCAATTCGAACACTTTTTCCCACTGTGTGGTTTCACCCCTAAATATATAATTCCTGTAACATTGATTCTTTATATTATTTATTATGACATAACACTTGTGTAACCCTGAGAAACCAGCAAATCCGTGTTTACTGTGAACCAAATGCAGGAGAAGAATGTAGAAAGCTGGTTGCTTTCTCCGGCATTCACACCTCTCTTGGCGGTTCCTCACCGCTACCCAAAAGCAGTGTGAAACTATCAAGCTGTCCATAGAAGGAGCTTTTTACTAAGCCTAGGCTCTGTGATGATGCAAATCTGGCGTAACATTTGTGGCATTGCTCCCCAGGGCTGCTCCCAAGCCACATTTCTGAGGGAAGAGCCACAAAAAGGCACGGGATTGTGGCTTCTAAGAGGACAAAGTTGCTTTTTTCACCACCAAGATGGCACTGCACGAGCTTTCAGGTCCCTGAAGTCCCTCTATTCAAGCACACCAAACTCTTTCAGTGTTGGAGTTTAAGCCCATTTTTAAATGGCTGCTTCCACCATTCGAGGCTGCAGGACAAAGACATGCACCAACATGGGCAAAGATGACTATTTTGTACCAAGGAGCACGGACAGCAAAAGGTGTTCAAGGCTTTTACTTCAGCCCTCTTTCCCTCACCAGGTTGCAGGAACTGTATCACATAGCCTCTTTCACAAAAACTGAGGGGAATCTCTATGGATCTTTTATTTAAGAAAAATAATAAAAATTAATATTCCTGGTGAAGAAAATAAGGGAATTTCAGAGCCACCAAAAGGTCCAACCAAAATGTTGGCATTAAACCCAACTGCAGCTGTAAGCTTCCAAAATTAACTGCTTCCCAATTATGACAATAAAATCCAGGGAAAACCATCATATGCTTATTAATGCAACATCTGCATGACTGCATGCAGGGATCACTCCACTTCCATGGATCTGCCTGGCTCACAAAAATGCCCAGGTTACAAGAACCTGGATTTGTTTACTAGCGATTGACAAAGTGTGAAAACATGGCCGGTCTAGGTAGGAGACAAAAGCTTCTTGTTCATTTAGGCTTCTTGTCTGAATTAGTGTTTAAGGAAAAAGAAATCAAATATGAGTTCTGTAACTGCTGAAATAAGAAATACAAATCACAGTTAGGACAGCTGGATAACCTGTGTTCCTCTCCTGTCCCCTACAGCAGACCATACTACCGTGGTTTGGCCAACATATGCAAAATGCTACAGCTTTTCAATCACATCTATTGAGCTTATATGTTTCTTACTTGGGAGACGCTCTCCTCCTAGAAGTTAGAGCCCAATCTCAGTTTTCATTTTAGTCACTAATGTATTTATGAAAATAAAAGACAAGATCAATCGAGCTTCTGTCCTTCAATGCTGTCATCCATTCTGAAATACTGTACTTAACACAGGGATGGACAAAAGCCACAAGGAACCTGACGCAGCAACTAATTTGCCACTGTAACGTGGCAACTGATGCTCTGCACTTGTGAGAGTCATTTGGGTCTCTAATATGTATTTAAACATGCACTGAAACAACTGTCCCCTGTAGACATTCAGTCACTTTTCCTATATAAATTCTGGGCATGTTTTTGTTCCCCTTTTATATTTCATTTCCCTCACTAAACTGCGAGCTCAAAATGATTACATAACCTAAGCAAAATACAGGCATCAAAGCAATGAAAATATTCTTTTTGAAAGGTGACAATTTGAAAAATGAGTATCAAATAAGCAAGAAAAGCACCTTTGCCTTTCAGATTTCTTTGAGGACCTCTCCCCTTCCTCCAGGCTTTCTATACCAGCTCAGGCGGCTGTACAAAAGACTTCATTTTCACAGTGCTACAGCTCAGGCGGCTGTACAAAAGACTTCATTTTCACATCTGCATCATTTTCACATATCTGCATAGATACTAGTTGCATAAGACACAGCTTGGGAAGAAGGTACAAAAAATCTGTACACCTTCAATGAACCTTAGACCCATATACAAAGAAAGACTACCAAAACAGCATGGTATGGCCAGTTGCTTCTCAGAGAATGCAGGGAAAAGGGAGAAAATGTCCAAAATGTAGAAGCTTACATATTTGTAAACTCAGAGCTTAAGGACAGAAATAAAAAGGGCTCATGATCTAAGATTTTATTAACCGTTTCAACCTCTGTTATATCACAGACCTCAACCTTTCATCCAGTTTTACTAATACCAAACATACTAATTCATGTTTAACTTTAATATATCTTCCAGAAAGTCACATGATCTTGATTTACAGACATCAGGAACTTGGTTCCTTTAGTGGGCTGCTCAAAGGATCAAACCCTCTTTGTGAAAAATGTGTAATCTACTTCCAAAAAAATGCCTGGATTCAGATATTTCCTAAACTTCTCTTTCTCTCCTTCTCCATAAGGCTGTAGGATTTTTGGTCACCCAGTATTTGATGTTGGGAAGGTTCTTTCAGGCTGTTAAGTGGCTTCTCAGTCCTGTCCTTTTGATATGCTAAACCAGGAGAGAGAGCTAAGGTCCAGCTGCCAGGACCTCTTTCAACCCTGAAGTCATTCAGGTGGCACTGCTCTGCCCTCTCCCCAGTTTCTGAAGTCCTTACACCAACATTGACACCAATGTGATAAGCAGTTTCCTAGCATCTGTAATGCCACATTTCAAAGTAAAATCACACCTTTCCTTCCCCTACTTGTTATACACCCAAGGGTCTCACTTTCTGCCCTAACATTGTGGTGTTAGCTGCTACTCTTCCTGATCTGCTGAGCTGCAAATTCATTGCAGCCACTGGACAGTTTCCCACTGCATAGACAGAGGACTTGTATTTCTTACTCCTAAGTGAATGAATGACTTTGAATATGTTTCAATAAGGTCAAATATAACATCAAATATATCATCAGTGGACTGCTTATCAAGCAATATACTCAGTGTCAGCACTTGATTTGCCTTAGTTTATGCTTCTCCAAACTGTCGCATATAGGCATTTTAGGAGCAGAGGTTTTATATGAATTTTCAAAACACTAATGAAAATCCTTAATAGTGCTTTTACAGTGCTGGTCCCTGCAGAACTTGACTGGAAATATTTCCATTCAGTGATGAGTCTCCATTGACAAACTTTCTGAGAACAGCCAGTTCTACTCCATTTATTGTGTTCTATGATACATTACACAGTTCTTAACAAAGCTATTATGACTGGAAAAAATATCCAAACAAATGAAAGCTCTGTATGTTAGAGCACCAAGGGACAAATCCTCTTCTCTCTGAAATCAAGCAGAGCCTGAGAATGTTCTTTGTTGAGAGCAGGAGCAGACTCAATCTAAAAAAATTAAACCACAACTCACTCCTATGTTGCCACATGCACAGAGGAAATTCATTTCCAGCAAGCAACAGCATCTTTCCCTCTAATCCAAAATAGCAATAATCTGTTCTATAATCTGAATGACATTACTCAACTGAGAAAGTTTCTAGTGGGTTTAACTAAAACAATCCATTAGCATTTGCAAGTACACACAGCAAGGCAAGACTGAATAGCAACTCACTTTGAAAAAAAAACCCAAAACAAATCAAAATAACTCACAATTCTTCATTTCTAAATGTATTAATTTACAAGTGAGATAAATTCATTCCGTGACCATATTAACGGATCATCATGCAAAAGTATGATATTGTGGGGTTTTGTGCAGTCACTGAGTATCCAAACATTCAGCTGAAAGGTGATGTTTAAACACCATTGTGCAATAAAATGCACAGCACAAAATAAAAACAAACAGACCACCTCATAGCTTTTAAAGGAAATACAAATGAAAAACTTACGAGAAACAATGGAAGTCGATGGGCTTGTGGGCTGCTGTGAAGATGAGACCAGTGTCTGGTCCTCTTCACCATCACTTAGAAGTGTTAGCTGGACAGATAAACAGGAGTAGGAGGCAACATTATTTACAACACATTAAATGAAAGATAAGTTGGAGCTCAGTGCACCACCTAAAACAGGGACACCTCTAAGAGTCTATCTATTGCTCTCTGCTCCTTTAGTGACGCTGGCTGCCCTTCCCTGTCATGAGTAAGCATCTTCCACGCCATGAGACAGTCCTGTTTCACGAGATGCCGATTCAATATGACCATCCTCCTCCTGGTTTCATGGAGCAAAAAGAAAACAAGCACTTTCGGAGAGTGTTAGCAGTCTCCTAAAGAAAAAGAGCACGTGGGCAGCCCCTGCTGCTTCCAAAACTTGTATCACCATTTCATAATGATGTTAATAGTTGCCCTGGCTCCCCATATGCCCTTCTGGATTTTAAAGCCCCCAAAGCTAGGCAGCAGCGTACCCTTCTTGTGCAAAAATAGATGACTGAGAAGACATAGCAATATTGCATATTGCTACGAGCAACATAGCATATTGCTATCCATAGCAATAATCTGGAACTAGGTAAGAAAAATCAGTTTTAATTATATTCTGGCTTCTTATGTGTAGCTGTTGACACCTTCAACAGTGGGTTACAAAAAGTAAACAAGTATGCAATCTCTAGCTACTAGATAAAAGTAACATCATTGTTAGTCCAATAAGATCTCCCAGGAACCTAGCAGTAGTACTGGGAAAAATACTCAAATGGCACATGCAGTCTTTGCAAGACTGCAGAGTATCTAGGTAGAATGTATCATCCAGTGAGGTTTGACTCAGAAAAACAGTCATGTTAATCTGGCAGAGACTCCCTTTGTCTGGCACTTCCCAGGATGCAGTGAGAGTACATCCCTTGTGCTTCAGTAGCTTTTCTATTCCTCTGAGCCTGCAATGGCACCTGAAAGAAGCCCTGAAGAGACACCCTGTCCTACCTGTGATTCCTCAAACTGTTTATTGCCAGCCTGATACTCCTGATTAAACCCCGCACGACTGAGCTGGGGGTGTAATTCATCCAGCAGAGCTACACCCCAAACAGCTACCGCCCAAGAGCAGGAGTCCATCAGGGTTCTCACACAACATGGGGCGGCTGCCTGGCAGCTGGAAAAAAACCAAACTATTCCAGTGTGTTTTATGTGTAAACCCAGCATAGCTAATACAAAAAAAAAAAAAAAAAAAAACACACTAGTGTGTTTAGGTCCTGTTAGAGCACTCTTTTCTCAAGGAAGCTGTACTTAAAATGTCCAGTTTTATGTTTAGCAAGCTTAACTTGATTAGTAAGTACATTGACGTCAATCCCAAGGAAAACCAATGGTTTCAAATGAGCCATTTTACTTTGACACTAAACAGCAGGATTTGGCCTCTTATGTTTAAGAATTCACTTTTGAAAACTAAGAGAAGCATGAGATGAGGACTGAAATAAATACTTATTTCTTCTTCACATCAAGAAAATAATACATACAAATTAGCACGTAGTACAAAATTCCCTGGAGAAAAGTGTGTATGCCCACGGGCACAGAGCACAGGAAGCTGCCACGGAGCAAGCTAAACCCTGCAACTTCTCAGAAATAAATTTTCATCATTCCAACTACTCAAGTACACATTCCCGAAATTCAGGAAACATATTGCTAATTATTTCCTCTAAGGTACTGCAATTCCAGTGAATTTCAAAATGAGTGTGTCCGCAGAGTAAGCTACTCTTCATTTGTGGCATTAGGAGTTAATAAAATAGCATCTAAACAATCAACGTACTGTAAGTTACAGCACATTAAACAATCGCATGTAGGACCATTCAGAAGGAGAGAGTGAAACTTATCTAATCAGATGGAGTCTGGTATCTGAGCAAGGTCTCCCTCTCTTTATAGGAAGAAGAGAACCTAGTGCTTATTCTAGAGTGCATCCCTGCTATCCTGGGACACGGAAACCACCTTGAAGATTTTCCCATGAAGGGCCTGTTTGTCTTCATGGACCATCAGGCGAGCCGAGGGATGCGGTCTCAGACTCAGGCCTGGAGATGACTGGAGAGAGTTAATATTGGCAGAGAGAAGCAATAGGCCACAGAGAGGCATTCTCACCTGGATGCAGGGCACTTGTAAAGCAGGTGACAAGCCTCTCTGAAAGCATTGTCTCCACCTGTGGATCAGTCTCTCCAACTCCTGATAAAAATCAACCAAATTAATTTCAACTCAAAGTGATGACACCCGTGTCACAGTGAATTCAGAAAAGGACATTCGTTCATGGCTTGAGTATTTTGTAATGAGATTTAACGTGCCCTAACTTCAGACTTTCATTTGCCTTTCCACCTTCCATTTTCTCAAATTCCTTCCTCTCATTGCCATTTCTCCTAAGGGCAGAACTTCAGATAAAAAGCCAAAATAAAAGAATTCTCCCCATGCTTCCAGGGGGAAGGACACAGAGTGCTTTCTTGCCTTTTGTTGTGTCCACCTCTTTTTGCACCAATATTATGTAATAATAATTGTTTAACAATACCAAGGTATTTACAGAACCTTGTCACACATTTCATGCTACTCCAAGCTCTTCTTTCATAGCAATAATTTAGTTTCTTGTATATTTGCATGAATGTACCTCTAGGTACGCGCAGCGTGTAAGTAGCTGAACTGTTAAACATTTTAAGTAACCTGACCATTCTCGAGAAGGTAAGGCAGTGTGCAGACCCACCACAGGAACAACGAACCAACCACAACTACCTCTCCCTGAAAAATTTCCTCTGAAAAGGGTTCTTTCTTTAGAAATCATTAGCTCAAAATGCCTTTTTGCAGTGCATATTACACACCATCATCAAGAGAATAACTGCCTTCTACATCACTGCAGCTCTCCTGGCTGCTGACCTTACATTATCAGCAGCCCAGCCTGGATCCACACTCCTACAGCTACATCTGGAAAGCAGGCTGCAGAGAAAATAATCACTTGAGAACCCAATTCCAGCAAATCAGCGCTGCCCTTTATCTTGGGCTTGAGCAATATATAGTAACAGTGGGTGCAGTTGAACACATACCAAACTCAAGGACTGTGAAGATGAAGGACTGGATTAGGCAGTGAGTTCTGAACGTGCAAAGTCCAGTTTCCCAAAGTACCGCTGCCCTGCTACCGATCGAGCGTGTCCCATCAGCGCTGCAGAGCAGTGCTCGACGTTCCTGTAGGTGCCTTAATAGCAGCTGTACAACGCTTGTAAGGTTTCTAGTGAACACGCTTAGTTCACAGGCAAAATATGCCAGGCTGACAAGCACAGGAGCCTGGGGCAATGAGATTCATAAAAAATGGAAAGTTTCAAATATACACAAGAAAGAGGTAAACTTGTTGTTTTTTTTTTCCCTGTAAATTCCCTCGTTTGTCCTCAAGGACAGCACATAAATGTGTATGTTACAGCCCATGTGATCAGACACTCTCTGAAGAACTATAAACAATGGGACTATGAGTCATTATTAGGCTGGAGTTATATTCAGTTCTTTCCCACTGACTCACCATATGGATTATTTGTCTGGTTTTGTGCCCTCTCCCCTTCCTTCCCTCCACGGATCGTACCTGACCCCTTCCAGAGATGGCAAAGGCAGCACGTGTGTGTGTTTGCTTCACACACCCCAGCTCTTGCCGCCGGGTGACAAGGGCAGGCTGCTGGGCTCCTGCGCACGGGCGCTGAGCTCCCCACATCTCCAACGCCCCCGGCCATCTGCCAGAGGTTGCCAGCTCCCCAGCAGATGTGACAGCAGCACCGGGGCTCCCACACCGTCTCGGGTGTTGCGGTCTGACATGACACAAATCTACCAACTTAAACGACTTCAGCTAATTTTTTGAGCAAGAATCAGAAGAGCCATTTCTGCCGCCCCACCTACCAGGATGGTAATTTATGGCAAAGTGGAGGAAGGAGTGGGTTTGGATAGTTGCACATCTTAACCCGCTGCAGCTAGGTCAGACCCAGCAGTACATCAAAGCTTTCACCTTTCATTTAAAAGAAAAAGGTAAAGCTAGTTCCTAGCCTTCACAGTCGTAGAAAAATTGTGTTGAAGTTATGACTTCCAAATCTTCAAAGGCAGATTGTAAATAAAAGTGCTGACATTTATTGCTTTTAAGCAAATCACATACTGGAGTGTGACTCATGAACACTGGAACTGGCAAGCAGCGAGGCAATCATGTTGAGAATGAGATCATGATGCGGTAGGTGTGCAGCATTCGCTTTCCAGCCTATTCGCTATCTCTGTTCTACAGTAATAAAGGGGAAAGTTTCTTTTCAGTCAATAATAAAGATTTTAATGTGCCTTCCAGTGCCTATGGAAATAATAAAAAACACATTTCTGCCTCACTGAGAAAGCTTTTGCCACATACTCGATCTCATAAAACACTGAAGGGCATATGACGTATTCACATTAATAAGTCAAAAGGCTTCATGGTACTCATAATGGCAAAATTAGGAATGTGCAAAGGCTAGGGTCTTAGATTTTAAAAGTGCAGATCACATTGGAACTCAGATCTTCCTTTTATTGATTGTAAACTGCTTGCAAAGGGATGCTCCTGTAGATAGGAGGGTGCACCAAGAAGGGGCAAGAAAAAGAAATCAACATATTTGTACTGCAGAATTAGTCATAGGGTTACATCAGTTTGATAATTCAGGAGACATTCTGTACAATGCCACTTGGCTTGGAATTGGCTTCAGTAACTCTATGAATAGTGATTTCAAATTTGAATGACATGCACATATTTTTCAACTGAATAATTGTGGAAACTATCACTTTCAGTACTCAGAGTCAGCGTTCTGCTGTTCATGATGCCAGACTTGTCAATTCTGCAAGCAACAAGCTTTGAAGATAGTCACAGGCACATTTGGATAAACAATCAAGCAGATATATTTGTTAAACTGTCCTTCTGAAAAGTACTTACATATTTGCAACATGGTTCTTCTCAGTTACATTACAAAAGCCTCACCCCTGTTAAATATATCCAAACAACAAAGTATGATAAATAACATCAAAATTTAGTCTGGTACCTTCCTCACACAGAAACAAATCCTTTGCAAACATGGAACTAAATTTATCATTTGCTTTAATGTCATCATGATTCAGACTGATACTGACATTTCCACTGCCTTATTTTTTCCCCACCGATATGGAGGCTACAAACAGAACAACCTTACGCTGACTGCAAGCTGGGGAGTTAGACAATAGGCTGTAAATAACAAAGGAAGCGAGCAGTTAGGAGTTAAAAAAACAGAGAATATTATAATATAAGCTAAATTGAGAGATGGAATTGCAGACGTTGGTTAATATCACCAGCACAACTTTCTAACATTAAGTGTCCCACCCAGGCAGCTTGATGTTATTTTGCAGTTATGATATAGAAGCTTTCACACTTGTAAACAAATTTCTAATTTACACACTATCAAATTTGAACATTACCAGATAGAAGCAACTGTTCTGGTGCACCCTACTAGGGAAGGGTGCTAGGCTCAACCAAAATGGACCTTTTGCTGATTGTTCAGACAACTGCTTACCAGAAACCAAAGAAATCTCTCTCTTGCATTACAAAGTATTAGCATGAATATACAATTAAGATTCTAAAAGCATCTTAGCTTTATTTCATTTCAGCCTGGTATTAAATTGATTAAAATGTTGCAAATATCCACTAGTCAACTACAATTTGCTTTAAAACTTTACAGGAAATCTCGAAAATCTGCTCAACTGACTAGCAGATTGAATCGAGCTGCAAATTCACATTCAGAAAATGAAAAGAGAAAAACTGGAATATATGTACCCGTTAATACCAATATTTTAAGCCATAAAAAGTGAATGAGGATAATTTTCCCCTGTCTGTGTGAATTTACAATCTTCAGAACACCTGCAGTGACCTGTGAATTAAATCACAGCAAGCAGGGACTTCAGGATGACCCACTGGAAAAGACACTAATAATTAAGTATGTGTGTATATATATTTATATGAGAAATTTACACATGTACCTCTGTGTATATGTGCATATAAAAAAACCTTGGTTTAAACTTCAATGCATAGAAGGAATGCTGTCTTCAATACTCTTCTTAAAGTACAAGAAACTCGTTAATTAACCTGTGGCCAGCAGAACTCCAAAGACACCAATTATTACTTGTTCTTAGGTTAAAAAGGCAATAATAATTGAATTTATAGAACACAGAACAGCAAGAGCACACTGTTGGAATTTCTTAATTGCGGCCAATGTCAGCAGATGATACTATTGGTATTAGAAATGTGTCTTTTAAGACCATCTTGGAGTTAGAAGCTGTGCCCAAACGTCCTGGTTTGAGGTAAAATAGAACCAATGTTCTTTTCAGTAATTTTACTTTTCAGTAATTTTACTTTTCAGTTAAGTCTCTTCTAACTAACTAACTAACTCTGAAATTACAGCATCTTATCTCCATGTTATAGCCCTGTAGGTAGGCGTTGCTGTCTGGAACCCAACCACGAAAGCTGGGCAGCATCCCCAGCCCTGCCCCTGTCGTTGGGCATTTCAGAGACTGCTGCTCCTTGCATATATTCAAGGCTGCTCCAAGAACGCTGAAGTTCTCCTCCCTTGCGTCCTTATAGTGCTAACAGATGCATTTGTTTATGATTTTATTCAGTTATATAATCAGCACATAAAACAATCACGCTAGATTTTACAATGCCCCAGAGAAACTGCAAAGCTAGAGGCCATTTCCTGACATCCATGAGGTAAATGCATCAAATAAAGCCACATCTCTCAAGAAAACTTTAAAAGGTTGTTGCAAGCCATGAGATGCTGAGCCGCTGATCACAGGAATCACAAGGTAAAAACACTTCTCTCCGCAAAAACATACTCAACATTCCCTCAGGCTGGGATTTTTCCCATCCACTACGGTCACAGTCCTATTTCCCTTCCTCATGTGTTGTCATGGGTCACTTTCAGCGGAGAAAAACTCAAAACTTGAAGATAGGGCATTTTTCACTTGTTTTCCTTAGTTGCGAGTGATTTCTCCCTGCCAGCTTTGCAGTCGCAGAATTGCAATACGACAAGGGCAAATCTGTGCTGTCACGCAGGCAGCCTTACTGCCCGGCTGGATTCCCTTCCCAGCAGCTGGGAGGAAACGTTCTCCTTGTTTAGACAAAAATATCAAATGGTTAGGAAATAAGGCGTGAGGAAAAGCTGTATACAAGGTTCGGGCTTGAGAAACACAAGGGCACAGAGGACGTGGCCACTAAGAAAATTCCACTGGACATTTAAGTTACAATAATTTAGATCTGTTCATTTATGGTAAGTCAGCCATTTTACTGTTGACCTACTTTGTATCAGCAATAATTTGTCACAGTGCATTCTCCAACTGCTACTGAAAGAAAGGTTGAAACCATACATTAAGAGCATAGTGTCAAAGCAACTGATGTTAATTACACCCTGCAATTCCTATGTTGATGAAATTGTCACTGCTAACGATTAATACAGCATTTACTGTCTAAGCCCAGCTTGCTCTACCAACCCTTGAAAGCCACTGAATTAACATCCTGCTTCACAATGTTCACTTTATGCCACATTGGAATGTAAATCTGAAACATGTAAAAATAACCTCTGCTATTACACCAAGAATGTGTAAATATACATTCCTTTTTAGGAGAGCTATTTATCTCTAGTCTATACATGTTTCACTCTAAACTAAAAACAGCTTTAACGTTCTTCAGTCAAGTGGCAGCTTTTGCCAATATAAACTATTTTACCTAAAAATTATGGCATCGAGTAGAGGAAACTTTGGAAAACGTACAGTGCTACTTGATTTATGGAAATTCAGAAATAAGCTTTACATAGATACACAAAAAAAGAAAAGCAGCAATGTTCTTCATTTTATTCATTACTAACCTGCACAGTAACAAGAGATCATATTCTCCCAGCATAAGTAAGCAAGGTTAATTAGAAGGACACCTTATGCGGATTTAGTGTTCATGTTCAGTGACATCTGCTTAATTTGGTGACAGAAATGTTTACAAGCATCAGCACAAACCAAACACTCCGGAGCATTAACTGGATTCTTTATGGTTTGCACATCAGTAAACTGTTTTGCAAGGTCCTAGTGCTGCAGTACAGTTCCCCTGCTTCTAAATCAGCTCTCGAGCTACTCGTTTACCCATTTAAATGGAAGGCAGTCAAGAGCATACAGGCTTAACAATATTTAGCCTTCAGAATTGTCATCGCTAGCTACGACAAGATACAGCACAACTTGATCTTCTGATCCAAGACGACTCTTTAGCGATGAATAGGAGAGACCTTTTTATCCTATGAACTGATTCAATACGAAAGACAACAAAAGTAGAAGCTGGTGCTGGTATTGAAGAGTGCCTCACATAGCTTATTTCCAAAATTCTCAGGTAGACTGATAGAACAAACCAATAATAAGAAAATCCTGTGGTACAACGAGGCCTGTCATACAGATCTACCAGAAAATCTTTGCAGTCAGCAGAAAATTAAAAAAAATATATATAAATAGAAGAATTAACATCAGCATTACTAGTAATTAAATGAAAGCTCTTGCATCTCTATTCAGACCTAAGAATGACTCTAGATGTACAGGAAGAAAAAGATCACGGTCTGAATGACTGCTTAAGCCAGATGTACATCTCCAGAATAAGCAGGGAAAAATCACAGAACTGCAAAGAGAACAGAAGAACAGAGATTCTTACAGGGTACATATAATAGAACTCTCTATAGGAGGATTGTTTCCGAACATGAAATATAAAAGTAAGCTTGAGTACATAGGATCTGATACCACACATAGCACTGGGGGGGAGCACGCTGTGAGAAAAAGAAACATTTCCTCACCTGGCATGAAATAGAAGGCAATTGTGCACTTTAAAAAAAGACATTCACTGAATGGTCAACAAGTCTTAGCAGACCGGTCGGTCTGAGAAGAGGTGGAACATAAAAGCTGCGTAGAGCTGAGCCTGCCCTTAGAACACCAACACAACAACAGGATTATTCAGTGCTTCACAAGGGAAGGCCACCTAATTTAACTAACGTACACTGGGCAAGCAGGTCTTGAATGTGCTCTCTCATCTCTATTATTTGCTTTAAAATAAAAGCCTTGCTGGTTTCATAATGGCACCTTAAATGAAATTCAAAAGTGACAAGCATTTAGCTCAGTGCACTGTTTGTTCTACCTGCACCAAAAACACAGGATTGGCAACAGCCTCCTCTTGCACCCTCCATGTCTCCATGGGGTCCTTCCTCTGCCCGGCTGCCGCAGCACGCTAAGCACTTGCACAATCAGACGAGGGCACGTTGTGTGCACGTTGGGGGATGCTTAAATGGCAGCTGGAAGAAACCCCAACAACTCTTGAGGACGCAGGTTGTACCAATTACTAGTTACAGCTGCAGTTAAAAATTACGCCATGAATGAAGGCACCCCACCGTAAAAGGAGTAAAATGTTAACCATCTACAGGAGCAGGCTCATTCTTGATTCAGCGTCACATGCCAGCCTCGCAGATGGAACACTCGCTGCGCCGCAAAGCTATGCTTAACTTCACCAAAAAGCAAGCACCGACAGCTGATGCTTTCATAACTTGCATAGCTCATGTCAAAGACCAGCTACACAGCCACCCTTTCTGATGCTGGTCTTACTGTGCAGCAGGAAAGACCACGGGCAGCACCACCATACACCAAGCACAGCTCAGTCAGCAGCAAGCTTCATGAAAGTTTAATATAGCGTTACGGGAAGCCAAGCTCAATGTTTTTCTTTCTATTTGGATATAATTACGCTGTCTGCAGCCATGTAACACAACAGAAATGTCTCTGAGTATTCTTACTGCTTGAATAAATCTCTTGCTTACAGACTCGATGACTTGAAAGCATCTTAAAAGTAGTAGAATTTTTAAGATATCAAGATGTGAACCTAAGCTTTGACTTTATGCAGGAGCAACACCTGTACTTTAAAGCAAGCTCATTCTGAAGCTTTGGTAATAGATCTACTATTGCCAGATCCAGACACACTCAGCGAGCTCCTCAAAGTTCACTGCTTCAGGAGCACTAACGCTTCCACCAGTCTGTGCCAGAAAGTCACAGCACTGGAGAAGCCCAAGCAATGCTTTGAAGTGCTGAACGTTGACATACATATGCAGATCATGGTAAAAATAGTATTTGTAAGGCTGAACTTTCAAAAAAAAAAAAAGTGGGAAAGAAATTGCTAAAAAAAAGCTAAACAGTTCAGTCTTACTTTTTGCTTATATATAATCAGTTATACTATAGAGCAGAAGACGAGGATCTTAAATGGAGGAAAAACACATTATTATTGCCACATTGTAAAGTCTCACAGCAGAACAGCAACTGCCACCATGTGTGGGGAGTCTGAAGCTCCATTCTATCAATAGCCAGCCAGTTTAGCTGGCAAGTAATGACCATTTTCCTCCAGAGCAACAGCAGCAGTCTCCAGAACTGAAGTGACCAAGTCGGGTAGGCCTTTTATTAAACACTCACAGAACAAAGTACGCTGGAGATAAGGAACAGAGAGTTCTTGAGTTTTACTCCAGCACTTTTAACAAGTGCAAATAAAGTGGTAAGGAATTTCTCTCAAGTGTAACTAACCACTGTGCTGTATACAAATGACATTAGTGTGGTGCTTAAGTGAATC
Organism: Calidris pugnax; assembly: GCF_001431845.1. Classification (NCBI taxonomy): domain Eukaryota; kingdom Metazoa; phylum Chordata; class Aves; order Charadriiformes; family Scolopacidae; genus Calidris; species Calidris pugnax. The sequence goes on along the minus strand of NW_015094506.1, from coordinate 11,215,217 downwards.
ACATCTCCACAGCATTCATTAACTTTGAATACACATTTAAGTATGGGCTTCTCACTTCGCCTCAACCAACCTTTTAAGTTTGGGAAAAAAGATCTACATACCTTTTGTTGAATTCCATCTTAATGATTTCTAAAGTGAAAGTCTTGCATCTGAAGAAAGCAAAAGGCAGCAACCTTTCTGTAGAGTGGTTAACCTGCTCTTAAGGCTACGGGACACTTGCCCCAGACACTCTTATTGAGCAGGGAATCCATCAGGGAAGAATTGAGAACTTGTGAGCAAGTAGGTCAAAATGGACATTTAGGTTTGCTATATCCTTCATCAGGAAGCCAAGTAAACTTTAATCCTCTGGATTTATTCAAGTCATCTTTGGTGGATGTTATTTCTGTACCTTTTCCTCATATCCTGGGATTATTGGCCCTGGAGTTATTTCCGCATTGACTGATTTTTAAAAGGTTTAAAGTGACACGTACATCATTGTGTTTCCCTAAACTTCCCAAGCATTTATATACGAGGTCTTCATTAATCCATGTCTGCATCAAACGTTCCCTAGCATCAGGGTGCCACTGATGTTCTTAAGCCTTTATAGTACCTATTTCATTTCCACTGTGAGACAAAAATAGTTTAACTGGTCCTATGTAATCACGACAAGAGATTAATTAAAATGCCAAGATAGGAAACAATTTATTATAGAGAGAAGAAAAATTTCTCATCCAAAATATAGAAATCTGTACAACTTTGCCACAATCAATATACATGAACTGTACAAATTTACACCAGTTCATAATTTACCAAATAAAAGATGACTAACAAAGTTCACAAAATAGATGGTGGTTTGTGGAAAAGACTTTTACCCAATTAAGAACAAGGAAATTACAAACCAGACCTCCACTTTCTAAAAATAAGAAGTTTACTCAGTCTTAGAAAACTACAAGCTAGCAAATGTACAGATAGCTGGCTGGTGCTAACACCACAGTTCAGACAGTGTCTTTATATGGTCTTTTTAAAGCCTGTTGCCATGGCAGATTCTGATCACTTGCTACTTTTGAGGCCAATGTAAAGATCTGACCATTTCCCCAGGTCATACTTACTAGTTTATCTTATGTACATTTATACATATTTGTAAGTGCCAGGTAAAAGTCTGAAAAATAAAATTTCCAGTACTATGGTGTTCATAACAATAAGTCTTGTTACTGAGCTGCCAAAAATGCTAACAATTAATAAATGTAATAGTGCAAATTTACTCTGCAAGACCTACTGCAGAGAATCACTTTATAAATACAGATTGGGGTTGAAAATTGGTGTAGAAATTACGTAAGATGTCTTGGAGAAACTGACCCTTCCTAGATGATCTTCACTCCCTAGCAAGTTGCAATCGTTTTGACTCACAGGCTATTAAATCACTGAAAGGTACTGTCCAAACTATGGCACTGTCACTTTAAAGTATACCACTCTAACGTGTGCCAGATCTTCACAGCTGTGACATGGTTTAAATTCCATAATCCATCCCCAGAGGTGCCCACCCAAAGTAAAAACCAAATTTATCCATCCATTTTAAGGTGATCCATCCACAGACTATATCTTAACCCGATACAGTCATCATATTGTAGCTTTTGGAAGGGCTAGTTCTGCCCAAGAGAAGTTCCTCCTTACAGCTTATTCTGCTGTCTACCATTTGCATGTTGGTGTTATTTTGGCTACCTCCTGCTGGTGCAGCTTCATACAGCACACAGATTGAGCCATCCTCTCCAATACGATAGGACACTTCATACGGGTCAACCCATAGAGTGAGTTCGCTTGGAAGAAGCTGGAACAGTTCCTGACTGCTCAATCCAATCCGCTGTGCTGCCTGTCCAATGAGAGGATCCATTTTATGGTTGATCCGGATACATCGGTAACCTGATCCCTTGCATGGCTTTTCTGGGAACCAGTGGTGTTTATAATGTTCTATAAAATAAAAAAATAATAAGAAGAAAAGATTATCCTCCTTAATTCTGGATTCAAAAAAGATGCAACAGTGATCATTGTTCTCCTGCAAATTTCACACCTCAAGATGTTGAAAAGCTGATCTTAGCATCAAGTGACCTGAAAAATCATTACAGCCTTTATTTTTGCCGATGATTTACATAAGTGTAGCGTCCCTTGGGAAGTGCTCATGCATAAAGTTACTGTTCCGTGCTACCGTATACAAAGAACAATGCTTGCCATCTGAAAGGAGTGAAATCCAACTTCCTGGGATTCACAGAAACAAATACAAAAACACAGAAGTGATTACACACAGCGCAGAAAAACTCAAGGGCTTCAAAATTCCAAGAACCAATAAGGAAAAAAAGCTCCTTCCCAGCATCCTCTTGAGATCACACCCATGCTTAGTTCCTCACATTCTAAGAACACCCAAAAATAACTAGGGAAGGAGCTGGGCAGCATTTACCGACTGACTCAGGCTGTATTTCGCCACTGCTCTTCCCAGCCTGTTTTCCAGGGCGAGATACCAATGACTTCACTTACCTTAGGAGTTCTATCCCACCCAAACCCCTATCTGCCCGAGGCTGCTTGTGGCCACCACCAAAGCACACGGGGTGGGACACGGGCTGGGGATTACAAAACCCACACGGCAGCCAAGAAACCCCTCGGTATTTGATCCTAACCGGAGCTGGCGGGTGGCTATGAGATGTTTCCAGAAGAAAGGGGAGCGGAGACTCATCGTCCACCGCTGAATTTTACCGGACAAAAAAAAAAGGGGGGGCGGGGAAAGAGCAACTTCGGAGCGTTTTATCCTCCGGGAAACCGGGCGGTTCGATGCCCGGGAGCGGAGCCCAAGTCTGGGCTGCTCCGAAAGCTTTTGTCTGCGGAGCCGAGAATGGGGGGGGCTGCGTGCGCGATACCCGAGCCCCTTTTGTTTACAGCCCGCTCCTGCCGCCCCCACCCGCCGGAGCCGCCTCGGCACGGGAGGGGGGTCCCCAGAAGGGACGATCCACGTCCGCGGAGCCCCACTCGCCCCCCCGCACCGGCTCCAGCCCCTCGGAGAGGCCGCTCTCCGCCTTCCCCCCCCCACCTCCCTCCGGCGCTGCCGCCGCCGGGCGGCCCCGCGGGCCCGGGCAGGCGACCCCCGGGGCGGAGGGGACAGCGCGTCTCCCCGGCCGGAGCTGGGTCGGGGGAGCGGCTCCCGCCGCAGCCGCGCCGCCCTCACCTGCCAGCAGCTCCTGCAGGCTCTGGCTGAAGG
>NW_015094506.1:10896753-11211268 GCF_001431845.1 Calidris pugnax | reverse complement strand
TAAGAGGCGGGGGGGGGCCCGTCCGCCGGTCCCGGGCTGTGGGGGGAAGGCGATGGCGCGGGCGGCAGAAGTTCTTTCGTCTGTTTTTTTCGTTGTGCGGCGTCGGCGGAGCCCGCGGCCCGTCTGTGTGCGGGGGGCGGGCTCCGGCACCTCTCCGTGCCTAACGCCGGCCGCGGCAGGGGTGCTCGGGGAGCGGTGTTTGTTTATCCCCGGTCGCCACCGGAGGTGACGTGGCTTTCCCCCGCTTGCCTGCTCTGGGAGCCCCGGTGGGACCACCCCGGTGCCCAGCACCCCCGGGGGGCCCGGGCAGGGCCTTGTCCTCACGGGTGTTGTCCTTGGCCTTAATGCCGCGTCCAGCTGGGGATCTCCAGGCAGGGCCGTGGCTGGGTGCTGCCGCCAGCCCCGCGGGCACAAGGCAAGCGAAGGGTGAGCGAGGGGAAGTGTCTTCTCACAGGCCACTGGCCCAACCTCAGCCCCGCTTCACAGAGTCACAGAATGGTTTAGGTTGGAAGGGACCTTAAAGATCATCAGGTTCCAGCCCCGACTAGAGCAGGTTGTGCAGAGCCCATCCAGCCTGGCCTTAAACACTTCCAGGGATGGGGCATCCGCAGCTTCTCTGGGTGGCCTGTTCCAGCGTCTCACAGCACCCCAAAGGTACGACCCCGTCCTCCACGCACCTCGTGCACGCAGCTCAACGGCATGGTCTCCCGTGGGACTGCACAATTACCCCAGCTTTGAAAGGGCAAAACCCCTGGGTGGACAGCAGGACTGATGACCAGGAGGAATGTAAAGCCACAAGATCTCTCAATGCCATCTGTGTCCCTTTTTGCAAAACCAAAGGGGAGATAAAAGAAGCAGCAGAAGTCCTTTTTTTTTTTTTTTTATTATTTGTTAGAAACATAGTGTGTAGCTGCTTTGATAGAAAACTCGTTCTTCCCCTAGGGTGTATGCCCTGCCCCTATGCAAAGCTGCAAAGGAAATGCAGCCTGATATTTGCATGTACAGTTCTGCCAGTCAAAGATCAGAAATCAGGCCATTAAAGGCACAATAAGAAGACACAATTAAATCCTAAGATTTCTTTTTCAGTAAAAATAATTCAGTAATGAAATACATAAAAATACACGTGTGAAATAATTTGAATAAAAGATGAAAGTACACCATTTTTGCTTGTCTGGTGTTAGAGTTGTACCTGAATAGAGCTTTTGGTCTTTGTGCTCAGGATCTTTTCCATCGTAGACTCTCATCCCCAAGGGGCTCTGACTCTCTATGCACAAGGGAGATCTGCAAAACAAGTTCAAAAGATAATCCCGAGAGCTTAAACTCACAGCTGTACTGCACACTAAAAATGTTGGTGTGGGGTTTAGAGCAGAGTCTAATCTATTTTCCCCCACAAGCGGCTGGCTATTACATTAGTGATCATGAGCAGTCCCTCTGTCCTGTGAGAAGGAACTGCCAACCTGAGCCCTCCTCTTGCTGCTCCATAGGTGCCCACCACCCCTTCCCAGTGCTTCCACAGCATACGTGAGGTGTATCCAGAGGTGCCGTTTCTGCCCTGTTCATAGGTTGGAATTTGCAGTTCTCTTTCAAACCTTGATGCAGCAGATGCTTCTCTCCCCCTTCACAACAAGGTCCATTATCTTACTGAAAAATAGCACTTCTGTGCAAAATCAACGTTATTCTCAGAACATCGCAATTACACTGAAATAACAACTGGAAATTCTTCAACAAAAAAGGGTATAATGTTTGCCACCTCTGCTTGGACCTCAGCTTTATCTGGGCCAGTTTCTCTTCTCTACGACTTAGTTCCATCCAGAATCAAATGGTCAGCAGCAGTTTTAGGACCTCCGAAGTAGATTAGTGGTCTTAGGCAGTGGCAGCCCGAAGTGTGAGGTTTAAAAAGCTCTCCTCAGCTTGCTACAATAGTGACTGTTATGGACAGCAAGGCTGTTCAGCTCAGGTTTGAGTCATCCCCCTTGGATTATACTTTTAAGAACGTAATGTAGCAGCATGAATGTCCTGAAGTTATTTTAAAACTTGCTAGACCATCGAAGGGTTTCCCTCAAATCTTGTGCGATGTCAATAAATTCAGAGAGCTTTAGCAATGAAGAAGTTTTGATAGTTCGTATTGATTCATAACGGTTACAGAATGTATAGAGAGGGTATTGTCTATGGAAAGGGTAAATGGCTGTATGTAAAGATGCAGTCTACCAGCAAGGAGTGAACCACCTCGGTGTTCTCACTGTGCAGCCAGCAAGCAGTTCAGGAGTAACTTCGAGGCTCAGCGAGATACCTGCCAGCAGGACCTCATTGCTAGCTGTGGGAGGGAACAAGGTAAGAGGCGCTGCTAATGCAGAGAACCGTCTTGTTTTCCCAGTCTAGGCGAGTCCACTTCCATCTCAGTGCTATGGTGGGATAGCAAAGGAGCTGGGGCCACTTCCTGCCTGTGAAATGCTCCCACAGATCCTCATCTTTCAAGTATGCAGGCTCCTAGTGATGATGAAGACTTGGGCATACAGTTCATGGGATCAGGGAAAGTCAGCTTTCCTCGACAGGACTGCAGTGGAGAACATCAGAGAAATTGGCCATACTTAGCCTGTTGCTGGTTTGTCCCTTAGCTTCGTGCCAGCGTGTTTCACTGATCTACCATTTTGCTCTGAACTTCTTTGGCACCTGTACATTTTGGGATCCATGAAGTTGTTCTTGCTGTCTCTGGCCATGTCCCAGTTGTCTTCTCCTGCCTCTGCAGCTCCAGGCACAGAGGAGGCAGTTTGCCTGGTCAAGAGTGCAAGATACTCGCTGATACCTTAACGGCAGGGTGCTGAAGAAGATAAATGTAAACATTTAACAACTGCCTTATTCAGCCCATCTGATACTTAAAATGAAGCAGAGGCCCTAGGGAGAGAAAATAAAGAAAAAGAGTATGTGATCATGTAATTAAAGACTGGATCATAATGAATATGCACAGAAGAGTTGAATTAAGGTTGTACTGGCAGCCCAGCTTCTGATATTTCCTAATTTTTAAGCAATACAATGCAACCTTTACAACATTTCTTTCATGTTGTTTTGGCAGGAACTGTTTCTCGCCATTGGTTTGGAGAGAGCCTAGCACTTTGTGAGTTCTGTCATAATGGAAATAAGTAATAGAAATACAACGACTTTTATCTGTGCCACACACACACATACACACCCTGCAACTATTGCAACATACTCTTTTCCCCAGCTTTTTCTGAAGGAAGCTACTGAGTGTTCTTTATGGTAAGTGGGAAGATTGAAGAGTTCAAAGGAGAAGAATTAGAATTAGTTGATTTTTAAACATTTTTTTCTGGTCTCAGAGTCTGAATTAGTATATATTTGTTTATGAAAATAAATACACTACATGTACAGCATGGATTTTTTTGTTTTCCTGTTTGGGACATTATTCCTGACCGAATAAGGAAATGCAAGAAAGTGTTACAGGTTTTTTATGCGGTATCTTGTTAAAGCCTTTCGGTGTAGAAAGGTGTTAAGTCTGTTCTTTTCCTCTTTCACTGTCAGTTATAGCTATGGTTATGCACTGTTTGGCGTTGACCTAATAAAAAAGTAACAGTTGAGAAAGTGGTATTTGTTTCCAGAAAGCTGTGTATGTGCCTTAGATGGGCATAAGCTTTCTCTCACCTGTTAGCTGAAGAGCAGTGTTTGTGATACATAAAATGCAGCAGCTATCCATTCTACCTATGGTTTATTTTTACTGTAGGTTGATGTTATTAAAATACCACATTATTTTTGTTTTTAGCAAGCATTTGAAGGTGCATAGCAAGGATTTGCTTCTTTATTTTTTGTTTTTGCAGAAGAAAGCTTACCGTGGGATGCATAAAACATTTATTAAAGTTTTAGCCCTCTTCAGCCTTTGCTCTGAATGTGTAGTTAGAGCTGTAGCGACATTAAGTTGCTATACCACAGATGTGGCCCAGGGAGTCCATAGCTGGCCCTGCATCTCCACACTGCTCCACACAGGACCCCGTGGCCTGGTGAGGAGTTCCCACCTTGTTCTGTGACATTTTCAAGCAGGCACCCCTCAAGCTGCGGTGGTGATACTGACGTCCTTTCTGGAAATAAATACTCTGTCCGCGCAACTGGGATTCAGATGGGGGTTCACCCCCCTCGCTGCAGGGTGGGTGGGTGCCCTTTGGTGCCTGTCAAGGGATATCTTGGGCTTAAGTTGTTTTTTCCCTGAAGCCTGGGGAGCAGGCTGTCATTCACGTTGTGTTGCCACAGGACATGTTTGGACTTGAGCCGGGGCTCAGGCCTGGCCTCAGAAATGTCTTACTGACCCAGCCCACCGTAAAGTGGCGCTCTGCAGTGAGGCAGGGGTGCTCTCTGCAGCCTTTCTCTCGCCCCGGCGTTACGACATGGAAAGTAACCGCAGTGTTGTAGCAACGGGTGTTTTATCCTGAAAAAGTGTGGGGGTGAAGAAGTCAGCCGCATATTCTTCCAAAATGGAGAAGTCTTGCTTTTGAAAGCGTAAGATAGACTGAGTATGAGTCAGAGAAAGGGCAAAAGTCTGGTGTGTTACCACACTGGGAACCCCCCTCTCCCTTCAGCATGCCCATGCGTGCACACACACATTCACACAAGCACACACTCTGCATTTGTAGGCTGGTCTGTCGGGCTATGAGTTCCTCAGACCATTTCTCACAGAAATGGAGTCCTGTTTAAGCAAGTGGGACAAGCCCCATAAGCCAGAGTCCCATTCTGCACTCGGCCATAGTCTAACAAACATCTCTGCTGCTGCAAGGAGGGGGTGAGAAAGACTCGGGGGGAGCAAGAGGAAGCTGTCAGCCTTGGTTATAACTACGCCATGGTCTGCAAAAGGAGTTTCAGGAAAGCCAGCTCACGACATCCTAAAATGACAACCTTTGCTGCACTTACTCCACACAGAAAAAGGCTTGCTCTGTGGGGGATAAATTGGATTTCAAAGGGACTGCTCGCAGAGAAGAGATTCCTTGTGGCGTGAGCCTCAGGTGGCAGAAACCAGAATCTGGCCAGGACAGTTTCAACAGAAGGCTTTTCCTATGCTCCTGCTTTGATTTCAGCGAAGAACATGAGACAGCATGCGCACATAGCAGATAAAAAGCAAATTCAGAAAATAGTATTCTGGTTTTGTTATAAAGATGATTTTTTTTTTCAAGTGGGATAGTAGCAGGTGTGGCAGCACGTGGGGCGCTTGTTTTTAACAAAGCAATCATAGTTTGGATCCAGTAACAACAAAAATTTAAGAAGACAATAGAAGCAGATTAGTTGCAAGCTTGTCAATAGAGAACCGCTCACAACACAGTTATACATAACCATTATTACACAGCCATTTTCTCATTTGTATGCAGTTATGAATAAAACAGGAGAGACTAATATAGATGAGATAAACAATCAGACATTGCAATCCTGCATGGGAAAGTTATTAACAATAATACTAAAGGGAAAGGAATTTGAAGTGAAAAGAATGATTTAACCATTTGTTCTCATGCTCTGCAATCAAATGATGTAATTTCAAATTCCAGATTTTTACCTCTTCTGTAGTTTTGCAGAGTGCAGCTGGGATGGGAGGGGTGATAAAGAGGTTTATAGTTCTTCCCAGACTTTTCTGCCCTGCAGTAAAGCTTTAGGAAGCCCTGAAATAATTTCAGAACTCCCTTGTCAATAGTGGCTATATATGGGCTGTTGCACTGACTGGTGACTGCCAGAACAGTCTGTGTCAGTCAGCGCAGGGCTGTTGGTCCACCCATGGTCAGGCAGAAGGAGTACCAACAGAGGTAACCTGCTGGAAGAATAATATTCCGACACCCACTTCAGCATTTCAGGGATCCTTCATGATGCTGGAGCAGCTTAAGGAAGCAGGGGGAGGCCGAACGTAGTTCCATGTTTAATACCACAATGTGGTGTTCTTGAAAGGTTGATTTCTAGCTTTGAAGGTGATGATTCATAGAATCATAGAATGGTTTAGGTCGGAAGGGGAAAGATAATCTAGTTCTGACCCCCACTCCCCGCCCATGGGCAGGGACACCTTCCACTAGACAAGATTGCTGAAAGCCCCATCCAACCTGGCTTTGATGGTTCCCAAACCGATGGTTCCCAAAGCAGGGTCATCACCCTCAGCAGGGGGCACAGCAATGACAGGTAGTGTCTTCAGATCAACCAAGAGTTTGGTTCTTCTGGTGTTTATCCTAGTAGTTCAGGAGGCATGAAATCTCAGCATATTTTTTTCAAAGATATTTCCAGAGCAGAGCTGCGTGCAGTGGAGAGTCCACCAGCCTAAAAATGCTAGCCAAAACCCAGGAATTTTAATGATACTTTTATAACAGTATTTCCTTGTCTGTTAGAATTAAAACCATGTCTGCAGATTTTAGGTGCAAATTCCATTAAAATAATTAAAGATTTTAAGAAACCAATATGTTGGTCCTGCAAGTAGACTTTTTTTCCTGAGTATTTGCACCTTATGTACTTTGATTTATGATGTAGTTAAAAAAATCTAGACAGATTTTTAAAAAACCCTTTTAAAATATCTGAGAAAAACTGCTTTCAGGTACTTTCCAGTTATGTCATAAAAAAAAAATTCTTAAGCAGCTTTATTTAGGTTTGTGATTTGGAAACTAGATAGACTGTGAAATGGATGGCTGCTTTCGACCAGTGATTAAGTACTAGCTGCAACCTTCAGCAAATCTGCCTGTCTCAAAAATACCTCAAAGTAGCAAAACATGAAGACATTAATGGTAACACTAGAGATTTGGGGCTAGGCCTGCACAGGCAACAAAGGAGATGATATTGCCTACTCTTCACTTATTAAGGCAGAAGAAACAGTACAACAGTGACAGTAGTCCATAGACAGAGGTACACACCTGCCTCACAAACTCCTAACATCCCTCTGCCAAGGCTGGACATGATTTTTTTGGTTGTGAATCAGGTGCATGTGTTTCATTCAATGCAGGGTCTGGCTTTGGAGGACAAATCGTTTCCGATTACCTGGTTTTTTATTCTGTCATTGTGGTCTGTCATATCTAAATCCTGCATATCGATGCAATGAACACACTGCTGTAAAAACAGGCACATACAATATTTTTTTTTCATTTTTCCTAGCCAACACTTACCACATCTCTCTTTCCCAGTGTCATTTGTAGTCATGGCATTACTCCTGTTACAGCTTTTTCTTCTCCTTGCAATGGTATTAACTCAGGCATTTTAATCACTCTCAGACAGAAATTTAGCCTGTGAATTCTCAGGACAAAATTAATATAATTAGTTCTCTAGGACAGATTTGGCAGGCTGAGGGTACATCACATTGAGAGCCTGTGTGTTACCTTCCTTTGACTACTGATAGATTTTCTGGATATAATAAGGTGGGAAAAAAATTAAAAACTCACAGATACACAGTTCCTATTGGTTCTGTAGCTGTTCATATATTTCTGTTCAACTACATTTATGTGTGAACACATCAGGCTTGCTTGTGTGAAAATGTGGACATTCATCCCTCTAATGGGATTGCATTGCGTGTTGCATGCCTAAAAATTAATCTGTTTGCCCGGTCCCCGTGCAGCTCGAACTCTTTCCCAGAAGCGATGAACAAACCTGAACACTCAGTAACTGACTTTCCTAAATTCACTCATGTGAGTAATCTCCCTGACTTTGATGAGATTATCCATATAATTGCAAATGAACAGGATTGTGATTTTAGGGCACAGAACCCAAGACTACATCCCAGTGCTCCCAGCTTTTTTTCTCCTTTCTGAGAGATGTGCCATAAACTGAGGAATCTGTTTTGTCCTATATTGCCTATAAACTGTTACTTCCTACCCAAAAAAAAAAAAAGAAAAAAGGGGGGAAAAAAGTTTATGTTTTTTAATGGTACTATTTTTACAGAACACAAGAGTTATCTGACTGTTAATACAAGTATCTTATATGCTTGGTAACACTGGAAAAGGGGGGAGAGGGGTTTAAACAGAAAGAGAGACAGTGTCAGAGTTTTATGTCACCAAAAAAGAATGAATTTTTTTCCTCCATTGTTTTTAAAGAATATCAGAAAAGACTAACTAAAACAGAAACAAAAATCTTGATAGCAGAAACATGCACCTCTACAAAATGAGGCCATTATTTCTGATTTAGATTAACCAGATGTCTCAAACAGGCCTGCAATGAAAAACAAGAAAAGCGCAGCTTTTTAATTAAAAAAAAAAAAAAGAGAGATGCATAGCATTTATGAATCTAAAAAAGCACAGCCTTGTGATCTGTCTTTTAGTCTTGTGCTTCCAACACCACCTTCAAACAGTGACCATTTTTTCCCCTCGTGTTTGTCTCTGATGCTTTTCCAGAGACAGAGGAACAAAAAGCTGCTTGATACCCCTCTTACAATAGAAAGGAGATGTGCCTGGCTGTGTGGGAGGAGCTGCTCGATTCTTCCATGTAGCACTGGGTACACATGCTTCGAGCAGCATTAAGTGTTCCTGGGAGCAGGGAACAGAGTGTTCCAGCAGGATCTAACATACAGGCAAAGATAGAAAGCCATTTTCTTCACAATTACGTAATGCATTAATACAAGATCCCAAGCTTGCAGAGGATGAACCTACTGTTTCAGAACTTTCCTTTTTCACATCTTAATTCACTTTTAAATTATTTAAGAGGACTCTGATTTTTTTCAAACATTATTTTTTTTTTTAAATTCACTGCTTCATGAAAGCCTGCTTATAAAAAATTACATAAGAGATATAGCAGTTGCATAAAGCATCCCTTAAAGATCTGCACAAAATGTCTTTGCAGTAACATTTCCTTCACCTTGGGTTTTTGTGCCCCACAACTCAGCTAGCAGTCAGTGGACAGGGGGCAAGTAGAAACTCATATGAGATAACAGGAGAGAAGGGAGAGCTAAAGCCATGTACATCTACACAACGGAACAAGAACATGGTGCTGTGCTCCACCATAAGCAGGTGGAACCCCACCAGCTGTCTCAACCCTACTCTGATGCCACATCATTGCAGCCGGCTCAGGCCCCGAAACTGCACTACTTCATACCAAGAAACCAACATGTGCAAGGCCAAGGCAGGGAATGTCTGCAGAGCATTCCTTTCCTCCGCGTAGACATGCCTTCATTGTTTCCACTCAGTTTTGTTACCCTGGAGCTGTAGGGTATTTCCTGCAGAGTCATCTCCTCCCACCGGCTCCGAGCTTCAGTCTCATCTACCAGGCAGCCTGGTTTCAGTACAGCCATGCCAGAGCTGATGCTGGCAGCACCCAAACAATTCTGTTTCACATTGGAAAAAAAAAAGCAAACACCACCACCACCAAAAAACTTAGCTAATTTCACACACGCACACAATATTCCAGATCTGTTCAAAGCTACCTGCAAGTGTGGGTGCATACCCCCTGGATTTTCTGTATTGAAGTCATAGTATAAAAAAATAACTAGGGTTGCCCAGGAGTGATCATAAGAGTTTCTTCAGTTGCTACAGTCCTAGAGGAAATGATCTGAGCATCAGTTATGCAATTTCCTACTTCATATCAAAGAAGAGTTCACTAGTTTATATACAGATGGCTTAGTAATAACTGTTTTTTCCTGAAGGCTGGTAATCTTTTCCTTTCTTAAAGTAGTGGAATCTACAGTAAGAAATAGTGATTGAAACCTGGATTTTCAATGTACATGTTTTAAGTTGCTAGACTACTGTAGTGATTTCAACGCAAAACAGATGATTCATTAGAATGATGAACCAAACCATACTTTTCTGCTTTGTTGACTTAATCTCCATATTTCAGCCAGTGGCCAAAAGTACAAGAAGAACGAACTTCAGTTGCTGAGATTTGAAGAGAAAGAGTAGTTTTAGGCCTCAGACTAACACAACGACGAGAGCTCAGTACCTCAAAGAGCTTTGAAGATGTGAAGAACCCTGCTCTCTTGGGGTGCAGATGGACATTTCGCCGCTTGCCACCTCACAGTGCATTTGATAACTGTGGATCTCATTTCATTTTTAATCTAATCATCTCAAATCACTTTGACCCTGTGTTTGTAAATGCCAAAAACTTACTCTACCTTCCCCACTTTAGCTATAAAGTAGTTACATTGACCACAGAAATGCTTACGTCATCAGCGCAGTTTTAGAACAAAGGCAATAGTAGTTTTACTATTCCTGCTAAAGGTAAACACCCTCCTCTGTGAAGACAGAGACATAAAAAATTACCTGTAGTAAATAAAGTTATGGATGGTCACATAAAAATGCAATAGTGTTGCTCATTAACTCCAAGGATTGGAGACCAACCAGAAGTTTAATGGAGGGTGGAAGTGAATTTTACATGTACTCATTTCTGAAGCAAACGAAACAAAGGCAGTGGAATGTTTTTGCTTTATAACTGCCATGAGTTGTCTCCAAGTATTTTTATAGTTATCATCACTAACTTCTTCATTGATTATATATCAATCGCACACACTCATTGGAAAGAAGGTGACCAGTCTGTTTAGCCATACCTTTCTGTTCTGGAAGCAGAAGGTCAGCGCACTATTATGCACTAATGTCAGCTGTTTGCTGGTACGTACACTTCCCAAATTCAACAGGCTTTTTTTTTTCTGATGTCAGAAGAATTTTTCTGTGGAGTTTTGTAGAAAGAGGGTAAGATTTTGCAACATTTTTCACTGTGCTGAAGGATTTAGAAGCCTTTTCTTTAAAATTTACCAAGCCAATTTTCTTTTCCTTCACATGGATTTTGACCTATTGACTGTCATTAATGCTTGCTGCTCTTCTCAGTTCTCTGTTTTCTCAGTGTTAGTTTTCCTACTAACTGCTGTGTTTTGGATTGAGTATGAGAATAATGTTGATAACGTATTGTTTTAGTTGTTGCTAAATAGAATCATAGAACAGAACTGTAGAATCATCTAGGTTGGAAGGGACCTTTAAGATCGAGTCCAACCATCAACCTAACGCTGCCAAAACAACCACTAAACCCTAAGCACCGCGTCTACCCATTTTTTAAGTACCCCCAGGGATGGTGATGATATCTCCAGGAATGGCTTTATGTAATGCTTAAGTTAAGGACTTTTTCAGTTTCCTATAGAAGCTGAGACGGGAACACTGACAAGACAAAGTGCCCCAAGGAATATTCCATACCACAGGCATCATGTCCAGTATATAAATGGGGATTGGCAAGGGGGCAGGAACCTGCGATCACTGCTCAGGACAGGCTGTGTAATCAATCATCAAGTGGTGACCAATTTTATCTCATCACAATTTCGTATATTCTTTTACCATTACTAGCATTATTATTATTTTCTCTTCTATTGCTGTTCTATTAAACTGTCTTTATCTCAACCCATGAGACTTTTCCCCTCCTCTCTCTCTCACTTCTCCATCTTACTGGAGGTCAAGGGAGTGAGTGAACAGCTGTGTGTTCCTAGTTGCTGGGTGAGGTTAAACCACGACACTGACAAAGCATTAATATGTCAGGAACTAGACGAGTTCCTTCTTGCCAATAGCAGAGTAGGAAATCAGGCATTGTGGAGATGCAGAGCCCAGAGGATGCTTGTTAGGAACTGGATCTTCTCTGTAGCTCTTTAGCATGTAGCTCTAGGATGTCCTAGGACTGGAGAACTTTGGTTACCTCATGCACATGACAAATGGGTTTAAAAAGCTATCAAAATTGTTGAAATACTGAAGGGTCACTTCAAAGGGAGCTAGGTATATACTTTACTGTAAATGTAAACACTTTGTTTTTTGCCAGGGCAGAGTGTAAAGACAATGTATAACTGCAACTAGTAAAGCATTTCAAATGTATTGAGGTATAGCATTTTTACATCCCAGAGCTCACAGAAATGGGTAATTGTTTTTACCTCCACTTAGCAAAGCAAGAAAGAAAAGAAAAGAAAACAAAGGGAAAAAAAAAAGGGAAGGGAAGGGAAGGGAAGGGAAGGGAAGGGAGGGAAAGGGAAAGGGAAAGGGAAAGGGAAAGGGAAAGGGAAAGGGAAAAGACATTTCCTCCTCTCAAATTTGTGCAGGCTCTCCTGTAGCCCCTCTGGCTCTAACTGGCTCCCCCCACAGCACATGGCCCTGTCCAAAAGGCTGTGAAGTTGCTGTGCCCATGTGCCCCAAGAGAAGCAAATTTACCAAGTAGAACTCTTGGTACTGAGAACCACCATATAAAGCTTCTGGAGGTTTACTTCAGACGGCCCACCTCTAGTCTGGTGCCGAGGGCTGAACGTGCGTTAGTGGACGGAGCACAGTAGTTGTGTGGTCCTTCAGAAGGACGGTGTACATCAGGCTGTTTATGTGTTGTAAACATGTCGCTGCAGTGGTAGGACTGAGCTCCAAGTGTGGGGCCCGCCATGGAGAGCCCCAGGACCGACAGGACAGATGGACATCGATGGCCTCAGAATATTTTTGCTGCCTGCTTGTGACAGCTACACCAGGCAGAGCACTGGTGCAACAGAGGATCTGGGCTCTTAGCAGCAGTCGGGTCCACCTTGCAGCTGATAATGTGACTGTCTAAATATATCACTGATTAGGGCTACCCTGCATAGATTAAAGTCACAGCTCTGTATCTCCCATCTGAGGCACAACAGTTGGCCCGATGGCAGCACAAACATGAACTCTGTGACCTGTTTTTCCAAACTGTTTTTTAGAGCATGCTTTAAATATACTGGGTCACTGACTGGTATGGTGGATCACAACAAATGCAGTCCCTTCTCCAAGGATGGCTTCCTTCAACTCCATAAATTGCACTAGGGTGGAGCAGGCTACATGATTAGGAGGTCATCTCTTTAATGTTTCAGATGCCTCTAAATGCGCCACCCTGTATTTTCAACAAAAAAAAGGAAAAAAAAAAAAAAAAAAAGAAGAAACCACCACTAAAATTTGTGTATTAAGCATCATAAAGCATCAACTAAAGCTTTAAGCTAAAGAAAAAGCTTAAATTCAAGCATTTCGTTTTATCACAACTATAGCAATGATGCATAAGATACCCCGTTTTGTTATAATTCCTTCTTTTCTTATAAAGGGACCTCTGTTATCTGTCTTACACATTTCAGGGGGCAGAAACTGATCCTGTGATCCTTAACAAGCCATTCTAATTGCTTGTCTGTCCAGAGCAGAATTTAAGGCATTGCTGCCTCGACAAACGGGAGTCCCTTTGCTCTCCCTCAGAAATCCCCAATATAATTATAGAAGATTCAATTCTTCCTGTATTTTTCCCTAGGCAATGACCTGCTTTGCTTGTATGGCAAAATCAACCCCAATTTTAACATCCAGAGGATAACAAAACTGCCTTATCTTTTTCAAATAAATACAACTGGGAATTGCAAAAAGGAAAAAAAAAGACCTTATTCCTTTAATTGTTCACCATTTTAGCATGAAGAAGTCACACACAGGGGAGCCTTGAAACTTCTTTCATGTTCATACCCTTTAATTCAATTAAGGCCCTAAGCTAAAGCAAAGAGCTAGCAAGAGTCAGATACTATTGCTACTGATAATGTAACTGCCAAAAAAATTAATGGCATATAAACAATTCAAGTAGCTGTTTTGTTATGAGATTCCCCTTCTGAAGCATGTTAGTTTCCCTACTAGGTAACAAAATTATGAATTAATTTCTGACTTGCTTTCTTCAGTCTTTGATTTAAAATAGGCCACTGGATTTAGGCACTTGAGGTGCAAAGAAAGGTTAGAAATATTTATATTTTCTAAATGGCCTTCTGTGATCTGAAGAGATCAATGGCATACATTTTACTTGCATTGCCTGTGTTTGGAGCCTAGGGGGAAAACAAAAGCACAAATAATGGATTGATTTAGATAGAATTTGAGATTATACTCTAAAGATTTCAGACACATTTTAAGGATGTGTGAGAGGTCATGTAAAGACACAACCACATGTGGGGGTTTTGCATGGTAAAAGCATCGGCTGCCAAATGTGTGACTTCAAAGAAAATGGAATTTAGACTTAAAATCATTAATATAGTCAAAGGGAAGGATCACCAGTCTGATCCTGAGCCCTCAAGAGCAAATAACAAAACACAGGCAATAGAAAAGCACAAAAACACTTTACTGAATTGAAAAATAAACATGCAGTCATCATGAATACTTTTATACTGACACATTTTTCTGTAGTACCAAATAAAGAGCCCAGAAATAATTATTGTGACCCAGAAAAGAAAAAAAAAGAAAATATGTAAAATGAAAAAATACCCAGAAAAATTTCTAAGAAACTCTATCCCCTGAAACCCTGAAAACATCTAAATCTGCTGAAAATACATGAAGTGGATTTCATGATCAAGAAAAGATACTAAAATAATTGACAGTGCATATTTGAGGATCTGCATTTTTATCAGGCATGTTGTTCAATCAAATCATGACCCAAAAAAAAGAGTAGCAAGGACAATATTGGCTGTGCACATTTGGGACGACTGGACTTTAAAAAGCATCTAATTCTCACCTCCTAACAGGGGAAGTCAGGCAGCAGCTGCCGCTCAAGTATGTACATAAAGATTCTCTCTCAGAACAGGTATTTTAAAAAGAGATGGGTTTATCTGCTCTCACATGCAGCTCTTGAACACTGCATTGAGTCAAACTGGTCAGAAAGTTCCCAGTGAGAAGCTCTGAATGGACTTGAAGGCAATGAGACATTGACAAGCTGGTTTGCTTGTCATCTTCTCCCAGAAACTCTTAAGTCACAGAGTATCTCAAAATAAGGGTGAGGTGGGAGGGAGGAACCTTCTCCCTACGTAATACATGCAAATGCCCAACATCCAGTTTTGATAAGATCTTCTCAGGAAACCAGTGTGGGTCCTGTAGCTTATGTGAGCTTCTTCTGCAGGAACTTTGTATGAGAAATAATTCACCTTTAGTGAAAAAGCTGGCTCTTGGACTCCACTGCTCCTCCTTAGGATGTCCACGCTGCCTGACCTCATTAATCTTGTTTTTCATGGTCACTGTACTGTGCAGTTATTCCATTAACATATTGTAGTGCTGCCCGAGGCTGCTTTAATGTATGCTCTATTCTATTTTTGCCTAATTTATTTAGGCATTTGTAGTGCATTGACCACTGTAGGGTCTCTCTTTCTATGGGCAAATGAGGGGAGCATATGGCATGGAACTGTGAGCTATTGACTGTGCTCCTGGGAAGCCCTGTAAAAGGGCACGGATACTTTGGCACAGCAGTTCTACACACCAGCTCAAATTTAAAAAAAATAATAAAAAATTGCAACAATTTTCTACATAGGGAGCCCTTTATATACATTTGTGCCTATGCATACTGCGCACTGAAGGAGGGCAAGGGACAAAGTGCCTACAGCCTGTAATAGGTGTTTAAAGCCCCTGACAAATTTGGGATCCAACTAAAAGAGTAGGTGTTGCAGAGCTCAGAAGCAAACCATGTTATATGGTAACACAGGGAGCAACACAGAGTTCACTCGCTGTACATTCTATTTGCTGTCATTTTTAGAGGGAACAATAGAACTGGACAGATTCAGCAAACAAAGTAAAAAACTATGACAAGGCGTTAATAGAAATAGGGCTTCTTTCCATGAGATCATCTCTTCTGCCCTTTACATATATACATACATTTCCTTGCTTGGAAATACAGGTTGTAATTCTTTTACCCTTTATGCTCACTAAATGTATACATGGCCTCTTTCTTTAGGAACACAAAAAAGCACAAAATGCCAACTTGTAGAACCTAAAAAGCCTGAGAGTGCTTTTTTTTAATTACACTTAGGTTTAATATATGTTGGTGCAAATTGTGAATCGAATAGAAATTATTTTGTTTTGCAAGAATACATAAGCATCATGTACTATTGAAAAACATTTTTAATATTAAATTGCTTCACATCCAATCCTTATTAGCATCTTAGTTTTATTATTAACTGTATTTAGTTGAACGAAAGTGGAGAGAAAGCCTGATACATTAATGTTTCATTCTTTCATCAATGTTTAAATAGTATCCCACGTTTGATGGATAGTCATCAGACAGTACCTGTAGTACATTGTTTCCCCCATGTTAAGAAAAATATTATGGATTTTTGATGACATTATTCAGAAATGCCTGTTGACTTTGGGTGCCAAATTTGAGACCCTTTATCTTTAAGATGTACTCATGGTTACTGTGAATGCAGTTCACACACTAAAGATCTAGCAGGATAGTAACAGTGAGAAAGAGAAACTAATTCACTCCAAATCTAAGAAAATGAAAGATGAGTCAGTCTGCCTTTGGTTTAAGCATTAAAACATCTGCTCATCTCCAAAGTAAACAGGGACAGCACTGCACAAAATAATGAAAAGCCAGCCAGAGCTGGAACTAAGCAGCCGTCACCTCTCTGTCGCTGTCGTTACATGTGCAGTTGCTGCAGACATGGAGAGGACATGCTTTTAGACGAGGGAGCAGCTGTCAGCTCACAGCCCTGCCTTGACCATTTGTCCCTCAATAACGGCAAGGAACAAGGCAATTTGGGAGAACAGAGCTGAGTGCTGCTGGAAGGGGAAGAATATCCTCAAAAGCTTGTTCAAATTGTTTTATGGCAACCAAGTAGCCTTTGAAATCATTTGAATTGCAAACAGTGAAAGTTTATTGTTAAAGCAGTTATTGTTTCTAAGCCACAGGGGGCATCTGAAGAAGGGAAGAGCTGGAGCCGGATGGAGGAGGGAGTTTGGTACCAGTGTGTTGCCTGCGTGGCATCTCAGGCAGCACAAAGAGCAGATATTTGCTGGGGAAAGGAGAGCCCTGACCTACTCAGGATCTATTTAGTTACCAGCACTGATCAGCCAGGCCAGAAGGGGAAGGGGACACCGTGGAAATACAAGTAGAAATATTTTACTTCCTGCCCAGATCCATTTTCATCTACAGTATCGCACATGACTTTATTCTCCCATGTGATTCTGACTTCAGTTCTAGGTGGAGCTTCTGGAGGTGAGGAAATGCTGAGAAAGTGTTGTAAGTCAAAAAATGGTGTTTACACCTTGTATGTCCTGAGGGAACTGAGTTCATCTTCTGTTGTAAAACTTAGGAGAAGACTCCACAAGTAGATATGTGCACACTACAGTGTTCTGTGGCCCCTACACCACAGGGTCACATGGAGATAGTTTTGCTGGGGAACTGATCCTTCCCACTGATTCAAGTCAAAGTCATCCTCTTGGGGAGAAGTTCCAGATTCCAGAAATAATGCAAAACCTAAGCTTTTGCCATTATGCTGTATAGGGATGAGAAGTTTAAAAACTGCTGTACATGACTGACCAGATCTCCAAAGGCAATCAGCCAGTCCGTCATTGTATCTGCAGTTCCAGCCTGAGAGAGATTCTGGGTCATCAGGGAACGCAAATACAGCCATTTGTCCCAGTGACAGGAACTTAACTGTACCAGTGTGTTCTTGGAACAGGTAAATGTATTTACTCAGAAACTGATGTCCAGAAGTGTCATAAGTACCAACTGATCCAAGTAAAAAACTGCTGTTCCCAAGTCTAAATAACTGCCTTATGACTCTGCTGAGGGGACACTCCAGGGATACACCATGAATAAAATTCCATCTTACTTCAGCAAGACCTCCTGCCACCGAACTGCCGAAAGCATGTTAATCAGGGCAGTAAGAGACAGCTTCAGTTCCAGGTAGGATATATTCTATAAAGAAACCAACTCTGTGATGAAACACAGGAAAACCTGTATAACTGCATACGTTGCACAAAGTAAATTAACAATTTATAACTCATTCACACAATGCAGTCGCTCGCAGCAGGAAGCAGACAACAATACCATATTCACTGCAGCTTTAGGAAGACGCTATTTTCACTCTGCTTACAAAAAAGAGTTGCTATCAGAGGCCTAGAGGAAATTGTAGGTGTTAGGTAGCCTAACCGTTGTGGATTTGACTGCCAGTTTTGTATCATATTGAGGTTGTACATGCTTGCATGCACGTCTAAATGTCAAACCTACATGCATTGCAACTCAACTGGGTCATCTTAACGAGATCTTCAGAAGTGTGTCTTTAGGTGTTCTCCCAGCCAAACCAGCTTTAATCACAGTCTTTCTTCAGCCTCATCCTCAGCAACAAAAATACACCTGTACTTTCCTCTTAGCCTCAGTGTTGTCAGAGCTCTGACTTGATGGTCTGAGATAAAATGCATACGCACACGTTCACATGCAAAACAATACTGGCTATTACTTCATGAATGTCAGAGTGTTTGTCTTGGGAAATTTGTTTGAGTTGCTTCTTTACTGTCTGAGCTTTGTGGAGGTGTCTCACCGTGCGGCTCGGGGTGAGTGAGTGATACCGCACGCAACAAACACATGCCCAAATCCCTGAAATATTTGCAAACACCACCATGCCCATGCCCGAAATACAAGAACTTAGAACACGTTCTCTCTCTATTGACATTGACATTTTTTTCCTTCTCTTTCACCTGAAGTTCAGTGGTACCAAAGTAAAAGAGCTGTTTGAATGATGGAATTTAATTCAGAAACAAAGAATTAGAATAGTTCCAAGACATGTTATAATTTTGCAGGGTATTTAATCTGCTGAATACAGGAATTTAGACACTCATACAGTATTTGCCAAAATTAATTTCCTATTATTTTCTCTCTCTTACATTCAGTACAAAAAGAATTTCTGACCTATATAAATGGCATACAAAAACACGCTCCCCTGCCTTTTCCAAAGTTTAATCCAACAATCAAAAATGACAACAGCATAGATAAGCACAACTGTCAGCCAGCTGCACGCTAGCACAGACATGTTTCATGGAGGAAGTGTACCAGCTCGCACTTTTTTACAGAAAAAAGGCTGGTGGAGTCATGTTTGCTTTCCAGTATATATGTTCTTAAAAAAATTTATTGCTCAGTTAAAACCAAAACAAAACAACTGCTGCTAACATGAAGACAAGCATCAAGTGACCCTTCAGCTTTCTAGATCATGGTTTGTTATCTTGAAATCACACATGAATGCACAGACACACATGCTCTCGTACACAGAGGTGAATTTTCTAAATACTAGCAGATCTTCCTGGAGCTCAAATGCTCTTGTTACAAAATGAGTTCTCTAAGGCAGAATTAATATTTTGAGTCAAATGTAGTGATTTTTCTTAAACTTGACTGAAACTTCCCTCTCCGAGCCCAAGCACAAGGAATGCATGGAAAGTGAAAAAATGAAAAAAAATAAGGACTGCTCTTTGGGGAGGGGGTGGCTGGCTTCCAAGGGCACAGAGAAAGTACATGTCAGAGCAGCTGCAAATGCTTGAACTGGGATTCAAGCACACAACCGCAGCCCTCATGGTGATTAAGGAATAAGTTAACTCTCTGTAGAGAGATCTATTATTTATAACGTGCAGCGCTCAGCACTGTATAACCGAGGAGGGAAGCACCAACTCGGCTCCTTTTCTCCAGCCTTTACATTTATCAGCAGCTCTCGGATTGTTCCCAGCACACACCGCACTTGAAGCTCAGACACCTGGTTATACCAGCTTTCTTAATCACGCATTTTAAATGTATTCCTCCTCTGATTTTATACTTTCAAACCAGTTTAGCTATCACCTGATTGCAGTTTACACACAACCCTAATCAACATATTACAGCTTGGGAACTGCTGTGCCATGTCATTCCATTAAAAGGAAACAAGCTGGTCCTGTGATGCGTCCCCTTGCTTGTTCACAAGACAAAGTTAAACCCTTAAAAAAAAAGAATCAAGGAAGAAAAAAAAAAAAAGAATCAAGGAAGAAAAAAAAAAGAAGCAAGTATTAAACACTTTTTTGAACAGTGCAGCCATATGAGGTTAAACCTTTCCCACCCCCTGCATAATGCTGCTCACATTATGCCTCTGGAAACCTGTCCAGGTGTGCTTCCCACTGCCTGGAATCACGGGGTTGGTGGAGACAGGATCTTGAAACCGCTGACATTGGCTTTCAATACACTCCTTATTTCCAAGTAAATATTCTGCAAGCGTGTGATTTTTTGGCACTACCTTAACTATTGTGGCATTGCCCTGAAGGACAGACTAACCTAGTTTAAAATAAGTGTATTTAATAGTGCAGAGCTCTATAGCCTGTCTAGTAGGACTTTAACCATGGCTTTGTAAATGATTTCAAAACCAAGGTGCAAACCAGAGTCAATTTTTTGGTTGACTATTTTTTTAATAATAATTTGAAGGTTGTTTTGCAGGTTTTGTTTCTGCAAAGTGTACAGGTTTACCTACCTGTAAGTGTACTTGTGAAGGCACCAAATTTAATTTTTGCTTTTGAATCAGAACACAGTTAGTGTTTTAAGATTTTTATATTGACCTTACTCAAAGTGTATGCAGCCAAGAGGAAGACAGAGCAACTGATTGACCCTCCCTCCCTCCTACCCACACACAGAAATCCATATACTGTGGCCAGATGTAGTAAATGCTGTTTCAGAGGGAGTTCATTTCAACTTCTTTAGTTTATGTCCAGCACATTTGTTATGTTTTATGTCAATGGCCATGCACTGCTGGGCAGGAGATGCGAATGTTTAATAGAAAATACTCAATTGTGTTGTTAGTAAAGTACTTGGTTGTTAGTTTATGTACTAATAATGAAACATGCTTTAAGTACATTCATTACTCTGGCAGTGTCTTAACAAGTAAGAAAAATTATCTTCAGAAAGAAAATAGTCCTGAAATTAATCAACACGGACAAAAATTACCCAAATAAAGTTGTAAGACTGTTCAAAGGGTTTAATAATCAAAACAAAACCATGCCCAGCTGGTAATTTCTTCCATGACCAACATTTGGACTGGGCATGCTGTAAGGTCCATATGCTTCTTTCAAAAATTCTGTGCTGGATTTTATCTATGCTTGTTGTGAGCCATTTCATAATGAAATTATGGGAAAATTGTGGGTTTATGGTCTAAGAAAAATGTAGTGATTTTGAAAAATGATGAGACCAAGACTCCAAAATTTGACACCCAGGGTCAGTCCCCAAGTACAGAGTATTAAGACCCAGTATACTGCTGCTTCTGGGACCCAGATTTTTCTTCCTTCCTGTTTCTGGTGAAGGACAGATAGAAAGTGATTTGGCAGCTAAGATAGAGCCATTAAATATTGTGTTTGTCACAGTAATCTTTTTTCCAGCCATTTTGTTCTGGTGGTGATATTGCTTCAATTCCTGCATTAATCCTGCATTTTCATTTCACATCTGGTGAGGGGGCGATGAGATAACCCTGAATAACATGCAAATACAAGTTCATATTTGCGCACCACTGTCTTTTTTTGTTCATCAATATTCTTTAAAACAGGAAAGGATTTTTCTTTGCATGTTAATTGACAAAAACATAAGAATGGAATTATATTGCTGTTATTCGGATTACAGAAAGAGTTCAGAAAAATGTATGAAATGATCTGTTCTCTTGTATGCAAGGTACAAACCAAATTTTGTTCTTAACTGACTGGCATGCTATGTCTTCTTTGAAGGGACTTCCAAGGACTACTTAGAAAACTACTCAAAGCCACTACAAATGCAGAATGAACTAGGTCAGTAAGGGGAAATACAGTTTTTCTCCTTGCAGACTCACCTTTCAGGCAACTATATTGGCCTAAGTACAGCCCTGACAATGTAAAGTGTTTCTCTTGCTAAGTGAGCATGAAGACTTTGCCCACACCTACAAAAACAACCAAGTGGCAATTGCAGTATCAGTGCTCTGATGTTTGAGAGACTCTTAAATACTTGTTGATGGTTTTGGAGACAAAAGAATAAGATGAGAATTTTTTTTCCTGGTATATTTGGATTTTTAAGGGGGAGGGAACTGGTCCTCAGGACACAGGCATCTAGACCAGGGAAACAGCATTAAGTAGCCTACCATCTGACAAAGCAGATAGCATAGGCATAGCCAGGTCAAACAGACGAAGCTTCACAAAATCCTAATTTTGCACCATCAGCAAGATATTATTTATGTCAGCAGACAGAGAGTAAAAAGGTGGCACACAGATGGAAAGTGGGTCAATCAAAGGTGAAGAAGCACAAGAGGAAGTGTTTAGCTGCTATTGCTTCTTGAAGATAAGATTATCTGAAGTCTTGCATTTTTAGTTGTTTATAGATGCATCTTACTATTTGGTTCAAATATTTACTAGACCCCATGAAATAATCAAGCAAGTGAGATTTATTATTGTTGTTTCCAAAGCTGATTACAGGGGATAGATATTGCTTGTTAATCTTTTCCCATTCCTTGATTATACATTTAGAATATATGCTCCTAAATCATCTCTTTTCAGAGCACAGATGCTAAGACCACAGGACATCAGTTTAATCCTCAGGTACTGTCACAGCTACGGATCCAACTGGTTTTATTCCAGGTGAAGTGCAGCCAACTGCAGTATGCCTACTTGCAAAACCATAATTGGGGTAACCGTCATCTAAGCAAATAATGTTTTAGCTGACCCATGCATAAAATAAATCCCTCTCCTTCAGATATTAAGTTTAGAGTCTCTTATCACCTTATGTGATGGGAGGCGGGGGCAGTTCAGGAATTTGTCCAGTTTTGGTGGCAGGGCACAAATTGTGGAGCTTATCTGACTTGAATGGAGCCAGACTTTGACCCTGGCTAGCAGGGAAACACAGCTATTGTCAGTGTTGCAGATGACTCTATCACTTTAGCTGTGAACCCTGTAGAGAAAAAAAAAAAATAAATAAAAAGCTCCTGAATTAGATAGAAAGTTTGAGCCCCCGAGCTGCCATAAGACTCCAGCCAGCTTTATCTAGTGATAGAGAGCAACTTGTAAGATAGCAAATGAGGAATGCAAGTGCACTTAATGCATTTGTTTCAGTTTGGAAAGGAAACCTAAAGCACATACTTTGCCAGTTGAAGCCTTTAAAGGACATATTTATGGCTTATGGCTGCAAATGAGTAGCACATTTAACAGTATTTCTTAAAATAACAAGGGGGAAGAAGTTGTAAAATTGATTGTTCTTTCATTAACAGGGCCTTGGAAATAAAAGTATTTGCCAAAAAAATAATTAAAACATATAAGCTACACTATTTTGGGAACATGAACTATTTCTTGTTTAAAGCTAAACGATCAAAGAGATGACAAGCTGTATTAGAGCATCCCAGCTACGGCGCTGCAAAATTCACAAGGAAGAGTAAATCTTTACTGTGCTGGGGACTGGAGGAGGCACATCAGCCAGCAGCACGTGTGAGCCCTCTTTATTTACTTTCAGGTCTTACAGGTGTTCACAGGGTATTGTTCCCACATCAGCTGGCAGAAAGGGCTGAAAGCACCCCAAACACTTCTGTGAGCACCTATTTCTGCATAAACACGGCGGCACAGGCGTGCTCAGCGGGCAGGTGCACGCCTGTCTGTGCACACAGCCACGTTTGGCACTGGTTTGGGTTGTCATCACAAACCGGCTCCCGATAGCGCAGGGCCTGAGGTGTGGATCCGGTACCTGGGGCACCCAAACAAGGGCTCCTTTCTGTGCAGGCTGTCAGGCCGCAGAGCAGCCCAGCTGCCGCGTCAAGGGCAGCAGCCCTGTGCAAACACCCGCTCACGAACAGCACATACCCTGGGCGTGAGTCACGGCACGGCGCGGCCTAACATGTGTCCATGCAAACGGCAGAAAAGTCAACAAATGCATAAAAACCCCGTCAGTTGGTCTCAAGCGAAAGTATCCAAACAGGAAGATGCCTTTACCACGGGAGAGGAAGGAGTGCAGAGCAGCTGCCAAGCTCCATCCAGCCTCCCTGGCCACCCGCCACCGCCAAATCCTCCCTGATGAGCAGACCGATGGAAAGGGCTGGTCCCGAAGCCACCCATGCCCTCCGGCTCCAACCTAGCCCTCTGGCCACTTGGGTAGAGTTATGGGTCACACACAGGGCCTTGCCACAAGAAATTCCCTACAGGGCCATATCAGAGAAGCAGGGGACATTTCCACTCAGTTTTCCCCATATAGTTCATTGTGCAGAGCCAGCATCAAACGCTTGCTCCATGCAATCACCACATGCGCCCCAGACACCTTTTTTCTTGGTTTCCTCTCAGTCCCATCAGCGTTGCCCTATATCCTTTCCAACGTGAGGCACTTAGCCTTTCATGGACTATTCCACAGCAAAAAGAAACTTGGATTTCTCATAGGGTTGCTAAAAGCCCCCAGCTTTACTTTTTCCTCTTCAGTAAATCAACCATCCCTGAAGACCCCGGAGAATAAAGCGCATACCCGAAAGATAACACTGCAACCTTTTATTGGCAAAAGGCGTTTGCTAGCTAAGATTTCTCCTGAGAAATGGAAAAAAAGGTATGAGCCAAGAACATAAGTTGGTTTACAAAAGACAATTTATTAAAGCGGCAAGCCGCTGGAACCTTTTCACTAGTCTCTGTGACTCATGTCTAAATAGGCTGATAAAGTGATTCATCCTGCAGGAGAGCCATGTTTAAATACGCTGCTGCGTATCACACTTCCAGCCCCACAACAGCCAGTCCAATGGCTTTTCTCATCCCACGAGGCACCACCTGTCCAGACAAGGAGCAATACAAATTTCTTCACACTTGCAGGTTTGACAGCAAGCAGCCTGACACCACAAGGTGCATGGAGAAAAACGAATCAAAAGAATGCCCTTTACAGCTGCTCGAGGTGACGGCAGGGGGAGGAGGAGGAAAAAGGGAGAGCACAGGGCTTGCTCCTGTGTTTGCATTAGGGTGAGCCTTTTGTCTTTACACTTCACAGCTCACTGCGAGACCATTCCACTTAAATGTAGAAAGGCATCATCCAACAGATTTTAGTCAGTCATGGAGTCATTTAATCATTAGTACCAATACCACAGCTAGGAGATCTATAGCCAAAGGGACAATGTTTTAGACATATGTTTGATTTTCAAAAGACAGAGAGAGACTGCCTGTTTTATCTCTTCTGATTAAAAAAAAAAAAAAAAGAAAAAAAAAGAAAAATCTTTAACTGCAGAAACAAAGCTAAAAAGACTTAAAGTTGTACTATAAAGTTGTACTAGCACTGATTTTATAAGCTTTTAAAATATTCCTATGTTTTATTCAGGTTCAGCAGAGAGACACATTTCATATAACTTTTCTGGGTGTACTTCAGAGCAGGAACAGGAAGAACGACTGCATGCTCAACAGTACCAAAATCATGTCGTTTCAGCAGAACAGTAATTAATTTTTCGACCCTTCAGTCTTTCTGACCCAGTTCTGAGAAGCTTATTGCTGTTGTCAGGTCAGAACTTGTTTCAAAGAGCCAAGTGTTAACTTTCCACTTACCGATTGTGCTGGCAGGAGTCCGTCTGCTTACATAGGGTATGTCTTTGTCCTTGACCTGCATTATTTCTATAGTTCTTTAGTGCAGAAACAAGGAATTAGCCTTCCAACACAATTTATAGATGACATTGATCAGTGGGATAAACATCCACAGCTGATTAGTTCTGCCTTCTTTAGGAGTTAATGAGAAAATAAACTTTGCCTTTAATGAGATGGACAACAAAAAATGTTTGCTGGGAAATAGATAAGATGCCCTATTGCAAAAACAATGCATAAAAGTAAAGTACCCAAAACCCCATAGAAATTACAAGGCTCAATAAATTGGATGGATAATCAAAGGCCCCTGGAATTCTCCTGAACAGTGGAGTAAGCTTGTTCTCCCTTCCTTAGCAGACCTACACCCAAGCCTGTTTTGTTAGAGAATGCTAAAACAGCGTTGAAGACAGTTAAAAAACCCACTCAGTCTTGTGGCATGTTGTGGTAATTTATAATCTTTAGCCTGCGTGGAATACTATACAGGAAAACCACATTTGTTTGTAGAGCTTAGCTCTTAAATGGGAGCACCAATTTTAAACACCTGAAGCTTATCTCAAATGGCAAGAGACACAGTGATGTAGGCACAGGTAAAGGCATATACCAAGCACCTATATTTTTAGAGAGCACAAATAAAGCTATTTGTTATATACAGCACAACACCAACACCACCCCCAACCCCCACCCCCACCCCCCGCCAAAACTAAGAAGTTTGGGGCCAGTTAAGCCCTCGCTTTCCAGAGTGAGCTCTCTGCATTTTCAGAAACATCAGGATCTCTTGAGAAGTGCCTCAACTTGGAGCCCAGAATCTGAGGCGATTCTCAAGTTACAGATGTTATTCAAACACAGACCATGTGCAACTCCCTGTATTGTATATGCTTTTTTCCTTCTCAGGCCAACATTGCTGTAGATGTGTTGTCATTAACTAAAATAGTTACTATGTGATATGTGAATTGGGAAAGTAAATTCTTTCATACAAAACGATCTCCTATTAGAGATGTGTCTATATTTGTACTTTCTTCAAACCTAGAAGTGGAGAAACTGCTTTCCTGTGATTACTTCTGAGGGGAACCGAAAAATTAAGATGCTGCACAGCATTTGCATAGAAGCGTGGTATTTCAGGGAGCACAGACCAGGGGAAAAGAGACAATGGATTTATCTGAGGTTCAGCTGTACATCCCTCTGTACCATAGCATTAATCTTACTAAAGGACCACCCCCTGCCAAAACTAAGAAGTTTGGTGCCAGTTAAGCCCTCGCTTTCCAGAGTGAGCTCTCTGCATTTTCAGAAACATCAGGATCTCTTGAGAAGTGCCTCAACTTGGAGCCCAGAATCTGAGGCGATTCTCAAGTTACAGATGTTATTCAAACACAGACCATGTGCAACTCCCTGTATTGTATATGCTTTTTTCCTTCTCAGGCCAACATTGCTGTAGATGTGTTGTCATTAACTAAAATAGTTACTATGTGATATGTGAATTGGGAAAGTAAATTCTTTCATACAAAACGATCTCCTATTAGAGATGTGTCTATATTTGTACTTTCTTCAAACCTAGAAGTGGAGAAACTGCTTTCCTGTGATTACTTCTGAGGGGAACCGAAAAATTAAGATGCTGCACAGCATTTGCATAGAAGCGTGGTATTTCAGGGAGCACAGACCAGGGGAAAAGAGACAATGGATTTATCTGAGGTTCAGCTGTACATCCCTCTGTACCATAGCATTAATCTTACTAAAGGACATAATGAGCTCCTTAGATGTAGGAGTGAGACCATGCACACATGCAAAGAAAAAGCTCATATTGTCTTCCAAAATGGCAATCTGTCCTGTCACTACTTTGCTTTCAGCTTTCCTCAGTCCCTTCTTCCTTGTACACACATTTTTTCATTGTTAGGTGTATATTCTGCTTAACCTGAGCTCACTAAAAAAGTTGTGCTAAGTCAGCCCTTTCAGCTTTCATGTCTTTGGCCAAAAAGATCAGGAGATCCATTTGCTTGTATTTCTCCCCCCTCCAGGGATTTTACTTACAATGGAGACTGAAAGATCTCATTTCCAAGGGACATCCCTGCAAAGACAGTTGCTGCCTGACACAGCTGTTACAGGACACCAAGGAAATCACGCCATGAAAATAATACTGCCACCTCTGGGTATACAACATATATATCATTCACGGAGCATTACAAGGATGATGGAATGGCACGTGGGGGTAATTTTAAAGTCCACCTAGACTGTAAAAACATGCCCTTTCCAGAATGTAGGGCACATCTGCATCTGTGTGCCTTGTGGCAGGCTAGGATGGGAAAGGGAGCACTGAAAACAGCAAAACAGAAAAATAATAGCCCTCTTTAAAAAAAAAACAACTTTACACCCCATATGGTAGTGGATTATTACACTGCCATCATTGGAGCCCCTCTCTGCTCTGTTTGTTCTGAAGTCATCTACAGAGAGCAGGCAAAGGACTGGATTAGCCAAGTGTGGCATGCTCCATGCTGTCTTGGGAGCATTACTAATCTCGTAATAACATCAGTGCAAAGCGTCCCTCAGTGGTAAGAGAGTGCGGAGCTAAAACAGACAAAGGGAAGAGGGATCACCAGCACAAGACTGAAACAGCAAAACAAGAAATCAGGGAGAAAGGAGAGAAACATTAGAAGATAAGGAGGCAGAGAGGATGCAAAAATAGGCACAAGAAAACAAACACAATTTTACACCAGAGTAAAAGGCTCATGACATGCCAAAGGGCCCCCAATTCTTTTTGGCACCTTTTTGATGACAGTAGGACTAACTACTGCGTCACATCAGTGCTGGGCTGCAAATAGTCATCTCACACCAACTTTTAATCACTGACACCTCAAATTCAGAATAGCACAGCAAGAGAGCACCAAGAGGTCTGCATATCATACAGTGGCCATACAAGGACTTAATCACCTTCCTCTGGTGGATTTACGGAGCAGCTGCTCCATAAGGCCCCAGTGCTTAAGTATGAATAATGTGTTTTTAAGAATGCTGCTCAGTATTGAGGAAGATTACCATGCATGTCCTTAGCCATATACACCAGGAGATGAAAGAGCTGTTCTGCTTGACCTTTATTGTAGAGAGAGGATTTCAGAAATAAAAGTGTGATTATTTGTATGCCCCATTTTATAGCTCACACATTGCTTTTCCAGCTCATGCAAGGAGAGAAGAGTCCTCAGACTTCATTGTAGCACATTTCATACCTAAGGGAATGTGATGTTGGCCTCCCAGGTGCAAATACATGTCTAAAATAGGAATTACAAAAGACTGGTTTCTCTTCCTTTTTTCCCTCCTAAGTGACATATTTAACAAAAATATTAGGCAATACATTTATGTACACTTTTCCCCTGTTCTGGTTATCATTGCTTAGGATCCTGCAGAAGTAGGCATTTAATTTGGCAGTTTATGAAAGAAGGATAATTTTTATATCTAAAAACCAACCTGGAGAGAAAGGAACATTTCTTCAAATATTCCCTGAGGGTTTACATTTACCCTGAAAGATGTCTGCATCCACTTAGGGCAGGATGAAGCCAGCTTCAGGGCTTGGGACACAGTTCCTTTAGGTGGCAAGAAATAAGAAAGGTTTACCAAAAGGTAAATGAGTTCTGAGTCACTGTTTTGTTGGAGAAATTGCAGGAAAGATATACATTGAGGATTTTTCTCTCTTTGTTCTACTGTGCTTCATACCATGATAACAAGTACTGTTGCATAAAAACAAATCAGGAACTTTCTAGTTTAGTGTGTAGCAAAAATCCTCCTGTGGCCTCCAGAAAACAAGACAAACAGACTAAGTCCAAAAAGTAGCATTCATCAAAAATATATCTTGTCATTATTTAAGATTTGGAAGGATTAGTACCAACCCAAACTCAAAACCTAGCAATACTGTTCCCAAACACTCTAACAGCTTTAGTAGAGATGTTAATAGTTGATAAAACAGGCCACTCAGAAACAAGGTCAATTGACCATTTAGAACAGCGTGTAAACTGTTGGGAACACCATATCTTGAATTTCAATAAACCAAGGATTTTTAAAGCCCTGTTTGAGACGTCTTAATTGAGCCTGTTTTTTGGAAAATGTGGGTCCCTGAAAATAAGTCATTTTGAATTATTTGTAATGCAGCACTCATTTTGAGAGTTAAAGTCTCCCTTTCTGTAATTACTGTGTCTAAACTCTGTAATATTGTAGAGACCTTCATATTTGAGTTGCAAAATAAGCACTGAACCAAACCTTACAGTCTCTTAGTCACAAGTTGTCTCCAATTTCCAAAAGAAATTGAAGGTAATGAATCTATTTGCAGGAGGATGAGTTGCAGAAGAAGCTTTTAAATTAGAAGGGTCAGTAACATCTTAATAATTTTTATGCTACATTAAGCCAGAAAATTATTTCTATGCTTGTCATGCTTAACTTATAGGCAAAGCTTCAATGCATACCTACCATAACAATAGTTTTAAAAAAGCTTTAAAAATATGGGTAAAATGGAAGAGTTCATGATCAGCCATTATTAATGATTTTCCTAAATAATAATTTCACTTCAAAACCAGTATTTTCCAAACTGATCTTCAGCACAAGTTACACACAACAGGAATAAAAACTTTTGAAATTGTAAAAAGTTAATATAGCTACATATTCTACCTACAGGTGTTGCTAAGGAGAGCCAAGATTTGGTCTCCATTTGTGTATGAAGAGAATAAGAAGTTACATCCTCAAACAGGCATGCCTCTATGTTATGAATAAATACTGGCAATTGAATAGATTCATACTCATCTCATGACTAAGAATTTCTGGTTTAAGCATACCTGAAACACAACACAACACTACCTTAAATGGCTTAGAACAGGAACCGTTTGCCCTAGAGAGGAGAGAAAAGAAAGATGAGATGCCAGACACTGATTGTATATTTTAAACCTCAAAAGACATTTAGCAACTTAGACTTCGCTTTAGCCAGAATCCCACATTTACCTCCTCTGCTTTGAGTGAAGATGCCTTGGTCTTTCTAACACCTCCCCTTTTTGGGTCATCCAAATGACTTTGTCCATAGTACCATGCTGTTCACTGGAAAGGAAGAGTGATATTTTAATATCAGTCATCTACATGATGTGTCAGCGTCAGTTCCATGTAAAAACTTCCCTGAGGAATTTCCCCTATCAAGTATTAGTCAGAGCTGAACAAAACATTTTGCAAACAGATATGGTCCAAGCTAAAACCCTGTTCTGCTGTCAACAATCTGGATAAAGGGAGGACCATATTATTTGTCCATGCTTACTTGCTTGCAAACAAAACAAAACAAAAGACAGCACAACACATGGGCTGGTTTATGTCTGTGCAGCTTTGTCATGGCAAACATCAACTCCAGCTTGTTGAAAACATTGTCACTCTAGATTACAGATTGAATCTATGACTGGTGGTATCTTGCTATAACTTCACTGATTTCAACAGAGATGAACCTAATTTGTTGGACTGTCATAGCCAAAATCATGTTTCCTGTCCATTATCCATGCATGTACACAAACAAAATAAATAATATTAAACAAAACCAAAAAAAGGAAGAAAAGAAAAAGAACACGTGAAACTTCACATGATCTAATTTGGATTCAGTTTAGAAACACTTTTCTCCTCTTCGAGGTATATATGGAGGACACTTTCCCTGACTTTTCCAAATATACAGGAGCTGCCTCATCTTACACTCAAGCTTGCATGGGTGACAGGCTTACTGTGATTGATTACCCTGGGGTCACACTTGAAACAAAACCTATAGCAGCGTTTGTTCATGCAATGACACAAATCCAGATTCTTTTTTATCTTCCTGCCCTTTAAGTGTTCTCATTTCCTTCATTAGAAAACCTTTGTCTGAGATCACATCTTTCACTTTACATCTAATGTTTTTAAACTAGAGATGTTTTTCCCTTCTATTAAGTCAGTTATCCTTTCCCTTCTACTACTACTCAGAAAGTACATAAATAAAGATCATACTTCCCAAATAATATACAACAAAGAAAAGTAATGGACTTTGCACTTTGTCATTGAATTATTTGCCTTCTTCAAACTGTCAACAACTTATTGATGAAAATATTATGTGATACATTTCTTCCTTGTTGTCATTCCAGGGAATCATTTCTCTGCTCTCTTTCACCTTATGATACAAAGCTCCCTTGTTTGTTTAGAGGGGCTGGTTGGGCAGTTCGGGTTTGGATACTGTGCCACTGAAATACACTTGTAAGTAGATGGTGTGATCAGTTCTATGAAGTGGAGAAGCATGAAGTTCAATGATTTAAGATATTCCACTTGAGGTCAACCAGGGCTTGCGGGGTGTCACGGATGATTTCAGCATGTACCCCTGAGATGCATCTCTGCACTTTCAGCATTCAAGCTCAGAAATACATCCTTCTGCAAATATGTGTGTGCAACTCCATCCACTTCAGTGGAGCTTTCCTCACATTTGGATCTGAATGTGAAGATCTGAATTTTCAAATGCTTTATATGCCTCTTTTCAAGAACTATCCACTTGAAGTAACTAATTAGCACTGAGCTCTTTGGTGATGACTAGATCTTCACAGATTTTCATATAATGCCATTTTTCTGCAGTTGGCTAGTATCAATAGCATTCAGGACAAATCATTTGTCTATAAATATTTTAATGCCTCCTTATGCACAGCTCCTGTCAATCAGTCATTATGAGCACATTACAAACCTTTGCTTTGGACTGGAGAAGTCTATGTCTGCCCCTTTACAGTTCCTCATGAATACCAATCCAGAAATTTCCAGTGGATATAACCAGACAACTATTTCCCTGAAATCTGTATGAGAGAGACATTGGAGATTTGTTTTATGAAAGAAGATATGCACAAACCCCCTTAATAACAAATAGATTTTTTTGTTATTTTCTACTGAACAAAAAAAAAAGCACATTTCCCATAATAAGGAGAAAATGTAATATAATTTTCCTAAGTACTACTTAGTCTCTTGTTGATTTTTTCAATAGGAGTGAGGAGAAGAGCAGCATACAGCAGCACACACCTAACAAAGACTGCTGTAGCACTAGGATATCTCTCCAGCTGCTGCTTTATTGAATCCTCTCTTTACGAGGCCTATTATCCATGCATCATACTTCTTGTTTCCTCTTCTTCATCAGCATCTTCCCTACCGCAGGTGGCCACTACAGGCCCTGAATTGAAATTTTCATGTGCAATAGACCCTGTAACCACTCCTTTAAACTGCACAACCTCCATTCAGTTTGCAATATACTAAGAAATACCGCTCTTCCATTCAATTATTGTGCCTTCAGCATTATATCTGGTCATTATTTTTCTCCTTTTTTCTCTTTGTTACTTCTTTAAAAAACAGAAAATAGTGTCTTTGATGATTGCAGGCCTAATAATAATCAATAATCATAATCATCAATCAATCATCAATAATAATAATCAATAATCAAAAGAAGTTTCTGTAAGCTGCAAAGATAAATTTTAGAAAATCAGAGCATCTAAATGTAAAAGTCTTGGATTAGATAGTTTTAGACATATTTAGATAGACACTTCTAAGCATGTGTCTTCAAATGGTATAAATACAGATCTCCAAAGAGCCTTCAGGCCTCCTGTTTTTAACACTAGTTCAGAACCCAGTAAGATAGAAAATGTACCCTTATAATGTTAAGCATGTCAGTAGCCAAGCCCTTTAGATTGAAAACCAGAAAATGTAATGCACATTCTCAATAGGGAAAGAATGTGATCTGGCAGCTGGGCAACATTTGGCTTCAGATGAAAATTGGTTTTTTTACAGATTTTTCTGGACCTAATACCATTCTCTAAATCATTATCACAATGAAATAGGAACATTTTTCCCTGTTACATTTTGAAAGGATATAGTTTCCAGTTACTAATTTTCTAGGTACTTAAGGAAGAACATGCAGATTAGCTAATGCGTTTTCCTCAAAATTGCCAAAATAGTAACATCTAAACTGAGACCAATGCTTTCAAATTAGAAAGGGACAACGTAAAAAGTCGAAGTGCAAAAACAAGAATATATGCACACACATCGCTTCAGTATCACGGCTGCTTTGCCAACAACACCATTTATTCAATTAAGAAATTTTGTCAGAATCCAGGATTCCCAGTTATGGCTGAGATGTTGTTGTACTAGGTTTTATATGTTCTGAAAAAAAGATAATTATTTTATTTAGATGTTGCAAATCCCATACTTACACCTAAATCCATGTATGAAATACAGTACAAGGAATGCTATATATGAAGATAAATTTTGTCAAACTACTGGTTTCCAAGATATATGTTAGATTAATATGTTAGACTGACATTTTAGCATGGTGAAGATCATAAGACGTGTTTTATGGTGCATTAAAATCTCATAATAACAAATTCAGAGAGTTAGCACAATATATTATTCAGAGTTAAATACTGCCTTGAATGATAAGGGCTAACATGCCATCAGGCTATAATAAACTACAGCTTTGAAATATCAATTTTCATTTATCAGTAAGGTCATTTACATAGCTAAAGCAAGAACATAATGATGTATTTTTTCACTATCTAGGAGAAAAAAAATTGCACTTCTTTTCCAACATCCAGAAAATACGAAAACATTCTGAGAAAGCCATTATTAAGTCATTTAACTTTTCATACAAAATAAATTGTCATGGATTTAATTATAAAACTGAAAGTAGATACGTTCTGGTTTCTTATATTGAATGTAAGTAAACTTATTTAAACTCTAGGGGAAATATTGTATTCAGGCACAAATGTATTACTCTAACTGGGGTTTTGACAAATTGCATCTATTTATCTGATATTTCTGTAAGTGACACAGAAAAGCCATGCAGCCTTGCAGCACTCCTCTACAACTTCACCCCAAAGAGGAAATTATGAGCGTGAGTTACTTAAAGCTGCACATTGCCCTTAATCCACATACAAAATACTGTATTTTAAGGCCTTTAAGCTGATAAAAGGGTATGCTTACACAGTTAATGGGGTGGAAAAGAGGGCAGCTGATATAAGAGATGGTGAAAGGGGCACTAGATTAAAAAGTACCTTTATCCTTGAATCTCAGTCTAACCTCCACCATCCTCTTGTTCATGGAGAGCCACAAGACTCACCTTAGTTGCATCCACCACTCTGAAGAACCTCAGGCTACCTTTGATTTGATGGCTGAAATTTCAGTGTGCAGTAGCCCTTCTTTAAAAAAATACATGGCCAGGTAAGGCAACAGGCCACCATGTGTGCAATGGGCATCCCAGAGCTCTGGTCACCCCATTTCCCATGCCTTTGCCTTTTTATTTGCCAATGAACTTTTGGCCTGTAGCAGCTTATGCACGTGGAGTTCCTCTCTACCTTCAGCACAGACACACGGCGAGGACACTGAAGCCTCTGGACATGACCACAGCCCAGAAATGGCACCTAGAATTGCACACAGGTGCTAAAGCCATTGCTATGGAAATGCAATGGGCTGAGGGGAAGTTTGGTATGAGGAGGTTTAGCTTTGCTGTCCACAGCATGCTGAGAGAGACACAGACCACTAGTCCAGGAACATACATCATTATTTTGCCCAGAAATTCCTCTCCACCTGGCTGTTATGTGCTTATGTGGTCACAGTGGACAGTCAGTACAGAGGTGCTCCTGAAACTCTGTTACAGAAGCTATGGAGAAACACCTCCTGGGCACAACAGGTCTGCACCCTTGGACAAAGAGGAGCGATGAGGCTTCCTGTCCACAGGAGCACTCAACCCAGGTCTAACCAGTGAACCTGAGCCACTCCAGCCTGGATGAGAACTAGTGCAAGCAGCCCTTTATCCACTGTCCTCTGTGCCATCTTCTGCATTAGGACTAAACTGTTATTTACACTATAATCTTTAATCATAACAGCAGGCAAATCGGGTCTGAAGCAGTGATTTAAATGGATACCAGGGCTTACTGCTTTTGAGTCTGCTGTAAAAACGCATCCATTTTGTGAACTGTACACCTGAAAAAGGACATTGTGCTATCCTGTTTGGCTCATCATACGAGAAATTGAATGTGTGTCACAGTTAGTGTTCATTTTTTAATGTAATTTAAAAGAGCTCTCAACTCACAGGAAGCAGTCTACTGTGTGTGCACAAAGTTCAGTCATCTAAATAAATAGGCCACTCCAGTCACAGTGGCAGCCCAGAATGCAGCAGATCCTCTATCCTGATTTTCAATCACATGTTAGCTATATGACAGCAAAAATAGGCATATTTTTCACCTAGTATAATTTAATTCTAGAGTCAGGGTAATCTCTCACAAGCTACTGCTCTTTATCCATGACAACCATTGTTACCACCAAAGCTTCCCCTGCACCAAAGTTTCCCTGGAATTCCTCCTCTTTTGATCCTGAATAGGAGCAGTCCACAGCTTTTCTTTTCCCTTTCCCTCTCCTCTCCTCTCCTCTCCTCTCCTCTCCTCTCCTTTTCACTGTGGAATAAAAGAGAGAGGAAGGGCAGATTTAATATTTCAAATAAAAGATAGTGCTAGGCTTTTCATATGTATTTTATCTCAAAGTGTAATTGCATGTACCAGTCACTGTTCACGTGCCTCTTTGGAGGTGACAAAGAGGCCTGCAACAGTAGAGCAAGTTTAAATTAATATTTAAAGGATATTTTCTTTCTGTACCTCTAAACCTTTAACCTTTCCTATTTTCTCCTTCCCTCATGCCCCTCATACACACTAACATTTCTGTTCTTTTCCTTTTTTTTTTTTCCTTTTGGTCACTGGCCCTATTAGCAATGTAGCAGAATGACACAGGGATGGGCCTGTATAGAATAAAAGGATGTTGTCAGGCTGGTGTCAGGTCAGATTGGACTTTGAGAAAAGAATCAAACAGTCTCCTTTCAAAATGATTGATGCTTTCGCCAGCTTCAGCTTAATAATTTTGTGCATTCTTATCATCATCTTTGGGTCCACTGCAGTGAAATTTCTAGCACTGCTCTTGTCATCCCTACTGAAGTGGATTGTCAAGATTTTCACTTGGCTTAGGCTAGTGCAGGGAACCGAGATTAAAACCTCTATAATCAGTTCCTGCAAATTCCCTTCAGTGTTGTCAACCTACGGCTGAAATATCTGGGAGTGGGCAAAGGCAACATCCCTACTCTGAATTTAGCTCTGGGTAAAAAAAAAATACCGTTGCTTTTAAAATAAAAGGATAAGAGTCAAATACACATTTAGTTAAGTGAATGGCTAGGTTTTCGATAGTGCCAAGAATTACTAGATGTGCAGTACCCTGAGGGAGAAAAGGGAAGAAAAATAGACACTGAGGTGCAGAAGTAGGAGCCAAATTTTTTGCCAGCATGGTCAAGTTGGAGCTCCACCCCAGCTCTGGGGCAGCCCTTGATATGACCACCAGAAAAGTGACATCATGCTGTAGGTTTTGATTCCACCACATTTGTTTTCAGACTCATTTGACAACAACAAAAGAACAAAGTTCAAGCAAAATGCTAGGGTGTCATTTCTTACCAATAATGAACAAGACTAAAGACACCTCCTGCAGATTAATGACTGGTTGGAACCAGTTAATCACCTCAAGCCATTAACCCTAACTGTTATTAAGCTCTAGGATCTAAACCAAGTCCTCAATCATTGTGGCTGCTATTCACCCCTCCTATATAGAGACCCATCCCCCAATCTCTCCCCTGACTCCTACTCAAAAAATTCAGCTAAGAATTGGATGTGGGAATTTGTATTATGTGTGTATAGAGATATAGAAGCCAGCTACACAGATAACAGTGGTCCATTTCTCATCTATATCAGAACAGTACTCATTTCATGTCACATACATGTCAGCACAAGGTATTTGTGGACATTGAAAACCTGACACGTTAGTTAAGCAGGGCTCACCAATCATTCCACAGGGTAATTAGGTTTATAACATCGCAGGAAACCAGAGGAAAAGAGCAGACAAAATGGAGCTGGGGGGAAGGAGGGCAAAAAGGTGTTGGGTGTTGGGGGGGGAGGAGGGTGTGGAAACCACCTGCATGAAATAAATCCGACCATTCAGCATTCTGAAGAGGAATCTATTTGTAAAGTTCATTCTTAATGTATTCTGATAGGCTTTTGTTTCAGTTTATTTTATAACCCTATTGTACAGTAGGCAGCCTGTTGTTTGCTCTAATCATCTGTTTCCATGACCTTCACCTTTATTGATTCAGCTTCTTCCTAAGTTTAATGCAGTCCCTGAGATTAAAGCCATTTTTCTCTAGGATGAGTTGGTTAACAGCAGATTTGCTCTAAGAAGTAGAAATCATTTTGATTAGTAAAAAATGATTTTTAGCACAAAAGGTATGTTTTAAGTAAATAAAACTTTGTTACAGAGATAAGCAATGGAAGGGGGATTCTAACTCATAAACAAAGTCAGCATTTTTAAAAAGAGTGAAAAAGTGAGTGAATAAGTAAAAGCAGAATTGGTTATAATATATTTATGAGTGCTATCAAATGCCACAGACTTGAAGAATAAGGTACACAGGATTTTATTCTCCCCTCCCAGATGTTATTTTAATCAGGCTTATAGTTTCAATAGGAAGAGAATCATACAATGTGAAGTAATTTTCCCCAACAGATATAGTAATATAACTCACTATTTTGCAAGTGTAGCAGTCAAGATTATAAATCAAAGACAGAATATACTGCAAGAATATAATAAACCCAATCCCATTTTCCTTTAACGATTTATAGTTCTGATTTGATTATATAGCTTATTTGCTTGGCTTTATTACTGTATTAAACTCCCTCCTCCCTGGTGATGCTTCATTCTCTAATGTCTACCATCAACTTTCAGTCACACGTTTTGATAAGGAAGGCACCTGGTTACTTCTTCCACATAGTATATTAAACACTGCAGACTGCCTTTCCATAGTCACACAGACATGGATTTGATTTTGCAGCCTCTTTACCTCACTAGAAACCGTAATGAATTACCAGAGATAAACAGACTGAACCAAACCCACTGCAGTAAATGGAAAATCGTCTGTTGACCTCGCAGGGCTTTGAACCATTCCTCCCCTGACAGCAGACATTCATTTCCTGTTCCCAGACTCTGCCAGGGTAATAATAAATGTATTACCCAGCTCGGCTCTAGCACTTGGTAGCAAAATGAACCAGAGAGAACATGCAGTACAAATTAATATATCTAATTTTTTCTGTACCCTACATAGAATTCAGAAGGAAAAAAAAAATTGTACAATTATCCTCACCTGAAAAAAGAATAAAAAAAGAAACTGCAGATAAATATTCAATAACAATTTTTCTCAAATACTTTCTTGCCAATATTTTTCCATTACCACAATATAATTTCTGTTTAAAAAAAATAATAAGATACTCTTGTGAATTAATTATATGTTTATCTTATATATATTTGAACCACACATTGCTTTCTGTTAAAATACTACCATTTTACTGGAAGAGAAACCAAAGATCAGCTACAGAACCACCACTTCCTGTTGACGATAACAAAACCTGAGCTCTGCACGCTCACAAATTAGCATCTGTTGTCTGGAGTTTCCCCTATAGCACTTCAGCTGTGGTTTCCCTACCTATTGCTTTGTTTTCATCCCTGAGAGTCTTCTAAAATTCCTCTGAAACTGAACAATTGGGAATAAAAAAATTAGTGAATGTTACTATGGTAACAAAAAAAAAAGGAAAACACTGTAAGCAGACCAATGACTCAGGGCACAGCTTCTCAATGGACGCACTGGTGCTTTGTCCATGAACAGAGCAATCTGGGGGCCTATTTAAAGGTGTTGAACTCAGGGAAAATATTAATACTGTACTCTTTTATTTAGAATAGAGTATTTTTCTCTACTGAGCAGTTGCATTGCATTATATGTGGCATTAATTAGCACATATATCTTTGCATGTTATATATCCTCCATAGAAATTAACATTAAGGTC
The DNA here is from genome assembly GCF_001431845.1 of Calidris pugnax. Lineage (NCBI taxonomy): Eukaryota > Metazoa > Chordata > Aves > Charadriiformes > Scolopacidae > Calidris > Calidris pugnax. The sequence goes on along the minus strand of NW_015094506.1, from coordinate 11,172,141 downwards.
AGATAACATTATGATCAAACCATTACATGCTCAAAAATTAAAGCCAAAACTAAAAAACAACAACAGAAAGCAATTACAACTTTGCATAGGCTTTTTCACCCCCTCATTCACAAAAGACTTTTTAATTACTGACTCAAATGCTATTTCTGGTACTCAACAGCAGAAGGGACCTTCTGGGTTAAGAAGACCAATCCTCAGCTATTTCAGGCAACCACACTGCATAAACCCAGTCATGAAACTACCAGACTCCTTAAAACAGCTCTGAGTTTTGCAATTACAACCCCTGTCAATAAGCTGTCCCAGAGCTTTATTCCTGTGTGTCGCAAAACCATCCTCCTATTTTTATTCAAGTTTATTTGTTCCCAGTTGGTATCTTTTTTTTTTTTTTTTTTTTTCCCCCCAGAGCATTGTCCTTTAGCTTAAAAAACTCCTCTCCCTCTTTGGTATCTAAAATACACTGACATATTCACATAGAACAATACCCAGCCTTTGTTCCAGGGATCTAAAGTTTGGTTTTCTCATCTCTATTTCTAAAATGTACTCTCCTTTCATGTGTAGTCCTGTAGTCCTGTAGACTAAAACCCTGTAGTCCTCTTCAGTTGCTCCCATGTACTTTCATTTTCAGTGAGCAGCAACAAACTCCAGATGTGATTTTACCTGGACCTTGTTTGATGGTATTAATACTTCTTTGCCATCACTGGGAATCGCTGCCCTGATACATCGTGGAAAATATCATCATGCTATCCTTCTCTTAGCCCGTGTATCAGTTCTTGTGTTCTTGAAAACACTATTCTAAACTATACTGAAAAAGAATATTACAGTCTTTCATCTTTTCATGGAAATTAGGACAAAAAGAGACTTCTAAATTATCTAATATTTATCTCTTTCCTTTACAAGGCAGTATATTTTATCAAAATATCTCTACCAAGTCCAATGACTTTTGTGAAACCCGATGTTTATCAGTCATCAGAAGTTCTTATTTAACCTAAAGTAAGGAATACAAAAGAGAAGGCCTTTCTTTATTTAGCATGATGGTCCCATTGCCAAGCCCTTCAAAATACAAAGCAAATCTAAGAAACAAATCAAAGAAAATTGTTTGATTCTAATTTTTAGATGCTTGGTTCACTATATATTCCCAACGTGATACTCAGGTCTGTAAGTGATGGATGAGATATTTATACAAAGCTCTCCAGTCCACAGAAAAATACCTGATAACAGGACGGAGGCAGAAGACAAAAAGAGAGTGTTTTGATGGTAAGCACTTAGTAGAAGTGATGGTGGGTTGAACTGTCTCCATCATCTTACTTGCAAAGAAAGAAAGCAAATAAAGCCTTGGGAATAATGGTCTATAAACAGCTTGCTTTAAAAGTAATTGACTGCTTCAATTGCTATGATACTTCAGTCTCAGGGGAAAGAAGCTGAAATGCTTGCAACATAATGTTGAAAGCCCTTTTTCCTTGTTGACTGCAGGAGAGAGTAAAAAGTATATTCTCCTAGTGCTGCATATAAATATACGTAAGTATAAAGTAGGAGCAGAACAAAATAAACCTGTAGATTTTAGAAAACAAGAATAGATTTAACAGAGTTTTCATCACAAAAACAAATTCTTTAAATCAAGTGTACCTTTACATCCCTGCAAACGTAAACACTTTGACTAATATGGAGTTGATACAGAGATAAGCTATGAATGTGGTCAGCATTTTTGCTGATAAATTTCTCTTTTGCTGCTGCAGTTGTGCAAAAGCAACGGGATAAAGTATGGTCATTGACCATCCTTCAGCTTCAGAACGCAGATCAGTAGCTCAATGTCACCTTGAAATAACACAGGGCTATGTGGGATAATGGATCCGTGTATTTGCAGTTTAGAGTTCATGTGAGTGTGAAACTAATGGCATTAGTGATAGCCAGGCAAAGCATCAGCAAGCAACTTGTAAGCTTTCCTGGCCTCAGTCAGGGTCTATTTCACCCCTATTACCGCAGGGCAAGGCAGAGACTGACAGATGTGACAGGAGTTCCTGATGCTCAGCAAAGGGCCAGAGATGAGACCAAACTCATTGTCTGTTGGTGTCTCAGCTAGGATTTGGGTACAGATATCTAGAGAGGAAACCTAAATGAATAATGGCAAAGCATTTCTTGGCTATAGGAAGAAAAAGGCAAGAAAAGAGCTCAGAAAATACAAACAACTGCGCCTTTCTATCCCACCGCTATGACATGATTAAACAAGTATAATAATATTTTTTAAATATCAGGGTCCTAACTACGAAACACACCATTACAAATGAATGAAAAATGCAAATAGCAGTTCAAAGGTGCAGAATTAGATGGGTCCAATACCAGACCAAGTGACAGGCTGAGATAAAGAGATGTCAGCAGAGCTGAAGGCATTTACCCCAGCAGGAGAGTTAACATACCAATACCACAGTAAGGCACAGCTCACCACCGATGGTCATAAAAGCCAAGGAGCCCCTCAGCTGTGAAAGCCATTGCGACAACCAGTAAAGAACCAATGACAGCATTATGAAGAATGAAGTATGTACAGAGCAGCTCGCAGCGGTTCCCCTGGGCCCGGGTAGGCTCCTGCCAGCAGATTGCTCTGAGCCACAGAAGAGCAGAGATGTTGATACTCTGTACAGACACTCATCACGCTGACTAAACAATGAGGCCCTAAAGATGTATCTTAAAAGGTGCCCCAGTGACTTTGCCACCTGTTTCTGAATTTTAGAGCTTTTAGAGCACCTAAATCTATTAGGCTCCTACTCCAACCTGCAATTAAGAAGAAAAAAGAGGCCTATTGCAATGCTTGGTGATGACTTCAGTGTGTTAAGAAGAGCTGACTTTCTAAGGATGAACTATATTGCTTTTTCAAAAATTTGAGTTCTTCAATTTGCCACCCAAAACCCACCTACAGCTACAAATGATTTCTGGTTATTTGGGTAATTATTGTTTTGAATATGCAAGGTTATAAAATTCTTCCACATCTACCTAGGGAGACAATTAAAAGAAAGCTAACTTGATTATTTTGTTTTCTATTATCATCTGTTAACAAGCCTTGAACCAATTCATGTCACATACAGAATAGTCCTGGGATTGCATCAGTATTACACTGAAAATGAATGCAGTCTTGATTACATTTGCCATATACTTGTTTGTATTACAATATTTATCACAAAAATAGGATTTTAATGTCAACTCAGACCTGCTTAATCTGTGCCTAGCTTATCCATATGTCTGGCTAGCTGAGAGACTTAAGTGGTAACTAATCTAAACAACATATGTACCACTGATTTACTCATCTAATTTTATGTTAATTCAAGTGAAAAATGACCTTAGCAACTATGTCAGATGAAGCAGGTCAGATTAGTATTCTGTGAACACTAGAAATAAGCTGTCTTAATTTAAACACTGATCTAATTTGATAGTTCTTCTCATTGTTTTGTACTTACAGACTCCATCCAGGGTAGAGGAAAAGGAGCATATGGATAATCAATACCCAAAAAGCTGAAAAAGCCTGCTTTTATACATTTATATATATATATATATGCCCCTACTGGGGGATGCAAAAAGCACAAATTAAATTACATTAAGTCACAGTTCTGCAACTTCATCATTTGTTTATAGTAATGCAGAAGGCTTTGCTGAACATGAAAAAACAAGCCCTAAGTCAATCATAGGAGTGTACTGAGCAAGGAAATGCTCTTGATCAGAGGAATGGCACACACTGAGACCATTTCCTGCTATAGCGTGTGCTGCTAAACACTAATCTATTCCCATGGAGATGAAAACTGAGGATGAAGGGCAAAGCCAATCCTGCCTAGATTTTGACCTATGGCTCTAGGGAGATTAGTCATTTTAAACAGGAAAAGCACCCAAACAATACTACTATTCAGTATCTTTCTTCTGTGTTTATGTGTAAAACCTTTTTTCCCCCCTGAATAAAATGCTTATTCACCACTTTACCCCTGAAATTTTCACTCTTTCCCCACTCCTGTTCTTTGTATATACTTCAGTTTCCTGATACATAGTCTCATCCAGCCTTGGTATAAATCAGGTTTCTGAGGGTGATATGTCTGGTCTCCATGGGGAAACATTCTTGTCTTTCAAAATTTGAAGAGCATCTTGCTATATAAGTGCAGTACTTGGAGTATGTGCTTAAAATTGTAGTAAATCTGTTTACACCCACAGCATGAGACAGTTAACTCATGCCTATTACTTAGTTTTCTTTTACCTACCCTACTCTACCAATCTTATTGTTTAGGATCAAGGTGGAGGTGGGAACCGAAGGGAGGACTCAAGTGTTTGTTCCATCTTTCAGGTTATACAGATCTCTATCTGATTTTTGTGATGCATGGACAGGCAAGCCCACTCTACTACTTTACATAGTCCTCTCCCTCCACGTCCAGTCTGTCTTGAAAAAAAAAAAAAAAAAAAATTACTCCAGAAACTGAGCTAGGAAGGAATATGGCCCTGTTGCCTTAATAAGTCAGTTGACCAACTTACATTTGATATGATGAACCTCAGTTTACCTGGATGAGGAAACATATGCTGGAGTTCTAGCCTCAAGTGCCACCCAAACCCCATCATTGCCAAGGTCCTTCATCAGCAGAGGCAGAACCAGCCAAGTGCTTCCTCTGCTTCTTCTGTCTTGTTACTGAGTCTGGAGACAAGGGTCAGCTGGACATGCCAGTGCCCCGAAAAATGCCATACAGAGCAGATGATCCACTTGGGGCTTGCTGGGGCCTTTGCCCAAACTGCAGTGACATTATTCAGCATTCTGAAGGCTCATGGGAAACCAGTTGGCCACAGTCCTACCCCCAAAATTCTTGTAGTCTGTCGAAGATGCAAGCTGCTGCTAAGGACCAAGGCAGATAATAAATGCAAAGCTTTTCCAGGCAAAACCACAACAGATTAGGGTGACCTATGGAAAACTGTTTTCTAATGGAAATCCCTCATATTTTTAACCCTCCATTTTTGCAAATGCCTCCTTCATTTTGCCTTAAGCTTTCTGGAAAAAAATAGGATCAGACCTGTGAAATTCAGATAGATTTTGTTGGTTAGCTGGAAGTGAAGGATGAGCCAAAATCAGGCATGAAATTTAAAACTGTTCTCTTGGTGATAAGAAAATAAGCTGTCAGAGGCCTTGGACAGAATACATGACCTAGCAGCCTTTCCAACTCTAATTTCATTGATTAAAGTGGTCATCAGCAATTTTCTTATTATGCATGGTATTTCTGGGTTTCTCTAGTCCTTGCTTTGTCCCCATCAAATTCTTGCAGATCAATTTCATCTTTCCATAGCTTATTGCTAGATTTTAATAGAAGAGATTAAAGAGATAATTAATTTCATTGCATGTCTATAGAGCACCAGCCTCCAAATCTGCCTTCAGACCACATGAAACTAACTGTAAAATTTTTAATAGTATCTCCAGCTTCACCTCCACTAATTATTTCATTCAATAACACAGCATTTGAAAATATACATTAATATAAGCCACAATATTGGCAAATGCAGAGGATGAGTGAACTCATCCTGCTAGATTTTTCTGACCGCAGTAGCTCAAAAGGATTTGACAGGCATACAGACCATAAATGTCCTTTATACAGTCACCATTCAGGGAAGACAAGGGCTGAACAGCCACGACAATCAAGACCAGGGAAGACAGCCTGGTGCAGAGATCTCCAAGCCAGCACTGACCTGAGCTCCTAGGCTCATGCATCATGACCACTGATACTCAAAGCTTCCTAAAAACTGCAAGCCTCAAGCCAACGCCGCATTGTCTCAGCTCCAGGGGTCCCCCCAGGCCTCTGCTTCTGCTGTACTGTCTTCTCAAAAATTGCAAGGACAGGTAGGACAGAGGGCAGGAAAGGAAGGGCAACCGAACTCAGCTAAATACTGGGACCAAGCATTAAGAAGCAGCATTTCCTAGAGAACAGATAAAATAAATAGCATTTTTTTTAGTAAATAAACAAATAATATTAATTAACGATAGTGTGGGGAAGTTTGATATCCCCAACTTATAAATATACATGGGCTTAACAGATTTTTGCACCAAGGCCATCCTTTGTTAGCCTTTGTATTAGTCCAGATAAAGTAATGGGACTTCTGATCTGCCTGCTCAATTAAACTTAATTTTAGATATGTTTTAGAACTTAATGCATTTTAGTCCCCAAAATCACCACAGATAGTATATAGCATGGATCCCAGGAGCCATGTTTTGTTTACCTAGTACAGCTGTTCTGCTATGTAAGGATATTTTCTCTAAGGTAGATGCTAGTGATGAGCCACACTGTTTTTAAAATTAAACAAGGTATAAATTAAGTCACTGTGTGGTCATCTCCCTATGAGATAAAATCCATTAACAGCTCTCCACCCACACTTTAGCAAACTGTGAAACAGCGCCTGAAACCCATGCATGTTTCCTGGTACAAAGATCATTCTGCTATCTATATTTCTCCATTCTACCCACAGATTTACCTCTACCTTCAGGTGGAATTTCACCTTATTACATCTTACTTTTCTTAGAACAGTGATAAATGTCTATGTTAAGATATGAGTTTTTCCCACATACAAATCAAATCAACAGTGAAATCTCTAGGGAACTTAAGGGTCACTGCAATTTTGCCATCTTTGAGGCTAAAAATTGGCTCAGAAAATATAAATTTAGGAATAAATCTGAGATTATGGCTCACACATAGGATGTAAGAGATTTCAATGCATGCTAAAACGTGGTCAACATTTGGATTTGCATGATCTCCGAGGCCAGACCATTTCATAGCTAACCCTTCTTCCTCAGCCCCCTTCTCTTCCCAAATTAGTTTTTATATCTGGGATTTGTAACCTCACCAGCTGTCACAGAAATTTGGTCTTTTTACGTAGCTGAGACTCAATCCATTAATTGCTTTGTAAGTTGGTACAAGAGCAGTAAAATGGCATCAACAGCTGACCTGAGTAGCTGGAAGACTTCTCTAAAGACCTGTAATGTCCACACTGGGACAAACCATCTGACACATAACATCAGCCTTCTGTCTGATATTTTTCACTCAGCTTTGGCGATTCCTTCAGGGAAGGTTATACTCATGCATGGACACAATGATGCCTAAAATGGGTGTTTCTTAGACTTCTGTTCACTCTTATCTCAGTATTTAGAAAACAACATTAGCTGTTCATCCCAATTTCATCAGCAAATAAGCATTGCTCCCTCCTCTCCCCAAGACTTTGTCACGTGTTGAAAAACAGGTGTATGCTTTCAACAGGGAGACTGAGACAATATTCACCAACTTTTTATTTCAGTTAACTGACCAACATCACTTCAGTTTTGGCCAGCTATTTTTCATCCCAAACCTGCATAATCGTGTTTATCCTGCCATTTTCCTGATGTGAAGACATTGGCTTTAGCAAAATGCCTTGCCCGTTCTCTTGGCAGCCAAGCCTATAGGATGCCATCGTTTCCTCCACTCCTAGACCCCAATCAAAGACCATGTTTTATCCTATGACCTCCTCATTTATCCTATGAGCTCGTCGTTTTTGATCTGAACTTTTGTTTGATATTTTGAGTGATACTGTTAAAATATTAAACACTACAATGAAGGGTGTGACTTCCTTTTCAATGGTATTGCTCCCCTCTGAATACTGCCAGTGTACCTGCAGTGGAAAAGAATTACTTGCCCTTGGGCTACCTTAAGATACAATATTAGTAAGCAAATAAGTGGCATAAAATTTGATACAAAGATTTGAAAGTGTTTCTGGGTAAATGTTTTGCTTTTAAAATGTGCCAGATTGCACAAGCTGTCAGGAATTTCAAAATAATTTTCTAGGGAAGGATCTCCTAGCCCCTCTAGTTCTTCACAGACCATTTGACATAGTAAAACTTGAGACTGTATTGTTCCACCAATGCAATAGTTTTAATTTTCAGGAACAAAGCATAAGTCTTCCCAGAAAGATCTACATTTTGGAAGTCTATTTGCAGAGTAGCATCCCCCTGTACAGCAGATGTGAAAATGAGAAAGATTTTGCTTAATGAAGATTCCTCCCCCTCCTCTTCTTGCCAGTGTAAGACCAGTAGGGTTCAGAACACATTAAGGACCTTAAACTGTAGAAATGTCTGCCTGTGCTGATGAGTAAAGGTCTTAAACACTTCAAGACTTGGATCTCAGAAGATGACCTTTGGGGGAATCCCTTATTGACTTAGTATGTCAGTATTTTCTGCTTGATCTACAGTTCTTTGTACTTCTTTTTATTATTTTTTTTTCCTTTCTCTATTGCCAGTAATGAAGAAAAATATAGCTGGTAATAAGAAGAATGGATGCTGGTACTATAATAAAGACAAAACTAGAAATGCTGCAAGAATGGCAGCTATAGCAAGGGTTTTTTCAATGTAATTGCCATCCTATAATTGCCTATTCACCTTTTTTTTAACCTGGTCTTAAAAAGTACTGGAAAATTCCATCTGTTCCATCATAAAGCAGAAATTGGATATGAGAAAATAAATGAAAATGAAAAAGTAGCTTGCCACTCTTGAGTTAACCTCTCATAGAAATAAATAGGTGCATTCTCAGGTTCAACAAAGAGAAAGATAATGGGCAAGGGAAAACCATTCTTTTTCATTGTGTTTCTTGGCATCAAAGCCTAAGTTTCTTGTCAAAGAAGAATAAAGATAGAGACTACCTAAGGAGAAAAATGGCAATCTCCCAGCATACTCAATATGCTTCTAAAATAAGACCCTCCCTACAAGCCACTCTGCACTGGCACATCATTTCACTTAAAAATCGTCTGGGAGATGTCAATCATGCAGAAGTCTGACATGATGGAGGCAAAGTGTATCATTTCCCTTGTCCTGGCCCACTGAATCCCAGACGAGGTAAATCCATGGGAAAGGACGTTTTTCTCCACTTTTCAGAGGAAAGAAAACAACACAGTCACATTATTTTCACTACTCTACTCGATAAGACAGCCCTGAAATCCATGATCTCTTACATTAAATTGCTTACTTGGACCTGAGACACATCAGTTATCTGTATTTAAACCTTTTTGTGGTCATTTGCCACTGAATCAAATGCATTAAACAATGTGGTTGATTAACCCCACTTTCACGTGGCAGTGTCTTTCAGAAAGCGTCAGCTCTAGAGTCATAAATACGGTGTAAGAGCACAGCTTAACATTGCTCACCTTAGTAACTGTGGAAGTTAAAACCTGTGTTTTAGTCTCATCTCAATTATTTACTTATTGAGTGGCCTTGGCAACCGATTATCTCCTTTTCTCATGGCATCCATCCTTGAAGCAAATAACAAGCAGACAAGCTTCAAAGTAAACAAGAAAAAAAATAAGCCAAATATTAAATGCTACCCTGTTGTACTGAGCTGTTGCTAAGCCTCCTTCTCAATATGTTCTGGTACACACAAAACAGCACTTATCTTTACTGTCTACCACGTACTTGCTTAGTTATATTGTGTCTTTATTACCATTTACAATTGTAACCTGTAGAAATATTACTGAGAATAAACCTAATTGCTCGTTAGTAGTAACAGAAAAAGGCAGTTTAATTTTCAAGGTTTTATTTATCCTATTTTGGGATTTACTGAGACTTAGATGCATATCTGCATTCAAGCTTGGCACTCCAATTTCTACACACAAACAATTGTGCGTTAGAAGAGGGAAGGAAGGACACTGCATCAGCTCGTTTGCTAAGAAGCAAAAATTTCCTGGGAAAAGAACTATAAATGACAGCCATAAGAGACAGCTAGAGCAATAAGTCCCTGCCTTCCTCGTTTCAGCACCACTGAAGCAACCTGTGTGAGCATGTGCTGTAAGACGAAGATTATCAGGAGAAAACCAGAAACAGAATGCACTCAGCACTGAAAGAAATTCAGAGACCACTCGTGAAATGGCTACTTCAGAGTGGCACGTGCTGCTCTCTGCTGAATTTAATGGAGCCGCCCTACAAAAAAGACAGTCTGGGAAATCTGCCAAGTGAGGCTTGAAGAAGACTAAACTATTATTATGAAAGAAGCTAAGAAAAGGGCTATCATAAAGGGAATCAAATTTAACTTATAGTGAGTTTACAATTCCCATGTTGCAAGTAGGTATTGCAAATTATACTACATAGGGCATAACCGAACGTAGTAGGATTTTTTTCTCAGCTTTTCAGACTCAAGGGTTTATACATCAGGAATGCATAATGTTGGATAATTCGGAACTTTTATTTCTTTCATCATTTATTTTTCTCTTGATGCTCTGCTCCTCAGGCACATGTAGCCTAATGTGGGCTTTTCCCACAAGGATGAATCACACGTGAACTGGTCAAATCTGTTATAGAAGAGAAGATTCTCCACAAAGGAACCAGAGCACCAAGACAAGGAAATCTTTCAAAATTTATCAGTCTCTTCCCAGGAACACATGAAAGCATAGTTTAAACAGGTGATGAACCAGAATTTAAATCTGTAAAAAAACTATATACAGAGCCTCATTGATAGTGAATGTTGGAGAAACGTAGATGTTTACAATGAGATATATGCTTAAGAGTGTTTCTGAGTCAAAGAGATGCCTGGGAGCGGATTCAAGAGTAAGTGAAATTACTCTGTCTTTTCTAAGCCAAGGAAAAAGCAAGATTAGATATCTGCCAAACCTGGACTGTATCAGAAGCAAAGATATTTACATCTGATTAATAAACACTTTAGAGTTCACTGAAGGAGCATTGTCTACCTTCAGCTGCAGTCTATTCTTGAAAGGACACTGTAGAGAGGTTGGTGCTGGTCTCTTCTCATAGGTAATTAACAATAGAACGAGAGGGAACGGCTTCAAGCTCCAACAGGGTAGGTTTAGATTGAACATTAGGAAGGAATTTTTCACTGAAAGAGTGGTCGGGCATTGGAATAGGCTGCCCAGGGAGGGGGTTGAGTCACCGTCCCTGGATGTGTTTAAGGGACGTTTAGATGCGGTACTGAGGGATATGGTGTAGGGGAGGACGTTGTAGAGTAGGGTAGATGGTTGGACTCGATGATCCCAAGGGTCTCTTCCAACCTCAATGATTCTATGATTCTATGATTCTATCAATTCTTTCGCATGTATTTTTGGATTTGGTTGAAGAAATTTCTAATTTCCTATAATTTGGGAAAAAGTCCATCTTGCAAAGGATCATAAGCTTATGCATTATTTATTTTCCTTCTTTCTCCCTGTCACTGTGATCTCAGGTCACATACATAAGCATCTGAGAAGACAATTTGCAGGCTTCCCTGTATCCAAGCAGTCCAATGATTGGGCTGCCGGCTGTGCTCTCTCCCAACAGCCAGGGTAAATGCTGTCACTTTTACCTCCATATCATCTCACAAATGCCTCTCTACTTTTGTCACACCGTTCTCCATATTTTCATAATCTCCCTCCTACTTCATTAGCAATTTCATACCTCCTGACTTGCCTTCCTTGTCAGGGCAGCCAAGATGCTGCCTTGACCCTGCTTGGCTTCTTTTTCCAGTCTGCCCAGGTGGCTCACACAAATCCACAATCTTTTCCTTGGAAAGAAGCACAGTGGCTCCACTCCTGTTGCATCACATGCAAATCTCTTGCTTTTAAATCTTTGCAGAATTTATGTTACCTCCTGCCATTCCCATGTTGAGACCCTTAACTTGCTCATTCCTTTCATACTCCCTTCAGTCCGTTCTCCCACGAGTCCTGGTGTGATCAAGGTGTACTTGAAATGACACCCCAGTTCTGTGACCAAGGCAGCTTCTGCTGTCCGTGTCTCACCAAGAAAACCATTCCTTTCAGCTCTTCCCTTATTCCTTCACCTCCATTCCTGTGCTATTTTTTGTTTATCTCATTAGATATTTAGTAGATAAATTCATTAAAGAACAGAAAACATGCAAAATAAAAATTAGATCACTTTGTGGAAGAATCAGCCTAGTACTTCTGTAAAATATATCCAAAAATACTGTAGAAGTTTCACCATGTATTGTTCTACATACATGATAATCTCTTCAGCACAAGGGTTGGTTCTTTTAGCAGATTATTATATACCACAAAATCCTCAGCCTCTGTATAAACACAAAGCATTATAAAACATAAATTATAGGTATTAGAGGAAGGAGAAGATGCTGCCTAAGTAATGGCGTGAGATTCAGGGGGTACCAAATCAACTCAGGCTTTACCTGGATGTTGAACCCTCTATGTGCCTGGATAAATTATTTCATGTTTCCATGGCACTCTGCAGAAGAACAACATTGAGTTTCCCTGGGGTCACTGTTCTGCCATCTCTACCATTAGCACTGTAAACTCCTCAGGGCAGAGTCCTCCTCGCTACAGATATAAATGATGCCCACAGTAAAGAAACCCCAAACTCGTCTGGGCTTCTAGGTTTTAACATATTATAAACACTTCATTAAGAGTTTATTATTAATACAGCAGTTACTGGTAATGCTGAAAAATGCTTTTTTTTCTTTTTTTTTCCCCTCTCTCACAAAGACACAGGCGCACACACACCGTTCACACAGGCTTTCTTTGGCTGCCATCGCCACCACACACTGACCTTTGAAATATGGAAATAAAAGTGCTCAGAAATAAAGCTGGCAGCAACAGCAGCCCAACTGTCGTCATTTAGAAACTGAAACAAGTGGAGCCATAGTTTGCAAGCTGTCTTCATAATTACTTGAAGCAGTTGTCACTCTGGCTCTAGTTTGTTCATTACACCCCAAACAAACAGCTGATATTTGTTAAAGCACATAAGCCGCTTTGTTGAGGCAGGGTTCTTTATTGTGAGGAACCGTGCAGCTGCAAGTCACATGCAGTTCATAGTATTTCCTGATTTCCTTTGCTTTATTTGGTTCCCTGCATTCCCTTTACAGCAATGCCTTTTTTACCATAGAGAGAGGGAGTAAGAAAAAAAAAAAAGATACAATAAGGTAAACATTAGCTAACATAACGCTTGATAGGCTTAAGGTTTATGACCCAAATCTGGTTCCCATTAAACAAATACTTTTGCTGTGGTAAAGAATGCTTCACATTAAGAAAGTCATGGATGGAATTTGAGGCTGCTGGACTCCAGTGAAACGGCTGCCACTTACAGTTCAGCGCCTTCACTCTGCAGTAACCTGAAGGGAAAGAGAATGGACGGCTTCAATCTGGGCCAAGTCAGGAAGCTTCTGGGAAGGTTCTTTCTTTGTTGCCTTACATCCTGAAAATTGATGCTCTGGCAAGTGCTCTGCAACGTTCCACTTAAGAATGGTCAACTGGCTGATGGTTATGGTCTTTTCTGATGAACCACTGGGTGGTTGAATGTGAAAAGATCCCCCTATGGTCTGCAGCTGGAAGGTTTCTATAACTGCTGGTGGAGATGAAGGAAAGAATGGAGAAGGTGTGCAGAAATCAGAGCTGGTTTCATCTGGCCGACAAGGGGAAAAAATCCTGTCCAATGAGGCATTTTTCAAGCCTACTCTGGCAACATGAGTTCGAAAGAATAAAGACAATAAATGAGCTCAGTAGGCCAAAGAAGTTGACACAGTCTTGTACAAGACTAAACTGTTAAATAAGCTCTAGATGTGTGAACGCAGATTTCACCCTGATCAGCTTCACAGCAACAATCACTGAAAGAAATAATGTAATTTTTTTTAAAAGTTCAGAAGGAAAAAAAAAAAACCAACAATGAAAGAATTTTAAATGTAGCGTATTTCATCTTGATAGCAATCCTTATTCCCTTTCCCATTACTTGCAGGGAATTTTTATATGTGAATAACCCTGTTTGGCAATCTTCCAGATGACATGAAAGATGTTATTGGTTGTCCTTGTTGGAGAGGAAGAACCAACTGAGGTGTTGTTACTGCGAATCTTTAAAATGTGCATGAGGCAAACAGTCAAGGTGAGAAAAGACCAGTAAAGGGAGAAAATGTGATTTATTTCTATCCTGTTGAGTTGTAGCTACAAGCTCAGCGTTGTGGAAACATGAGCCCAGCACACCGACATCTGCGCATCCAGCAAACTTGTACCAGTACTGAGCTATGAGATAATGCTTTTATCTACACAGCCACTGACAAAAGGCACACTCCTGGACTGCTAATCAGTCTTCCCATTAAGCATGAGATGATGAGAAAAAGAAAGAAGGAAAGTGAGATGCAGTGGAGGTAGATACCCGGGGGTCTCACAGGTGTGGATGGTAAGGCCACCTATTATTTAAGAACTACAGGAAATCCAGGGAAGGAGGCAAAGATTCATGGGTTCTTCTCTCAGGAAAGGGGTCAAAAAAGGAAAGCTCAATGGAGTGAAAATGGGTAGGAGGTGAAACCCATTACGTGAAGTTCACTTATTTCCATTCAGTCACTTCCAGTCTTCTGCTGAAAATCTATAAAAATGCAGTATGTAGAACAAGTTACTTTTTCATTAGTCATAATTTGGGCCTTTAATGTCTCATTCTCTTTCCTACACGGTGGCATCTATAGCTTGTTCTTGATAGAGCTAAGCTCTTCTTTTTGCTCTTGTGTCTGACTTTAATACTTTGCATATGAGGCCAAGTTAGACCTCTGCTATTTTGCTAAGCAAAGGAGAAACCAAGGGTGCAGAGAAAATGGGAATAGACAATCCATAATTTCCACACAGAGTTTTTGCCATGACAATCTCAGTTGAGGAATGTCTATAACACATCCTCACAGGAGGAACTAGGAGAACTTCCTAGGTCACAGATCTCAACTTTGATGTGTATACTGGTCACTTCTTTACTCCATACTGAGATGAGTGTCAAGATGTAAAATCCCATTCTTCCATGCCTGCACTTTCAGAGGAAGAAAAGGGAAGCATGAGGCAAGAAGGGGAGCTGCAAGGTGTATAACCAATTCCTGGTCTAAACTATCAGGGACAGGACTGCAGGGACTGTCCTTCTCTGTGCTGGACACCATCACTGTGACCTTGTCCCTCTGACAGCACGAAGCCAGTGCCACCATGGGTTATCTGCCAGTACAGTCAGAGACAAATTGCTTTTTTCCTGATGGCGGATTGCTGTGATTCTGCCCCAGCTGACAGAGTTTTTTCCATTTCAGTGTAAATTAAACCGTGCCCAGCGTTAACCACACTGTACGGATGCAGAATTAGCAATAACATCACAGGGCAAACTTGCAAAACGCTTTCATTTGTTTGCACACTCCCTCCCAAATAGAAGTGAATTTCTTTCCTTTCAGTAGGCGTTTCCTTTGTTTCACTTACTAAACAGAAATATCTGCCCATACTGAGACAAGCACCATCAAGCCTGTTGCTACTGCTAGGTAGACTGGGGTTAGTCAAAACCAGAAGTGGAATGTATCTTAATAAAAAAAAAATGCAACCAGTATGTGTTGTATGTAAATGCAACTCTTAGTATCTGGTTTTCATACCAAAAAACACATTCTAGGAGGACAAATTTGAAAAGCAAGTACCAAAAAGGAGATTTTTTTTTCCGTCCTTTTCTGACTTCCCTTCTGTTTCCTCAATGTATTCTATTATTTAAATATTTTACCGGATAGGCAGTGTCCTCCCCCAATTTAAACCCTGGCAAACGAGCATTAGGAAAAGTGACAAGACTATCATTCAAAGAAGAGGGTCACGCTAGTGGCTTGTTACTTCATTTTCATGACAAAGATTGCATCTGACATTTAATACCCAACATCTTTCAAGAAATATAGTGAAGTGCTCCACAATTTTGACCTTTTCTTGGGTCTTTATTTCTGATTGGCCCATCCATTCCACTCTTTCCTAGGCATTATAGCCCTATCAATCAAGGAAATAGAGATTACAGTCCACTGTGAAACAATACACATTTAAAGGAGGCACCATTAAGGTTTTTAGGCCCCACATCTTCTGCAGCTTAGAATTGTTGCAAATAGATCACTAGAAACTATTTCCCTTTTTTGATTCTTCTCCAACCTCTTGCAACAAATAAAGAGAATAATAAAGTCTTCAGGACTGGCAAAGATACTGCGGCCACAGCACCTAACAACATCCCTAGGCAACGGGTTTGCATGAGGAACAGATTTGGCATGACTAACCAAGGATGCTCATTGAGAGGCAGAGATTTTTGCTCATTTCCAGATCAACCTTTGTGCTACAGCAGCTTTGTTTCTCTCTCTGTTGTTCTCACTCTCTTTCTATCCCCTCTGAGTATATTCTGAGGGGGAGGGGGGGCAGGTGAAATTTAAATAACACTTTAAAAATGTCCACCTGTAAAAAACACTAATCAGTAACACCTAGTTCTTCAGTGGCACTTTTCAGCTGCAGATCTCAAAGCACTTCCCAGAAATGGGAAGGGGTATTTTTAAGAATGCCCTGTGTTTGATCCAGAGTTCACTGTGGAGCCAGGAGCGGAATCCAGTGTTCCCCATGTTAAATGCTTCTCCCTAGGAACCAAATTCATTACTGAAAATGCATGGGTAAAGACATGCTTTTGGGCTCGTAGGAAGGTAACAGAAAAAAATGGGGAACTCTATAGAGCACCATCTGCATCTCTTTTATTCACTGTTGCTGTTTTTTCCCACAAAAGAAACAGTGATTTGTATACTGCAATTCATGGCAATGGCAAATAGATCAAGGAGTTTAAGGCCACTAGTGACTAACATCAGCTCTGAATTATGTCCTGCAGTGACCAAACTCTTAGCCACATTTCTGAAGACATAGTGAAGTCCGTTGAAGTTGCCACACCGTTGAAGTTGCCACATAGTTAATGCAACAGCAGACAGTGCACTGTTCAAGCAGCTCAGCAACCAAAATGAATCACATTCATACAAAGGAGGAAAAGGAAAGGAAAGGGAAAGGGAAAGCGAAGGGGAAAGGGAAAGGGAAAGGGAAAGGGAAAGGGAAAGGGAAAGGGAAAGGGAAAGGGAAGGGAATACAAAATAGACAAATAAGAACTTCAGGATGGCATTTTCAAAAATGCACAGACAGCTACAGAGAGAGCCTGACTGAAAAACTTCAATCTGGAATGGAAAAAAACCCAAAACCCCATGCTTGTCATTGCTGCTGACCCAGCGTCAGTAGCACGTGTATGCCATGGATACAATTTTGCAGTGAGGGCTTCATTTGCTTTGCAGTGTAATCGTCTATTACATGTTAGATCTAACATCTTGTGATGTTTAAGGAAGCAGAGTAAGAACTGGATGCAGTTATGAGGAGAAGACACAGTGAGAGAAGGGAGAAATATTGCTCCTCAGTGCTCCCCATGTCAGGAAGTCTTTGCTAATCTGGTAGTACAATAGTCATAGCTTCTTCCAGAAAATGCCAATACTGCTTACTGTATTTGTTTTCCTTTTGACCTAAGGTAAAGGTCGTTAAGAATATTTTAGAATTTTATTAGAAATCTAGTTCTTCAAAATGGAACTGTTTATGGAAACTTCTTGGTTTAGACAAAATTTGCAGCAGGAAAAAAGTTTTAGAATTCAATTTTTTGAGAGCTCAATAGTTTCGAGAGTTCAACAGCCACAATATTCTGCGTAGAGCACTCAGTTGTGATCCTGGAGATGTTAGCTCAAGGGTATTAGGTCTGCTCCAAAAATAGAGTCTTCAACTTAAGTTATGGAGTACAGGCTAATCCTTGGTGATGTGTTCTCTTCCCCTTATCCTTCTCCACCAAAAAAACCCAAACCAAACAAACCCCAAGAAATCAAACTCAAAAATAATTGTACAAAAAAACTTGATTTCATCCCTGTGAGGAATGGAAGGAAAAACCAAATGTGCAAAAAATGTTATGGTATGAGAATTCCAAGCCCCATTTTGTGGAGGAGGA
This sequence comes from Calidris pugnax, assembly GCF_001431845.1. Lineage (NCBI taxonomy): Eukaryota > Metazoa > Chordata > Aves > Charadriiformes > Scolopacidae > Calidris > Calidris pugnax. The sequence goes on along the minus strand of NW_015094506.1, from coordinate 11,154,419 downwards.
AATCGAAGCAGGTGAGAAAAGCAGCTTTTCCCAGAGCTGCAGTGCAAACTCCTGACAGATGGAGGGTTAGAAACCGAGGAGCTTTTACTAATACTCACAGCACAGGGCTCATTCTTCTGGGGAACGTATTTACTGTCAGTCAGCCTGGTGTTTGCACCAGAGCTTTCCTCACAGAACGTTTGTACAGATAAACTTACCATTTCCTCTAGAGCTCCCTCTGACCCCTCTGCCTGTGATGGGAGTCCCACTGGCAACAGGATGTCAGAGGGACACCAGCCTCCCAACCCTGAGCAATGATGAGGACAGGGAGCAGATGCAGTACTGGGGTACCTTCTTCAAGCTGTACACACTGGCAGGAGCAAATGGGGTGGCACTTGGGCTGGCATGTGACAAGACCTCAAAGCACACTCTGATTGTGTAAGGGTTGTGATGAGGGCTGTGTCCCCTCCACCTCATCCCACAGTGCTTTCTGCTGCTGTTCTCCCTCCTGACACTTCACAGGGCTTTTATTAATCAATTGCTTTGCATTTCATTGTTCCAGAAACACAAAATCCTCGAAATTTGTCCTACTATCTACCAACTGGAGAACTGCTCATATGTTAGTACTGGCTCCTGCTCATATCCCCAGTTTGTAACTGGAGCCAACGGTCTCCAATGTTAATGTCAGATTTGTTGATTTTCTCCACCTTTCTGATTCACACCTCCTTTCTCCCTCTGGCACCTGTGGTTTTTCCTCCCCTTCCAGCTTGGATTTCTGGTACTGGTGCCTTAAACCTGAAGGGATCTTGTCCCATCCTTCCTGTTTAAAATCCATGTGACCCAGGAAAAACTGAGACATTTCAAAATGTGTATTCATTGAGAAACACTCCTACTCTGATCTGGAGTGAATTTTGAAGCTGCAAAAATGTGCTTGAAAGTCTCAACTTATGGACTAGCTTTGTTTTAAGTTGGTGGTGTCAGGAAAACCTCTGTAGGTTCTAGACTTTGTTAAAAGCTATAGGTTATTCTCATTAACTTTGTATGACCTAAATATATTGGCAAATGTGGGCAGTTTGGGGAGTGCTTGCTTTGTTTCTAGATTCTTTCGCCTCAGCGTTAGAAAGAAAATGATACTTAATCTGTATTTTATGAGAATTTTGAATGTTATTTGGGAAGGCTCTTTGATTAAGACGAGATTCTGATACATTCTATGCTGCTGAATGGCACCTCATTCTCCATTCATTTCAGTGCTACCATGTGGCTATTGTTGCTGTCTGGTTTTCAGGACCATTAAGGGAACTTTTTTATGCACATTCTGTGCACAAAACAAATGTTCTTGTTGTTTACTCCCTTCTCAAGGTGAGGGCAATCATCTTCTGAAGGTCCAAAATACAGCACAGCCTTCAACTCCCAAACCTTGCTGTTTTTTCTCTCTTGCTGCTTTACCTCCAAGGGCTATCTTTTTATTATTATATTTCTTACTGTTCCCCAGGGTAATAATATCTTAGTCACTTCCAAGTAAAATCAGAAGAGATGTTAAAACTTCTCTTGACCTTTAGAAAGGTTCTGCTTTTTTCTTTTTCAATTAAAATTCTGCCCAAGTGATGCTTTAACTTTGTTTTCTGAGGAATATTTGTTTTTTCATTGTTGCTTTTCTATTTTCTGCGTTTCTCTGGTTGTTTGCTGTAAGGTGGTTTTCAGAGCTTTTTTTTCCACAGTGGGTAAACAAAGTAATCAAGTAATCAATGTTGTGAGTGATATTCTTGTTTCGAAAAGTTTTTTTCTCAGAGGAAGGTTTTTGTGGCCTTCACTAGAGATGGGACTTAGTCTAACAGTGAGATGCAAGTTAGTCACAAACTTTGGTTAGAAATTCAGGTAATGTCTATGGGAATTTATTCTTAACTGGATCCCCTCAGCCAAGCGTCTTTGTTACCAGCTCTCATCTGTTTCAACCTGTGCTTTTTGAACCACAGCTATACCAAGGGCAGATATCCCAGCATTCACCCTGCAGCTAAGTTCATGTCCATGATTCAGCCTTTTTAGGCCTCATGTTCCCTGCATCTTGGGTAGCATAGCTCCTGGTGAAGTGTCCTGGGCAAGTGAAAGACTTGGCATTAGGGAGCAGCAGCACACCTACCCAACCCTGGAGCAGAGACAGTGGGAGCTTTCCCCAAAAAAACACCCAGGAACAGATGCTGAACCTCTTCTGATGACTCCAACAGCTACTACTAACCCAAAATGTCCCAAGGGATGAGGTTGCCTAAGCTTTCAGGTGGTGGTCTCTGCAGAGCACAGACCCTTGTAGCCTATATACATTTTTTTAATTTCCCATAGTTTGGGGTTTGGTTTTTTGGTTTTGTTTTTATTTTTTTTTTTTTTTTTAAAACCACAACATAATTGATGTGAAACACTCTGAGACTTGATAACACTCAGCCTTCAGGCTCATGCCTGAGAATGCACCTAAGCATAAATTATTGCACAATAATTCAAGCCCTGTCTGGTCTTACTGCTTAATAAAATTAACATTGTGATATGAACCAAAATGTCTTGAAGTGAAATTGCACTTTTTCAAGAGTTCAATTGAAAGGAAAAAAACCACCCGACAAAAAAACAAACAGCTTTTTATGAGTGAGGTAAAATGTAACTCTCTTTCATCTCAAGACTTTCTTTTTCCTTTTTACTAGCCAGCAACTTAGTTGCTTTTTGTTCTGTAACATGAGAGGCCTTTTTATACATACTTTGAGTCATTTCATCATTCAGAAGCAAAGCAAAAACAGAAAGTTGCATGTGTTCCTGGACTTCATCTCTAATGAAAAATACCTTTTCTCCAGTTTTTTGTAATGCCAGCATTAAAAGGAATAGTACCGTGCTCTGAATAAAATACCTAGGAGACAGGAACTTCTCTGTCACTCTCTTCTTAAAAAGTTCCCAAAATAGAGTGTTGCAGGAGTTCCGCAGCACTCTCTTGGTGACAAACCAGTGGGTTTCTGCTCCTCTTACTATAAAGTGTGTACAAATACACAGCAATACATAAGGAACCCCAAGCATAATATTGTAGTGATGAGGAAGCAGGAGGAAGACTGACTAAAGATGCAGCACCGTGCAGTATCAGCTAGACTGACAGGGAGGCTTGAGAATTAAAGGTGGTAAAGCACTTGTGTCAGGCAGCTTATTTGCTCTTTTATGTCAGTTGGAATGTGGAAAAGCTGGCCTTTTATGGGAGAAGTCAGCCTGTCACAGGGTTCAAGTATACAGCCTTCTGCAGCTCAAGAAATTGTATTGGCTACACAGAGACACACCACAGAACAAGCAAACACTTTTCCATATGTATAACTTGCAACTGAAATTACAGAACTTAATTTCTCTATAACTTACAGTTAGTTTTAGGTTTTTGCTAACGCTATGGAAAAGATGTAATTTATTCCTAGGCTAAAACTCCAAAAGGATGTTCATAGTTTTGGGTGGTTTTATTTCTTGAATGGAATATCCTCTCTCTCCCCCAGATAAACAATGATTACACTGCTTATTCCAATTCTTGTCAAGACAGGAAGATTGTTTAAAAGAGTCTATGTGGCGGTTAATACACTAAGCCCATGAGTGGTGCCATGGAGATTATTTTGCAAATGCACAAAATCTCCTTACAAGAAAAAGTACGAGTCTGAAAACAGATATTTATTTAAGGTAGCCCCAAGGAACCAGAATGTAGTAACTGCTGGGAAACACCAAACAAAGAAAGACATAGAGGTCTAGAAGTGCAACTGAATGAAAGAAAATAGCAAGAGTAGCCTTTTTGTCAACCTCCTATTCGTGCTGGAATGAAAAAAGTGAATTTGAATCCAAATCAAAGACAGAGAAACTGCTGGGTCTGCTCTCTACATGCCTTTGAACTGGCCTAAGCATGCCTCAGTCTAGGCTGGGAAACGTGCATGCACTAGTTTGAGGATTTCACAATTATGAAAACTAAGGAGCTTTTTGTTTGTATATTTTGTTTAGTTAAATGTAGCACCATACACATCTTGTCAAAAATGGGTTTGAACAAGTCATTATGTACTTTTAAAAGGCAAGTAAACAGATAGAGAGATACTGACCGGTTTATCTCCCAACACACTAGGAAAGCAAACTTGCTTTCTTCTAGGTACTACTTTTTAATTGGGTTCTTTCCAGTGTAAACTCTACAGGAAGACCTTCATGGGGGCTTGCGAGTACCCCCTTAGGTGGTCCCCGTAGAAGGTCTTGGTAACCATTTGTGTGAGTGGCCATGCTACAGAAGTCATCATACATCCCCCTTTCTGTGTTATCAGTGTCCAGAGGGACAGAGGAGCAACAGGGCAGTCAATGCAACTATCCCAGACTCCTAATACAGAGCGGAAATAAAAGGCACAATTCCCACAATGGGGAAGAGTCCGACATGAATAGCTTGGAAAAAATCAAAAACCTTGGACAGAATGAAGAAAAGAATTAGGTCACTGACTCTAAGCCAGGAAAAAATACACACAAGAGGAAATTAGAACAGCAGAAATATTTCATATTAGCTCATCCAAAGATTTAACGTGCATGGGCAGCAGTATGTTCTGTCTTCTGGAAAACTATTATGGGCAGGAAAGATTGTTGGGAATTTCTATGCTATCTCCACAATGCAACCAGTCCTACCCAACAAATTACATATGTGGCAGTATACATATGATATGAGATATCCTTTAAGCTTGAAAGCCAAATGCTGAACTCACCCTAATGAGAAACAGCACAAAGCCTGCTTGTTAACCCTTTTATACTGCACATTACACACACATTGCCGGAATATCATCAAGGTTGCAAAAAGCACCCAACGTTGTTATTCTCCTCACTGTATATGTGGATATTTAATAACACGTTAACATTTTTTCACATTAAAATCACTGCCCCAGAGGCTGAAAGGAAACTACTGTTGTTTCCAAGGCTTCATTTTTTGCAGAAGGTGGATGCAGTACAGGACATGATAAGTAACAGCTTGTAGAAGCCATTCCCTAATGCATGAAGGGTAATAAATGACTGGAAACAATCTGTACAGAATTAGGAAAGGACAATTGTGTTTGTCCAACCTGATTGCCGCCTGCTGTGAAAGACTGTGGATAAGGGGAGAGCAGTACAGATCACTCACCTCAATTTCAGTAAGGCTTTTGACATACTCTTCTACAGTGTCCTCATAGCTGTGGGGGTGTGAACTAGATGGATGGACACAAGGTTGGTGGAAACAGTTACAGCTGTGTTCCTCGAGTCAGTACTGGGGTAATATGTCTAACATCTTTATCAGCAACTCGAGCGATGTGAGGAAAGGCACCCTTAGCAATTTCATGGATGACACCAAACTGAAGGAAGCAGCTGACACACTGGAGGGCAGGGCTGTCATTCAAAGGGACACAAAGTCTGGAGAAATGAGCCAGACAGAAAGTCATGAAGCTGAATAAAGGCAAACAAAAAGTCCTGCACCTGGGATGGAATAACCTCATGCAACAACAGAAGCTGGAAACTGTCTGGTTGGATACCAGCTCTGCAGAAAATATTCTGGAGGGTCATGATGGACCAGTTGAACATGAATGACCTGATTATTTTTGCAGCAATGAAGGTTAACCATACATACCAAGAAAATAACCAGCAAATCAAAGACAGTGTTTATTTCCCTTTACTTATCACTCACAAGCTCTTATCTAGAATATTCGGTACAATCTGGGACCCTTCTATACAAGGCAAATTGGACAGAGTCCTTTGGAGGACCAGCGATAGCATAATAGGTCTAAAGCATAGAAAAGAAGCCACTAAAAGAACTGGATTTATTTAGCTGGAGAAAAGAGGCCTAAAGGGGACACTTGCCTCCACTGCCTAAAGGGGATCATAGAGAGCAGTTCTCAGAGGTGCACAGTATAAGGACAAAATGCAGCAAGTGGTCATACACTTCAGAAAGGGATATTTCAATAAAAGTAGTGAAGCACTGGAAGATGGGACCTGAGAAGTCACGGGATCTCCTTCCTTTGAGATGCAAAGAACTCACCTGTACAATGCCCTGAGCAACCTGACCTAACTTAGGAAATTGGCCCTGCCCTGAGTGGGGAGATGGACTAGGTGATTCCCTTCTCACCTAAATTTTTCCTGTGGTTCTCTGATTCAAAATACCATGCTCCTAAAGAGCCCAAGGCCCATATTATACATGAACTCACCCTCTCTCCCACTCTGATGTGGGACCCAGCAGATAAACTCTGCTCACAGCTAATATCTGGTGACCATGGGAATGCCCATGCTTTTGGGAAAAGTGACACCTATGAAATGGTTGTAGCACTTCAAAGGCACTTTGAATTCACAACTCTTATCTTGCAGGAAATATTCTAACCCCTGAGCAACTCACCAAGATTCAAAAGAGAGTTGCTCTGTAATTCATTTACTGAAGCCTCTGTTGGAACAAGCCAATGTACAGGAAAAAATGTAATAATTGTATGGCAAGAGAGAACAAGCAAGTAGGGACTGAATCTGTAGTCAATTGATTAAGGCATTGAAGTAAGTGAAAAAGAACCGGTGACAATTAGAAAAGGGGAAAATCAGAAGGTCTCTGCTCCTCAGCATATGCACGTTCTACATGTGAGAATCATCAATTAAATGATCCAGGGAGAACAGAAAAAAACCTAGATCTTCTCTTCTAGTTGACAACATTTTTGCATCTGCTCCCTAGTCAATAATAAGGGAAAGAAACAGTAGGGGAAAGAAAGAACGAACTTACACTGAAGAGACTGGAGAACTGAATTCTGTCCCTTTTTCAACCATAGACTTTCAATGTGACACAAGGCCAATCATTCAGACCATTATTTCACAGGCAGTGGGCCACAACAGGGGTCTTTTGCTTTACACCCTGAGATCTAATACAGAGAACACTGGTCCACTTCCAAGTGCACCTGGAGCCTGTGTGAGCTGTGTTGTGAATATACAAGCTGCAGCTATTTAATCCTCCCAGGACCACTCGCTGCTCCCAGGACCAACTGCGTGGAGTGCCTCTGTCCATATTGTTCAGCCCAGCTTCCAAACAGGATGGACTTCTCCACAGTGTCTACTGGGACTAGTTCCTGGCCTGGCTCAACTCCAGTGCTCAGAAATTGTCAAAGGGGATTTGGCAAGAGCCAAAGCCATGTCAGGAACTGTTCTAACAACTCAGAACAGGGTTTGAGTGATCACCAGAGCATAAGGCTTACAGCTACGCATGGAACAATGAGAAAAAGTAATATAGTGAATAAATGGTTGTGACGCAAATACTGTCCTCCCCACTTAGTAAACACAGCTTTCATGTGCTACCCTTCCACATTAGCGCTTCAAATCTTCCCTCTTTCCTTTCTTTTCTGAGTTGTTGAGTAGGTGAGATAAGATCTCAGTACACTACAGATCAAAATCAGTAAGATCTCCCATTAATCCTCCTGCCTGCCTTCTTTATCTGTTGTAGCATTTTAAACTTCTATTCCAAACTCTTTGTGTAAGGGCATACTTCATCTCATATTTTATAGCATGAAATCCAGTCAGAACCCAACCCAGGCTAGATCTGCTTTGTAATAAATAATAAAGATTGTAAAGTATGATAACAATGTTTTCAAATAACTGTGTTTGTTTTTAAGACAGGTGTGTTGCTTTAGATTATTCAGTTCTTTCATTTACACTTGGCTTTATCTCTCAGTTCAGAAGGTCTGAATTAAGTATTTTTACTGCTGATTTAGATCATCAAGTAGGAAAAATCTTGTAGTTCCCTAGTTCAGGGAATCTAGGTCTGAACAGTGATTAAGGTTTCTCTAAGATATCTTTAATTTGTACTGTTTTAGAAACAACTCCTTGAGGCAAAAGGAGAGGTCCAGAAACACCAGCTTCTGAGTGTCAGGCTAACAGAACCTCAAGCCCTCATACTGTCTCCAGTTTTCCCCAGAACATATTCCACTTGGAGCTGGTACAGGCCCTGGTACAATAGACTACTTTATGACTGTGTTACATCTCCTTTGTGCTAACCTACAATGAGTAAGCTGATGGGTCAAACATATATTGAATAAAGGAGTGTAATTTCTCTGAGAAAGCCATATTTTGACTGTAACTGTAGACCCATCAAAACTCAGACACTGAGCATCCTTGTTCCTGCTCCATAATTTCACATTCCAACTAGGAGGCCTGAGAGACCAAGCACACAGATCCCCAATGCCTGGTGTACCACAATGGAAGTACATTTTCAGAAATGCCCCATTCTGAAAGAAGAATCTTGGAAGTGGATGGCATAATGGAAAATCCTTTTGTCATGAAAAATAAAAGGAATTTTCAAAACATGTTTTGGGGAAAATGGAAGTATAGACAATCTTAATCATCCAGGCTTCCAGCTGCTGGAAAGCATTGTAAGCCAAATAGCTGGGGAGTCATCAATTCAGAGAGATAAGGAATGTGTTAGCCACAGAAGCTGGCATACCAGGAAGCCCTTGAGCGGGAGAAGCCAGGCAGAAAGCATTGGCTTCTTTTTTGTCAACACTTTTTTTTCAGCAGAAAATACCTTTCAGCATATTTTCAGCAGAATCTAATTCTCAGAAACCCAAACAGCAACACTGCTAAATCACCCTAACTCTGCCAGATGTGAATATCAGTCAGAAGGTAGTGCTCTACTTCATAAAGGAAGGGGGAGCAGAAGGCTGGTGGAACTTCTGTGTCTCTAAGAAAGCAAGGTACTTTTTCTAGGTCCCAAATGATCTTTACTACTTTTACTATAGTGGAGAAATCACTTCTCAGTAGCAGATAATTTTTTCACAGGGACTAAAAGGACCATGACAGAGCAAAGTATGACCTGCTGTTCTGTTTGGCAGCCCAGGCCAAAGTGGTCCCCTCCAGGAGTGAAGCCAGAACCTCCTATGAGGTCAGAGGTGGGCTCTGATCTGTGAAGTGGGCTCACTGCAGAAGTTTAGGACATTCACAACTCAGGGTAGAGCTGAATGAGCTGGTGCAGAACAGGTGAGTAATTGTAACTTTATTCAGATTATATCCTGGTGCCGAGCTTGTGAGTTTCTATGTCCCCACTTTACATGTTGACTCAGAGCTGTTACAAGGTCAAAGCACCATTTAGGCCTATGGACAGTGAACGCCTGATAAGAGCTACTGCAGGAGGATATTTTTTTTCTCAGCCCGGACACAGGCCAAACCAGTTTTGTTAGAATCCTACACCTACTGAGTTCAAACTTTGTTGTTATAATAAATTGCCAAGAAGACAGATTACTCATGGCATTTCTTCAGTGGGATAGGACACGGATTTATCATGACCACAACACGAGCAAATCCTTCAAGGCTTGACCTCACATTCCTTCCTTCTATTTGACCCTTCATCTTGCTTTCTTCTTTCTCCCTGGCCCATGATTCTCTCTAGACATCTTCTTCTACCCCAAGAACTGATCTTTATCTCCATCTCACAGTGTCTCTTGTTCTTTCTATGGTTGCAATCTCTCTGAATTCACATTATCCCCCATTTTAGACCAAAGGAAGGCCTGAAGCTTAAAAATCAATAGGGAAGTGCAAGAAAAGTAGCACAATCCAGACCTAGCCACAGGCAGCTCCTTTTATCTTCCTGAGATGAAATGTCATTTCTGTAACAAGTGCCTTTTCATTTGGAATCCATCTTTTCAATGATGAAATAACACTTCTGAAAGCACCACATCAGAAAGGATGGTTCTTTGGGGACACAGTGATAATAAGCATAGCAAGTGGCAGAGGATAATCTCAACAAGCATTTAGTAAGGTAGGAAGCACAATACCTATTCAACCTTTGATTAGGTGGAAAACTTCAAACTGGGATTAAGCCAAATCTCTAGCATCCATGACATCTCTAAAAAAGACAACCAGCTGCTGGGGCATATAAAGCACTACCATCAGAAATTCAGAGACTATAAAAGGTGTTGGATGGTTTTGCTTCTAAAAGACTTATCCTCAATAAAATATTAGTATGAAATTAATTTTAATTATTTTCCTCAGAGCTTGTAGCTTCCCATTTCCAAATCCAAAGCCAAAAGACTGAATCTTTGAATCACTAAAATCTCAATCTTGGCCTTTCATTTTTCTAAAGGATCCCACAACAGTACTGCCATCCATAGGCTTCAGTTCCTTGCATTCAAGTGGCTTTGTCCCACAGCTGTCATTAACATGATGAGTGATAGTAAGGACTTAAAATTTTAGGAGCCAAAATTCCACTTTTTTTCCCCTTTCTTAAATAAATAAGAGCACAGCCAAAAGAAAAGGAATAAAAAAAAAAAGTTTTACTGTAAATGAGCAGTTCTGCCTCAGCTACCATCAAGCATTATATTCCATTGCCAGAGTCATGTAGCACACCTGGGTGACTTAAGTTTCCTTTTAATTTGTGCAATTCCGGGAAAATAAAATGCCTCATTATGTTCTGCAATACAGTAGCATTTCTGTAAGGTGCCCCAAAGTATCTAATCATCACAATACTCTAATTTTATTTCACTAAAATGAACAGACAGGCACAGAAGATATTTAGCTTTTGGCTTTTAAAGGAACAGTTGGCATTCACAATTTAAAGTATTTCTATTATTTCAGCTAAGATGATTAATAGAAAACAACTGTTGTCTGACAGATTGCATTTAAAAATGTACTATCGAACACATCCCCAATTACTATAAAACAAGCAACGTGCAAGGAATATATCATTAAATATATTTCAGGCAGGGAAACAGCTGCTAAAATACAAGGCAGGTAATTGTGTAAAGTTCAAATAACACTGGCAGAAAATGCACCCATTTTGCTAAATCCATCACTTTGAAAATAGATACGCTTTTCTCTTACAGTAGAATAGATCTAAAAGTAAAACAAAAAATGCACTTAGCTTTTCTTGGTGTGCTGTGGATAAAAGATACGCCTTGAGATTGAGTTTGGAAACCAACAGGAAAACTGTTTAAATACTGGCTTAACCATCAGAAAAACAATTTAGAGATATAAATATGAATATGATTGTATCCATTGTTCTTGGATTTATAGTTTCATTTACCATGAACACAACTTATACTGAAACAGAATGCAAGCACAATTCAAGCCTTTATTTAAAGCCAAGTCTGGAGTTGTCAGCTGCCCCCACATGAGAAAGGGGGAGTTCCTGTGAATGGGGAACCGAGGGAGCCAGGAGATTTGCAAAGCAGAGGTGCTCAGTGCTGCCTTACGTTCTCTGATTGTGTTGTGTGTCTTAATTTTATCATTAGCACCTCCCTGGCCCCCGCAACCTCCCACTCTCAGTACATAAAAGCACGTGGGAATGTAAAGAAGGGGTGCAGCCTGCTGCTGCCTGCGGATCTGGGGAAAGCTGGCTCAGGGCAATCACTGCCCCGTCTGTATTTCAGCTGCACGGAGGGACAGCCAGCACCGTGGTGGCACGTTGTGGGGCTGTGCTGTACATTATTATGTACGAGAGGCCTTCAGCTTCAAATGCTCAGCAATCGGCATGAATTTACATAAGACACTGAAGGGAATTAGCTGCAGAAAATTAATGCCAGGCGAGCCCATTGTAAACACAACATGCCCAAACCCCTTGCCTGCAAAACAATAAAGCTGAAAGTAGACATTCATGATGTTAAACAACGTGCTCACATGCATGGTCTCTGTGCTCAGCACATGCAAGCTGTCCCCAGCCATGGCACACTCGCATGTACGCATACACATACATGCAGAGTCACGCAGGGCAAATGCACACATAAAAGCATTCTGCTCACATACATGAGAATGCACACCAACAACTGTGCGTTCCAGATATAGAACAATCTCAAATATGAGTCTGAAGACGAAGCACGAGTCTGCATCACCACAAAAGCAAATAAAAATGCAAAGAAATCACACTTAGGACGTCACAAGTAATCATTTGATATTCCAGCCCCATAAGCTCATTCTTTTTTTATGTGTGGTTAGAGACATTTCTAGATACCCCAGATCACATTTTCCCCATAGATAGCATATTTTATTGATCTTCTACTCAATCTATATTTCAACTTATAATGATACTTTTTTACCAAGAAAAGTAATGCATGCCACTTCTACCATTAGTAGCGTAGTCTGTACAAAATCTAGTTGCCCATACATTACACAGAACTTCTAAGTGAAAAGTTTCTATTGTTATACTGCAATTAAGGTGAAAAATAATGCACTACTGGAGGTATAAGAGGTGTAATTAGCACCACTAACTATGGATACTTATTGATAACCTATGGTAAGAAAAGTTGTGCTTCGCATAGGTTTATAAGGAATTTAAGAATTGGAATTTCAAACTACAAAACGGGAATTCTTAACTTGGATTACTCGTGACAATTTTATTGCCCCAGGTGTAGCGTTAGAACATTAGAACTGTCAGAGAAATAACCACCGTATTCAAAATTATTTGAATTTCCTCAGTGTGTTCCTGCTTATCATTTCTGAGCACATCTTCCTAGCTACTCAGCATCCAAACATATTGGAAGAATATTACAGGAGCACAAAGGGCAGATGCTATGATTTATTAACAAAGTATTGAATGTGTGCATGTAGGATCCAAGTTTGAAGATGCATCACTCGAATTTTTGTGTGTAGAATTCATGTATACCTCTTAATGTCAAAGCCCAGTATCTGCCATTAACCAGACAGATTGTGTGTTAAATACACACGTAGATCAAATTGTGCAAAGAAATTCAGGTTTTTTTAATTCACCATATTAAAAGACAAGTGTAAGTACAAGTAAAATAATACTGTAGAATTTCAAAATAGTAATTTAATTTCAGTGTTTTTATCGTTTTGGCAGAGGACAGAAGGAGTGGGTGAGATAGCATTTGATGACAGAATTATTAGTTGGGTCTACAGTTAAGCTACGTAAATAATTCATCTCCACACCAGATATGTCTTTCTGTAAATCTACTGCATGTCTTCCCTCTGTGACGAACGTGTTACACATCATTATTTCAATGTTAATTGCAGTGGAGAACAGATAGAGGAGCTCAGAGTGCCTGCTGTGCAAGTGAAAATTGTTTGCCCTATTCAAAATCAGTAGTGCCTGACGTGGTAAAGGCTAAATACCATGAAGAACAGTGAATGGCTTTCAGTCTTTAGTGCTGATAAACAAGTTTATTGTTTCTATTGTTTATTTTTAGAATTAAAGCTAACCCATTCCTGTTAAACCTAGACATACGTCAATCAGTTGCTATATGTAAAGGAAGAAACTATGTCAGTTAGACCCACAGGAGAAAAAGACCAAAGAGTATTTAATCCATTTGGCCCTGAAAAGAAGTTGTTCATTGGACAGGAAAATTATTGAGCAAGCATAAGGAGCATATCTGGGTATTGTTCATGATTTTTCCTCTGAGGCAAAGACAAAGAAGAGATTTTGAAATTATTTATTACACTAGAGGTTTATTTGGGATTGCTGAAAGCAAAGTGCTAAGTGCGTGCTGGAGAGACAGGCCTCCTTTCATCTAGGTACACACGAGACCTGGAGAGCAGCACTTTGTGCTTGCTGTCAGCTCTGTAAGGACAATAAACAAGATCTGCAGGCAGAAATGAAAAAGCCACAGTCTTTGGTTTGCCACAACCCAGGACTGGAGACCCAAATATAACATGGCACCCACAGCAAATTAGAGTGATGGTGAGATGCCTCAGGAAGGAGGACAAGACATTATTGTATTGCTTAAGAACTAAGCAAGAAAAAAAATATTCTCATGATCTTGGTCTGTGTGTGGTAGTCCAGTTACAAAACTGAGTGGGCACCAAATTTGTGCAGCCCTGTAGGTAACTTTGGAAAGACACAGAAACATTTGAGAAGTATAAAACTAAAAGAATTCACAACTTGAAGATCAGGACTGTTGTTTAGCAGTCCTCTAATTTTTAATCAACCCTTGGATACTCCTATGCTGGTTTTCCCACCCCAGGTTCTCCATTTCTCAAAGGAGTCCTGGTGCCTTTCCCTGCCCTTGCCCCCTCTGCCCCTGATCACTGATACAGAACACGCAGCTGAATACACAACAGAGGCATGTTCCTTTTCCAAATTCTATTCAATGAAATTTATTTCTTTCTGATCATTCTAATAGATTACTAAATACCCTCTTTTTTTCCCCCTCAAAGCTTCGGATCTTTTATTCTGTGTGCCACCCTACACAAGCATCGTCACACGACCAAAGGCTTTTGTCCACAGCCCATCATTGCTGGGTAGGCTGGTTTGGGTGCTGGTTTGTTATCCAGGTTTCCATCTCTTTGTACACATGGGCTGCCATGTGAGTTGGTGATCATCCCCCCCACCCCCCTTGAATTTCTTTTCTCTCTTAATGCGAAAAGCAGAGAAGGCAAATGATACTCAGAGCTGAAACGGAGGATGAAACTTGCAGCAGCTGTACACAATAGAGATCCTAATAGCAAATAGAAATCATAGAAATAACCATCATCTCATCAGCGCTACAGTACAACAATAGGGAGCGATTCAGTTTGGGATACATTAACAGAATGTGAATAGCACTGTTACAGCCATGTCATCCGCACTGTTCCTGCCTCGGCTATGTTATGAAAACACTGTCATGCTTGTGAAGCCCCTGTGAGGTATTAGCTAATTTTCTCAGTGCAAAAGAAGAACTAACTGATCTCCAGAGGTATTTGCTAGGGTTATCTTCCCCACAAAAATACATTAGAGGAGGCAGGTTATTTTTCAGTTCATGCTTCAGGTACCACAAAGCTGAAGACAAAACCAACCAGCCTAACTGGCACCAGAACACAAAATCTGGATTTCAGCGAATTTGAAACTTGAAGTTCTAAAACCCTGGGAAATTCTGAATTCTGGGAAAGTCCCTTTTCAGTTCTACGATGTGGGGATTTCACAGCAGCGGCAAGAAATTGCCAGTCCTGTTTTTTACATGTACAGTTCCCTCTGATCTTGGATGGCCGCTTTTGCACTGCGCTTTCATCCATCAGTTTCATATTAAAACTGGGGGATTTTCCTGAATTACTGCCAGTATTCTATGTGTATTCATAGGTGACTCCCGTAAAGTCACTGCTTACTTTTAAATTACATACTGTGTTCAAGATTGTAATCGGAGCCTCATATTCCTGCCATTCCTGTCTTATAGGTCATTAGGAAGGTCTCTCACTCACCCCCATACACTAGCTTCTGTGTTATGAGTCTTATGTTTCCTTACCACTTACATACTTCATTTCACATTCTACAGGGACCCTTTAATACGTCACACGACCAAAGGCTTTTGTCCACAGCCCATCATTGCTGGGTAGGCTGGTTTGGGTGCTGGTTTGTTATCCAGGTTTCCATCTCTTTGTACACATGGGCTGCCATGTGAGTTGGTGATCATCCCCCCCACCCCCCTTGAATTTCTTTTCTCTCTTAATGCGAAAAGCAGAGAAGGCAAATGATACTCAGAGCTGAAACGGAGGATGAAACTTGCAGCAGCTGTACACAATAGAGATCCTAATAGCAAATAGAAATCATAGAAATAACCATCATCTCATCAGCGCTACAGTACAACAATAGGGAGCGATTCAGTTTGGGATACATTAACAGAATGTGAATAGCACTGTTACAGCCATGTCATCCGCACTGTTCCTGCCTCGGCTATGTTATGAAAACACTGTCATGCTTGTGAAGCCCCTGTGAGGTATTAGCTAATTTTCTCAGTGCAAAAGAAGAACTAACTGATCTCCAGAGGTATTTGCTAGGGTTATCTTCCCCACAAAAATACATTAGAGGAGGCAGGTTATTTTTCAGTTCATGCTTCAGGTACCACAAAGCTGAAGACAAAACCAACCAGCCTAACTGGCACCAGAACACAAAATCTGGATTTCAGCGAATTTGAAACTTGAAGTTCTAAAACCCTGGGAAATTCTGAATTCTGGGAAAGTCCCTTTTCAGTTCTACGATGTGGGGATTTCACAGCAGCGGCAAGAAATTGCCAGTCCTGTTTTTTACATGTACAGTTCCCTCTGATCTTGGATGGCCGCTTTTGCACTGCGCTTTCATCCATCAGTTTCATATTAAAACTGGGGGATTTTCCTGAATTACTGCCAGTATTCTATGTGTATTCATAGGTGACTCCCGTAAAGTCACTGCTTACTTTTAAATTACATACTGTGTTCAAGATTGTAATCGGAGCCTCATATTCCTGCCATTCCTGTCTTATAGGTCATTAGGAAGGTCTCTCACTCACCCCCATACACTAGCTTCTGTGTTATGAGTCTTATGTTTCCTTACCACTTACATACTTCATTTCACATTCTACAGGGACCCTTTAATACACAGTTTGTATTCCATAACATTACAGGACATTTCTTTTCAACTTTTATTTTCCAGCTGGAGAGCATTTTCAATGGGATTGTTTGTAATTTTGTTTTCAGTTTACACATATCAAGACATCATGACACATCTGCACCTCATACTTCTCAGCAAGTGTTTTAATGGAAATAAACATGATACCCTACAAGCAAAAGTCCTAGGGAAATGAGACAACAAAGGACAGCTGTGTCCTGGATGAAAAACTTTCTGGGAGGCAATACTTTTTGCAGCCTGCCATGTCCCTTAACAGCCTCTGGGTACTCTCCTCCACTGGACCCCTAGGCTTTGTCTCTCCAATGCCTCAACCCTAATCCTAGGTGTGGACTGGGCCTTACCAAAGGGCCTCCATCTCTGGCCAAGCTGAACAACTGGTCAGTGGAAAATTCTTTTCATTGCCCAAAGCTTCCCTCTACAGCCCCTTTACAAGCCCATCCCAACTGCTAACCTTAACTGTAAACCCATCCCAAAGAGCAATCATACTTTGCAGGGTAGAATACCTTTGGTTTCCCAAACCTTCTCTTAGCAACCCCTTTGCAGCACTTCTTAACTGGATTCATAGGCTTTGTCATTCTCCTAACCCTAAAAGCAGCCAGAGCTTTAAACTCAGACAACTGTTGCCCTGGTCGAAACGAAGAATTCTCAGGGGAAATTTCTGTTGCCCAAACCTTCTCTTGGTAGCCCTTTGGCAGCTTCTGTCCCACTGGATCCCTTGGGTCTATCTTCCTCCCAACCATCATACCCCAATCCTAAACCTAGACATTTGCTAAGCCTTAGACCAAGATTCCAAGCCACAAAAAAAACATGAATTGTTTTGGCAGCCTAATTGTTATTGTACTTCTGCAGCAGATCTAGGTATTTTCTCTCTCCTAACTTCAGTCCCAATTACAACCTAGGCAAGAGCTAAATTGCAAATTCTTCCCTGACATGGTCTTTGCCTGGGCTACCCTTGGGCTTTACTACTGCACAGGACACACCTATGGTAGGATTGAGATTAGGAGAGGGATAAGGTCCAGGGCTTCAGCTGTGCTGGCACTGCAGAGAGGCTACCAAGGAAAGGCTTGGAGAACAGACATAAGTCTGAGAAATTTTCTACCAGGATGTCACCTGGAGTCTCAGTCCAATGCTCAGCCCATGCTTAGGGTTAGGGTAAGAAGACAGACAAAGACTAGGGATCCAGGTGCAGTATGGCTACAAAGGGGCTGCCTAGGGGAAATCTGGGCAACAAAAGAATTCTCTCATTAATTTTTTTTGTTTGTTCTGGTCACAGCCAACTTGGTCTGGAGTTAGGTCTGTGGCTATTTCTAGGGAGAAGAGTTAGGAAAGAAACAAAACATTGTGATACTGCTGTGACAGTGTTCTAAAGAGGCTGCCAAGGGAAAGTTTGGGCAACAAAAAGGATTTTCCCCTTTTTATTTTGTCAATGGGAAGGGTGGTCTGCAATAAAGGCTTCAGCCACTTTTAAGGCTGCAGCTGATGCAAGATGTGAAACAAAGCCTAAGGGTCTAGTTGAAGCAGAGGCCTGCAGAGAGGCAGCCTACAGAAGGTTTGGGTAAAGAAAGGGCCAAGGCTGGAGTCCTTACGTGAAGCTCAGCCCTTGGCTACAGTTAGCATTAGAAAGACAAAGACTCAGGTCCTGTTGTGGTGGGGTCACAAAGAGGTTGCCAAGGGGAGAGATAAGCAACAGAAAGACTTCTACCCTGAGAGCTTTTCCACCTGGGCCATTGCTTGGGATCTTTTGCTAAATCTCAGCCAACAGTGAGGTTTAGGTTTTATATTATATGTTTAAAAGTGTGAAAATTAAAAAAGCAAGATTAAAACTTAACATAAAGACACAGCAGATCTTAACACAATACATCAAATTAACTATTCACCTTCAAGAGAAATATAAACCTTGCAGCAACTTTCCTGTGGTTATAAAACAAAAGCTACTTCTAAGATATCCATATTATGGCTAGAGCTGGTAGTGCACTTCAGGGTAGTTTCACTGACTTAGGATCGGAACCATCCTTGCAAGGGTCTGTTTGAGGCCCTCTCTTACAGGCAGCTCTCACTGAAGAAACAAGCTTAGATCGAACTCAAATAATTTTGCTCCACAGGGGCTGAAAGTCAGCATTTTTACACTCAGGATGAGTGTAAACCAGATGAGACAGACCTCAATCCTCAACAAAGCTTGCTGCTACTAAATGGAGATGGCTCCGGTCCTTCTATCTCCACATCTCCTGGCAGCACCCACCTACCTACCACTCTCCAGTACTCCTCCTGCTGCCTCTCCAGTGCTCCCCTGAGTTGGACCAACTCAAGGACCCAGCAGAAATGTAGCTAGGCAAAAAAAAGTGTAGAACTTTCTGCTTGATAAGTGAGTTGAACAGGCTCACATGGTGTGAAACAGACCTCCTGACCCAGCGACTCCCACAGCAGTCTGCCTGCTACTCGCGCCATTTCTCACTCTCCAGTCTGTCAGCTGGGGAGATTGCTAATTGCTGGGTCATTTTGGAGTCCTCTGGCAGAGCTGAGCTCTTCTTGGGCCGCACAGTGACTTTGTAAGCCTCCACCTGATAAAAGACCCTAGAGCCTCAGCCAGGAGTTATAGCTAGGGCTGGAAAGAAAATGACTGGAAAACGTGATTTCTATCTCCTGAAAATGTTGCGTTTGAGGAAAAGGGATCATATGGGCAAGACACATAAGGTAAAACCAAAATTATGTTACTGGGAAAGAATTCTGAAAAAAAATCCATTTGGGAATTGGAGCTCTTCTTCTTGCTGAGAGGGGTATTTGAATGTTCATTTTACCTTCCCCCTATATATAGATATAGGGATCTATCTGTCTGTCATCTCCATTTTCCTGGTGGAAAATAGTGTCTGCTTTTTCCCTTTGGGAAAACTCCCACTTCCACCTTCGCACAGAGGACAGTTTCTGCTGAAGGATCACTGCCACGGGGACCGTGTATCTCCCCCCTTAAGGGAGTCTGCCCCAGCACACACAGCACTGTGCTGTCTCTCTCTGGTCATGCTGCTGCTGCTGCTGCTGCTCTGCACCCATGCTCGGCCCCAGGTTCTTTGTTGTGGGGAACGGGTTCCATAGGAGAAAAAAGGGAGAAGAGGGGAATGAGGAGAAGAAGAAATAAGAAAGCAAGCCTGCCTAAGTTTTAACCTGGTACTGTACTGGGACCACAGGGCTAGAAACTGTTCTCACATTCAGCAACACAGAACGAGGCAAAATGTTGTAACAACTTTGATGGTGAAGCTCCCACGTTAATAGACTGGCTGCCTCCTGAACCAAAGTCTGCTTTTCTCCACAGCTCTCACCACCTGAGGACAACAGCCTTGACCCCTTCATTTGAAGCAGTTTACAAACACCAATGAGTATTTATAATCTTCTTACAGAGTATCTCAGCAGCCAGCAATAAGGGTCTACAACATGTGACCAATAAATCCACAATAAATAATCCATCAGACAACTGTTAAAAAAGTCCAGTTTATGGCATTTTGGAAGCAACCTTATCTAATAACAAAAACATTAAAGGTGACTTAAATAACTCGGTGTTCTCTGGAACATCTGGGCTTATAGTCATTTATCACATAAACTATGAATATGGCCAAATGAACTAAAAGTCCTTCTGTTTTTCTTTGCCTTTATATATAGCTTTTTTCCACTGGAAGAATACACTGCAGGCCCTTAATCACTTCTGCAATATCACAGAGTGTCAGTTTTATTTAGCAAAGCAATACATATTTCAGCAACAAGGCTATGTGAACACATTTATATCCATGCATTCTCAATGGATGAAGATTTTTTATTTGGAGGCTAATAATGATTTTTTGGGTAGTGACCAGCTAGCTCTGCTGGAATGCATTTTTACACTTATCTCTCTCTATGGAAGTTATTTTTTGTTTGTTAACAGCTGCTTATGCATTGTAGTGATTATCCTGTGCGCTGAACTCTTGGACAAAGACCGTGCTGCTATTTAACTAAAAAAACTGTATCATAACACATACATGCAAGGAGTTGATTACAGCTTCAGGGGAAGCGATTGTTTTGACATTTCCTACCTTCTCACTTCCTCTGTTTGCAATCTAGGATAACATCTCTGTTAACAGAGGGTTTTTTAATACAATTTCCTAAATTTGCCTTTTCTGTTAAATTAGAAGGTAGAACAAATTTTACTGCATGCAGTGATCTCTTCTTCCCAATGTATATTGCCATCAGAGATGCAGTTCTGCTCTTCAGCCCTGCAAGCACAGACCTCCACCACTTCATAGTATGTCACTGAGTATCCTGGCCTCAGGGTATCTTGTATCCTGTGCTTTTCCCTTCCTTTTGTGCACACCCTTGAGAGATGACAGGCTGAGTTTCCTTCACATCTCTAACTGTGGCAACCAGCACTTTAAATTGGATCTCTGGATGGATATATTACAACCTCTGATGAAACCTTTTTTTTTCTGGCTGACTGATGTGGCAGGGCCAGCTGTGTTTGCCACACAGCAGAAATGTTCCTTTTTTTGTCCCAGACCAGCAGCAGCCTAGCACGTGGAGAAAATCTGGGAAGTACAGCCACTACTCTGCTGCACCAAAAGCTCCCCAGACTCTCAAGTCCTGCTCCTAGGTCTCCAAGTGCACCAGTGACCTACTGGGACCTACACAGTCCCCCACCCTGCTTACAAGACAGTTGGGAGCACCCCACTCTCTCCAGAAGGGAACTGAGATCCCACCAACTACCCAAATCCTCCCTTCCACCAGTAACCTGGGAATCTATTGCATCTCCCCACACCATGAACCCCTCGCCCTTTTCAGAAAACCCCCTCTATAGATGTGACCACAAGCTGCTGATTTAAACAACTCAGCTTCTTACAGAGAAACTCATGGGTAATTCTGCCACAGGCACATGGCAAGCAGGAACAAAAAAGCTGTGCAAACTTGGTACTCATCTCCAATTTTCTATTCCTCATGCCCCTTGGGGCAGCCTAGCTGTCGACCTACCACTTAAGACCCATGTTCTGATCATCTCTACTATTTGAAGCTGCTGCCTCCCAAGCCCTCTTTCTCCCTCACTTTTCTCCAGACTTTCTAAAGTGAAAGTTTTAACTGATAAATGTTTGGTTTTGAACCTTAGCCTTAGCAAGTGGCCTATGCAACTCTGCCCGGCACCTAGAATTAACATTTCCCCGGTCAATTGCTTGGCTATTGTTTAACTTTTTGACGTTATACCCAAAGATGCCTTATCTCTTTGTCATTGTTTCACTTCCTCCTTGACAGTACTTGCAGTTCCTTTTGATTTGAGTCCATCTTGGCAGGCAGAATTACATCCCAACAGTGAAATGAGGCATGCAGTCCAACTCACCTAACTAAACTGTTTAACTTCTTAAGCAAAGAGAGGAAGATACCTTTGGAGGCCTGCTGAAGTACCCAGTCCCTCTTTTTCAGGCACATCTAAAGGGCAATGTAACTCACCAAATCATATAGAAAATGATAGAAAACTGGCAAGCACCTCTTTCTAGCTGCCTAGGCCACTTCTGAAGCAGGGTAGTGAAAGGCATAGAGAAGGAGGTGACACCCCTTACCAGAGAGGACAGTGTGAGGCAGTCACTCAGGAAGAAGACCTCTGCCCTAGCTTCTGCTCTGCTTGCACATCATCTCCTGTACCTGATGGCAGTGCTTTAGTGATCAGCTGTTGCATGGACACCGTGTAAAGGCCATTTTTTAACACTGCTGTGTAAAGAGATTTTCATGTCTTCTTTTCAAGCGGAGCCACAATGAAGCCAGACATGTAGGAGTCCTGCATCCAAGTGGAAAACACACAAAAGGGATCTTAGTGCTATGCTAGTAACTAGGACATTCTTCAGGCTAATATGGATGACACTGCAGCTTGACAGAAAAGCAGATAAATCCTTCAACTTCAGATTTTCTTTCTAAATGTTAAAACCATAGGTAAGGCCATTATACAAAAAGCTGGATGGTGTGGTTTGTTATACTGCTGACCACACCTCAACTCCTTCAGGCTTCCTCCAGAATCTTAGGAAGACTTTGTGTGCCCCATCTGCCCTTACGCCTGGATCATAGCAGGGCACACACAGGAAGACTGACTTCCATCTGCGCAGCGTGCACTTCACAGCACAAAGGGACAGGCACAATGAAGTGCCAAGGGCAAGAGGCGGGCACCTGACGAATTTAGGTGCCCACAAGGGTAGGCAGTCCATCGAAGCAGCCAGGCTGGATTACTGTCTAGACCTCAGCTGAGCCACAGGTCACCATGAATACAAGATTCAGGCAGACAGTATCACACCGATGTAATTCATAAAATATTGCAGATATCTCCTTTTTGTCTTATGCTTTTGGCAACAAAGGAAAACTATTGTCTCAAAGTATGGGAACTGACTGCTCTAACCAATGCTGAATCTTTTCAGCTGGGTTTCTGAGGGGCAGAAAAAAGATTTTTGTAAGCCAATCTGGTTTTAGTTATCGTCCTGAGACTGTCAGCCTATGGTTTCCAGGCAGCTGCTGCTGTTGTTGCTTTTCCTTCCATGGTATTTTTTTAACCCAGCTATTTAAAATGTTTATGTGCACTTATTTTGTACAGGCTCTTAACATTTCTCTGAAGAACACAAGTATGAGGCAAGAAATTATGATTTCTAGCAGCTTATATCTCTACTAAACTTCTCTGGAATTGCACGGGAGCAAGAAAAGACACATCTTTAGCCCAAGGCCCTCTCCCTTCTGAACTTCAAAGCCTGTCATAAACAATAAAAGCATTAAGATACTTTTTTTTAATGAAAAGGTGAGTGAATGCTTCATAATTGAGAGTATAAGGCAATATGTGTGCATATATTACCGCATACACACACTGGTTATCAGTATCCCTTGTAAAGCTTCATATTTCTCAACTTTATCAAGTAAATGAATTTGACAAAAGTTTAGCAGGAAAGCAACAAGTTATGTGTTGGCCAGTTAACTTTTAAGAGCTAAATAGCCTTCAAGAAAAGTGAGAGATCACTACAGGAGTGCAAGCAGAACTAAAAATAAACCATTAGGTCACAAACACAAAAATGCTGAGAGTCAGTAGCCTGAAGTAGGCAGTGGGATGCAGAACACCAACCACTGGACACAAAACACACTATTAGCTGCAGAGAAGCTGTCCAATAAAATAGACCAGTGTCTCAGGGCCCAGGAGATTCAATCTGACACCATTCCAGGGATATCAGCATATGACTTCAAACACTGCATTAAGAGATAGAAAGCCTAATAGCTGCTTTCTGGTTTAGTACAATGCCTAGTGATAATATTCCTGTATTTAGAACTCATTGCTGCCTCCAGCAGCAATATCTCAGTACTTTACCGAGATCAAATCCTTTAGTGAAGTGTGTCAAATAGGTCAGAAGCAGATGACAGTACATGAGAAGGGGCACTGCCTCCATAAAAGCATTTATAAGAAAAAGAATATGTAAGGCCAGAGGAGATATATGTGAACACAGATATTCATGACTTTCAAAGACATTTTCAAGCCTTCTAATTCTCCAGTCATAGATTCTATCCAATACTTTCAGAAATTAAAGTGAAAGCCAGACTGCCAAACACAGGCAGACAAGGAAAGCTCAATACCCTTGCCAAGGAAATAGGAAAAAATGGGTTGTCACTGGATCTACTACCTTGGCTTGGTGAAACGGTCAGGCAGGAAACAGCAGCTCACTGGGAGCTCCTCGAGACCAGCTCTTTTGACCAGGGCAATTTCCTACTAGAGCAAGCCAGCTGATTTCATTTCCAGATCTTTTTTTTTTTCATTCAGGTGATGGTCCTATGCAGTAACAAACAAGCAGCTGAAGTAATAATACTCCTTTATCTTGGACACCAAACTTTTATCTAAAAAAAAGTTGAGACTATTAACCTATGGAGCCTGGGTGTGAGCTAGAAAGCATTTTTCTGATTCATTATGCTTTACTGCCCACCTTTGTATGAAAATTACTTAGGAGTTGAATATTTACGGCAGTAATGGCCTTTGAAGTTCAGTCCTTAAAGGCATTAAGTTATGAAAAATGGTTACCCTGAAAAAATGAGAACAATGGACGTTACTTATTCATTCTGTATATTCTGTGTAATAACTCAGGGCTAAACCTCACCCAGCTGTGTTTGACTGAGGTCAAACGCAATAAAAGATTGATAATAAATACTGAATTGCTATAGGAGGATACTAGCTGATGGCCTTCTTGCATGAATAAACCGAAATCAAGGCTACACTTTGCACTAAGCTTGTAGAATTTGGAAGTAGAAGATTGAGAGATCTGTGGAGATTAATCTGTTATAATTCAAAAATCTTCTGTATTTTTAAACAAGACTCTACAAAACAAGGTCAAAAAGGACATTCCTCATTGTTCGTTAAGCTACTATTTCCTTGTATATGGTACTGGCAGAGTGGAATACAACTATTTTCTGCAAATCAACTGAGAAAGCTATTTGAATACAATAAAATTCAAATGCATGTTCTTATCGGATCCTTCTCTAAGAGCTAAATATTTGCATTATAACTGCATTGTGTCAGATAATTTAATTCTAAGGTCAAATTCTACTCCTCAGTATTCACTATGGATCTTGACTCCAAGTAGTTTGGTCTTCTGCCACGTTCATACTGTATTCAATACTGAAACTGGGATGTGCTACCAGATTTTTGTTGCTCCATAAACGACACACAAAATGATGCCAGCTCACCACTAGATTAGATGTGGGTTTAGGGCTATGCTAGCTTTATAGTTTTGCTTTGCCAGAATAGATCACAGCAGCAAAAAGTGGGATTAGCTTTAGGCCAAAGCAAAACAAGAGGTTGCTTAGGGCAACAACCTTCCTACTTTTGCTTCTCCAGCCAGGAGCCAGCACAAGCCGGAATAGCCAGTTTCTGACTCCCATCTGCACCCTCCAACTTGCTGCTCCTGAGGGACAGGCAGAAGCAGTTACCACTTGACCACTGGTTTCCTTTTCCTCCCTGCACACATCCCAAACTCAGACTCCTGGAAAACTTGTAGACCCTTTCTAGACGTTTTCACATCTCTTACTTTCTTGTAAATTCCCTGTCACCCCACTTTCCTAGATCAGCTCCCTTGGAACTCTGCAGATTTTCCCAGCCCTTGCCCCACTAACTCCCCTGTAAGCCTGAGCTGGTCACCCCCAATATAGCAAGAAGGAGACTGCAAAACTTTTTCTTCACTGCTGGGAAGCTTTAAGATAGCCTTGACAAAACTGGCCCAGGTGATATGGTCCATGAATGCAATCTGGACATTTTCTATCCCAACAATCATGGGAATTCTGTGGAAAGGAGTACACAGACACTTCTGAATGAGGCAATTTAAACTTATACCTCTTTTTTTTTTTTTCTTCAGCTGAATCTATTTAATTATTGTGCTATTAATTACAGAGCTGCCTCAACATATATTTCCCAAGTTGCCACACTGTGAGTGATGGTGGCATAGAAAAAGCAGCTAGTGGGTTATGACCATACTCATTACGAGATGTATGAGGCACAGCAGGTGACTTCAGTGAGGCATGGATGCAGATGTGATTTAGATGAAAGAATGCATTGAAAATAATACCAGTTCATGAAACTTCCAGGAAGACAATCTAACCCTTTCTTAGATTACTTTTATGAAAAGCTTAGAAATGAAAAGGTTTTAAAAGTTACCCAGTCTCTTTGTCTAATTTTTTTTTCCTAGAGTGTATTGTTTAGTAACTTGTCTTGTTTCATTGCACACATCTTAAGTAATAAAGTTGCTACCACTTCCCTTAGAGAAATATTCCGTAACTTGCAATTTCTCACTTGTCAGGAAATTTTCTCACACCAGCATGCATGTTTCCTGTACTAATTTTTTCCAGTCGTGCTAGCAGTATCCTCCTCTACTACTTTTAGCAAGAACAGCAATGAGAATTGTTGTCCCTATTATTATACTATTCCAGCAGCTACGGGAGGCCCCCATGTAGCAGGTTGCTATATAACAAAGGTTCTTCCTCCAAAGTGGTAAAATTCTAAGCATTTCTTTCAGAAGTAAATTAATATTTTGGCAATCTCATGAGAATGTATTTCACATGAAACTTTTCCTGTTTTCAGTGACACGCAAATGCAGCTAATGTTTATATTTTGCAGTGCAAAAGTAGCTTGTTTTTAAGCTATTGGTGGATTTGGGCTTCAATATTCCAGAAAGCTGTTGGAGTGAGCTTTCCTGGATATGCTCTGTTTTTTCTGCAAAGCAAAAGCAACCAGTGTCAGTTTATTCCCTCTTAGGCAATCCTGGTGCTTTTCCTTCAGTGTAAAATGAAGGTTTCACTTTTTGGGTCAAGAATGAAGACCAGCTTCCCTGTCTGAGTAGTCCTTGAGTAATCTGGTGAGTCTAGCACTTAATGTAAAGTGTGGAAACTCAACTAAGAAAATCAGAGTTTACCAAGCCACAATATAGCTGTAAGTGGTAAAGGCTGATGGTTGCAGCTGAACTTTGGTGAATATGGCATCAACCATGAAAGGCAAGATACTGTAAATGCTCAAAACAGAGCAACATAATTCCACTGGGATTTCTATTATCTTAGCAATCATCTTCAGTCATGAATTTTCAAAGATGAAAATTCTGAATTCTCCTTAAAATAAATGTTGTAGAAATCTTGTCAAACAGAATTGGAACATTCTGATTTGCTAAAGCCAAAAACTTTTGTTCTGAGTTAGTATCTTTTCCTTTTTTTTTGGTAATGTTGTGATTTATAATGTTGTGTTTTATTTTAATTTCAAAACAAAAATCTAAAATACTCCATATTTTTAATCTATCTCATTTAAATATGGACATGTCTCAGTTCAAAGTTTCGCTGTCAGTGCAATATCATTTCCCTACAGAGGGATACTTTACTGGAAAATTTTCAACTAGCTCTTTTTAATGCATAATCTACTCTCCTTCTTTATATACTTAACATTTCAAGATTAACAGGAAAAGAGCATGTTTGTTGTTTTCCTGAAGTAGGAATTTTGTTTGAATTGTCTGTTGCTCAAGTGTGTGATTCAGTGCCTAGAACTACACACAACCTAGGTGATTTGTTTGCATAATTTGAACAGTTTGCCAATAACTTGGGTGGGAACTACTAAAGAGATCTATTCACTCCCTGTAAGTGCTAGAGTCATTAATCCTGACGGGTGTGTACTGTGCATTCTTTTCAAATATATGGGATGAAAAATCACGAATCCTTGAGTAATATTTTACAGGTAGCTTGTTTTGACTACACTTTCCATTGTGTAATTTAATTCAAAAACATTATACCATGTGATGCGATTCAGAATTTAGCAAATAACTCTTAAGCAAAATGTTCAAGGGTGTTTCTTTATCTGCCATTGTTAGTTGTTCAAAGCGTAACTCTGAACAACGTGGGACAGAATCCAGAAGCTAACCACAGAAATATAGTGGCCAGTTGCTCCGTATGCAGATTGTCAACCTGTCTTGACTAAGAATATTTACTGTATCTTTTGCATTAAACCTTTATAAGGTCAGGGCTTTAGAAATTTGTATATCAAGATTATAGCGAAAGTCTAATATAATTATTTTTTTTCAGATACGCTGTTTTGAAAGAGGACTGTGGAATCACAGCAAAGAGTAACTACTTATCTAACCTGCATCCCTCTAGATGAATGGCAGAGACTGCAAAGTAGAGGCATTAAGGTTGAAAAAAAGGGAAATGATTGTCAGAATGATGTGATATTATCCCAACATTAAACACTACCAGTCATGGGAAAAAATCTAGTCAGTTCAGTCCGACTTTGATCACTGCATCTCTACAGAGGGCCTGCCCCAGCCCTGCATGCAGAGTACAAGCCTGACTAGACGCCTTCAAAGAGATCCTTATGTAGGATGGGGCTTCCACTGCTGGGTTGCAATCACTTTCTGAATTACCCTACTCTAAGAGCATTCATTTGAAATAGTATGATTAGAAGAAAAGTTGCTCCAGGAATACTGTGTTTCCTGGATTTCCCTAAGGGCAGATTTTTAAGATGAAACTGTGAAACAGTAAAAGGGTATCAAGTAGTAAAAGATTATGGAAATCTACACTGTCAAAAATAAACCAGTTTCAAAATACCTTACTAGTTCTTTTACTTAAAGATATGAGTCCTCTTCTAGATCTCTTTGTCTGGGTAGCACAAGCTTTGTAGAATTTCAGCTGGACTAGATTAATGTGAATGGAAATGCAGGGCAAATTCTCATCTCACATTCAACAGAATGCTCACGTATGTTTAACCCCAAACACCTTATTCTCTCTAATTCAAATCTTAAAGCATGAAAAATCAACTAATCCCTTCATGACGGACTGTTGCTAATAATATTGCAAAACAGGCATTTTTCATGTCACGTAAGTAGCATTTATCCCTGATATACACCAGTGACTTTCAGTGAAATCTTGGTTTTTTTGATGCCCTGCTACCTCATGCAACCAAAATGTCAGTGTGGTACATGGCAACACTAAGCATCCACCCGGAATGACATTGCAATGTCAAATAGATACCAGGATGTTTGCAGCCAAAAACCATAAAGAAAAGAGAGAATGTTTAAATTTGCAAGTAATGTGGAAAGCACAAATCAGTAACTTTAATGTAAAAAACAGCGAAGATACAGTGAAATCCAGAGAAAAACAAAGCCACAAACAAGAAGGTCAGAGGAAATAATTAAATTGCATATATGACCTTTTTTCCAGCATGTGTTGGAAAAAGTAAACTGTGGGTACTAGAGAAAATGTTAAGCCAGGTACTAACTGAACAAACCAGAAAGAAATTAGGAAAATTCATGGGAGCTGAAATATATCAATGACTTGAAAAGGAAACTGTCAATACAGCTAAGAAACCAATAAGAGAGATCAGAAGTCTCACAAAGAGACATGGAAGAGATAACGTTCAGGGTAGGAAAAGGTGACGTGCTACAAAGATGACCCAAGAGGAGGACAGTAATAGAAAACTCAAAGAAGTCACAGGTTATCCCAAAATCACCGAGGCTCTAATGCACTGTCCCGAGTTCAAGTCCTCTCTAGACATATGACACGGAGCCAGACAGGATTGTTGACATACACCACTCACAAAGCTGAGGGAAACTTCATCCCAGTGCAGAAGTCTGTCTTTGAGGCTAAATTTCTTCTTAGCTCTGTCTCCAGAAAAAGACAAGAGTGTTCCAGTTTCAGTCTTTTCTTCACTGTGTGGATGTCCAGAACAATATCAGTAGTGGTGGTTGCACCCAAGGAGCTCTCAGTTGGCTGTACTATGCTAATTTTAAACAGTCCATTATTCATTCTGTGATCACATGACGAGTAAGTGAAATCTTGTTTACAACAATTTTATTACAGCATGAATTTTGGATTTGTGGCTTCATATGGTGAAATTAATCCATCTATATTAGGATTCCTAAAATGCAAATGCCTGTCTCAATAGCTGGGAACACAGACTCCTTTTTGACCAGGGAGAGAAATAAGCAATTCTCAGAAATCATTCATTTCATCTACTTTAGACATCTCTTGAAGAGATAAAACATACCCTACATGTGTTAACGATGCTCAATTAACAACAAACAGAGCTGCAGGTGACTCCCTCAGATGGAGCTCACTGTCCCACAGGTGTCTCTTGCTTTAAACCTAAGTAGCTTAGATCTCAGAACAGCACCAGCACTATGTGATTTAAGTGGATTTTCTAACAAACACCACTTCATTACAAGAAACTTAAATATGAGGTAACCTGAGGGGCAATCAAATTTCATCCCAAGTACCAAAAAATTGGAAGGGGAGTACGACTTCACCGAATTCATTGACTAACTGAGAGCTGGAAAGGCTCTTTGTAGACCTTTGTGTTAAGGATTGTTTATCAAGTTGATATCGAGTATAAAAATGTTGTTCTTCAGATAAAATCACTGGTTTTCACAAAGAAACAGACATCAGAAATTATTTGAATGGAAGAAAGGAGGCAAAACTGTGAGGACAGAACTCCTGGCCCAAGCAGTGCAGCGCTGACAGGTGAGGGTACGCAGCCCAAGCCAGGTGGGTGACAAGGGGCCTCCCTTAGCCAGAATCTGCCCAGGGTCCATCTTAAGTATCATAATATTTCCAATGCAATTTTCAGCTTTCATTGACCTGTGTGTCATCCTGAAGCATTTGTTTCCCTTCCCTGAATGCCTTCCCTCTGCTTGCCAGTCCTCACAGATCAGACTAGGAGCTTTGCAGGACTGAACTTGACTCCAAAGCAGAGTAACTATCAGAGAGCTCCTCCAGTTGCCTCTTCTGCAGCTACTACTATAATTACCAATAAATTAATAAAACAAATAGTCTGGGTGTCTAACAAATGGTATATCATAGTTCAGTACGATGGTACACCAAAATGAAAGTTTCAGAGCCCTACAGAAGGTGGTGGTACCTAACAAGAAGACAATTTCTAACCCAAATGCCATGAATTGTGTGATGAGCTTCATTGAGAGCAAAAGAGGTTTAGAGGCACGCTTCAAAGAAATTTAGGAAGCAGTACAATATTTTGTATGATCACATATTGTGACAAGCAAGGTCCATGTTTTAATCCTCTCCCCCTCTTTCCACTCTTCTGTCAAAAGGAAAAAGAAAAAAGAGGGAGAGCAGAAGAGAGAGAGGGGAAAAAAAAAGACTTAATGCCAGAAAGTCTTTTTGAAGTATTTGTTCTCTTGATTAAGAGTTCTCAGTTTGGCAAGACCTAAATCAAGATACATCAAAGAGGGTTCAAAATAAAGAGCAGCTGAATGAAAATGTATGAGATGACAGAGGGAATAAACAATAATAACTGTGCATATGTTTAAGTCATCTGAAAGTGATTGCAGCAATGTGTAAAATATCCGGAAATAGACATTAAAATGGCATCTTAATTCCCTAAGGGAAAAAAATCTGCTTAAATCTTAAATAAATCCTGTTTAAACCAAATTGCATCCATTCTCCCCTTTGCATTATGACTTCAGGAGTTTTCCCATCCTCTCTGTTTGGTTATGTATAATGTGGAAACCGCTACTATTCTTGCTCAGATTTTCTGCCATGGTAGTGGGTTTCTGTAGGTAAATATACTGGCAACATAGCCAAAACAAGAACCTCCCCACCAGATACAACTTGTATGGAGGGGATGAGGAAGCAAGGTCCTATATATGCCTTCCATTTGTTGGCACTTATTTCCCCCCAATTGAAAGAATACTTTTTTTTCATTAGAAGGTTGTGTAGAGAGTGTGATTAAAGGTACGGGCGAAATGATTCACACTTCACTGCATGATGGCTTGAGGGTTGAAGAAAAGGCCAACAGAAACAGATGAAAAGGGAAACAAAGGACAAAACTCCGGAAGATAATAGACAGCAGAAGGCAACACTAGATTAATAACACAATGGCATGAGT
The DNA here is from genome assembly GCF_001431845.1 of Calidris pugnax. Lineage (NCBI taxonomy): Eukaryota > Metazoa > Chordata > Aves > Charadriiformes > Scolopacidae > Calidris > Calidris pugnax. Next base: position 11,122,749 of record NW_015094506.1, on the reverse strand, counting down.
TTTGGTTTCTATTTTTCAAATTGTCCCCATTCTGTTACCTATGGAAATAATCTAAAACAATCTAACAACGAGGCATCTCTAACAACATTACCACAGATTTTGACTGAAATTCAAATTTCAGCTTTAAAATAGCCCTGTATCTTATATTGCATTTATTTTCTTTCTGTTGAAAACCCTGACAATTAATTTGAAAGAGTACAACTCTTCACAAAAATATTCCCAATGGATGTTATTAAAAGTGAGCTAGCTCTCTGCAGTACTGTGACTTTGCACTGCCTGTATTTCCATTGTGACATTGTAAACACTTTTGAACAGCACCACCATAGCTGTATTTTAACAAGGTGACAGAATAATGGCTTTTTCTCTGTTGATTTTTTTCAAGCATTCAAACTTTCGGAACCTTTGCAGTAAATGGTTTATAGCTAACAAGTGGAGATTAATTTTTGGCTCCGGTATTATCTGACAGGCTATCATTATCAGTCACTAATGTCTTTCATGAAATGGATAAAAGGTCCAGGATATCACTCATGTGGCTCTTTTAAAATGCCCTGAGGTTTTCTGTTTTGTTTTGGTTTTGTTTTATCTCCATCTGAGTGTGACAAAATGTGGCAGACAGGAGGGCACCACAGAATACTTCTGAATCATTTCACATATGTTGAACACAAGGTGTTTAAAGATAAGGCTGTGGAAATCAATGCGTATAGAGATGCTTTTTCCTTCTCTATGCCAGATAGTGTAGCACATTCACTAGTGCTGCAGCTCTACACAGGCAACCAAGTGCAGATTATGTGATCTTGTATTAACATCGCTGTAGTTTATAAGGAAGCACACTGGCTATATTTGAAAACGAGATGAGGATTTTCCTATGAGGGCCAGTTTTGTTTTCTGCACTCAAACAAGCAAAAGGGAGTTATAAGTGTGGAATATAGCACTGTCTGTATTTGGTGTATGATGCTTGATAACGTACTACGTGCCTCCAAGCTAACATACAGCCTCCTTATCTTCTCATCTAGTCTCAAAACAATGGGAAGCCTATGAGGCAACGGATGGCGTTCTATAGGCTGGCTGAAATTAGATGTTATCTCATGTTCTCTCTTCTCTTACTCTCATGTACTTCTAACCTAACAATTTTTATAAAATTAAGGTGGGATCGGGTATCCATTGCCTCCAGTTATAAACCATCTCTTTTTGCTTACTCTATTCTGTTAGATGACCTTCAGCCACCTCTAGTCCACGGCAAAAGAATTGGTGGCCTGAGACTGGCTGAAAAAATGAAGAGTCCTATTAAGTAACCAGCTAATCCCTTTTCTCATCTTTCCACTTACCCACCAGAGACAAACCTAACGATCAGTTGTAGGTGAATGGGTTCTGCTTTTATTTGTTTTCTATTGCTAGTAGATTAGACTGCCCACTATAATATGAAAGTGCTCCTGATGCATAGCCCTGTTGATGGCCAAGCATGTGTACCCCAGCAGACCAGGAATGCAGCCAGTGAAGAATCATCTTCCCAGAGCTGGCAGATAACCTAATGGCCAAAGCAACTGCAATTCTACTAAAGCAGTACTGGTTCCTATCTGTGAGTCTACTCAGCTGTAATCAATAACTGGAACACCTTGGCACTAATTTTCTGCTTAGACTGCCGTTCATCTGCAAGTTCTGCAAAGTCCTGCTTCTACTTGCCATGTTCACATGCATGCTCTTAACCTATCTGAGCTTTGCAAAGCTCCTTTTCCATTTTCTCCTCCATTCAGCCTTCCCTTTCTCCCTGCCCTGCAACGCAGCCAGAGCCTCCCAGGAGTGTCCCAATACCTCTGGGATTAGTGTTTTTTCAGACCCCTGCCAACAGTGGGGATGTGTCTGTCTCAGGCTGGTCTGCCAGGTCAAAGCTTATCCAGGAGAAGACAGTTGAAAAAAGCAGTTTCTTGTTTAAATAACTTATCACAGTACTTAAGAAAACAGGCTCATTACTCTCATTTCCAAAGCTGATCATAGAGTTCCTACTGCAATGAAACTGCAACAGCCTAATGTTTGCCAATTACCTGTTTGCCCTAAAAACATTTCACACACGGTTGTGCTGTCTTCCCCTCAGTTCCATCCTCCCCTGTCCTTCTCACTGCTTTCTCCCCGCTCAGTTCAGCCTCTTGTCCTCAGTGCCCTCGGAATTTTCTTCTCTCTAGTTTATCACCCTTCCTAACCAAACCTCAGCCTCTCTGACACAGAAAAAAAAAAACGAACCTAAAAAATCTCTGCAATCCCATTGCAACACAGGGATCTCATCCTCCATTCATTACATTCTCGTGTTACTATGCCCCTTCTTGATCTGTCTGCCAACTCATGTGGGGGCATGGCTGCAGAGGAACGTGCTTCTGGGAGAGGACTGTCATGTGCCTGGCTAAGCCATTGTAACTACAGCAGCACAATCAACCTACTGTAGTTGTGCTGGGAGTTTCACCAGTTTCAACAAGCTCTTGGCTGGTAAGGTCTTCAGGGCATGGACTGCCTACTCTGTACAGCAGCTAGCACAGAGGATCCCTCAGGAATTGTAGGACAAAAAATAATTGGTATGGATAATTCCTTTAGATATATCAGTATAGGGCATTACAAACCCCCTTCTACGTTTCTGAAAGTCTAAAAGGAGACAATTATTTAACAAAAAGAATTGAGCCTCTGGCTCAACCTGTAAATACAACTTCCATGTTATTCTGTTAAAGAGAAAGATCTGTTCTTGCAAGATATGCATGTATGTTTATGAGTAGTTTCCTTTTATGACTAGTCACATTTATAAAGCTAAAAATGGGTGAATGTCTCTTCAGCATCGGTATGCATAACTTGTGATATATATACACTTAAAAATTGTATTAATATTCTCAGCACTGCAGCCAAACTTTAAGTCCAACGTGTTTATGATGAATATTTGTTTCCATTGGCTAAGTTTTAATGAATGGATTCAAATACCGGGAGAGAAATAAGTATATAGTTTTTTGAAACTGAAAAATTATTTTGGAAACATTCTCATACCATTATAGTAGTCCCAAAATGTATCTGGTAGGATGCCAAGGTATGAACAGTGTTACTGAATATAAAGTAACCATGAAGAAGGTTAGGCTTGTCGAGCTGAGAATGCTTGTTGGAAGAAAAAAAGGAACTTTTCAAGTTTGTATTCCACCAGAAAGAATTTTTTTCCCAAAAAATTGTGATTCTGAGTGTCAAGAGACCAACATTATGTGTAAAGAAGAACCCATCAAGTACAGCGCATGCAGCTGTGCATACTAATGCTGGATGAATGACCGTACACATAGCTAGTAAGTCTCACTGGACTCATCACGATGTTCCTATTTGCAATAGTAAATCAAATTCTTTGTCCAAAAAGAGTCACCACTTACCACTAAATGGAGTCATATGATTGTTCCTTAGCCACATGGTATTGACTTCTGTTCACTAAATGGCTGACCTACATTTGGGAGACACGCCTGATAAAATCACTGCACTTCAAATTCCACAATGAAAATCAACGAGAAAGCACTTTAAGAAGAGAGTGTGAGAGAGCAAGCTTATTCATGAAGAAATGTGACACACTTGAGATAATTTTTGCCAAGTTCTACATCAAAAGAAAAGTGCCTTGTATTTGATTAAATGGTTGTAGGCATCAAATTTTTAAGCTGTTGGCTTCTCCTTCTCCCTTTTTACAGAAATAGAGGGGGAGATTTGTCAGTTCTTCAATATTTTACATTCAATTTTCTCTTCTTAAATAATCATCTCACCAGCCACCTTTCTCTTGGACTTTACAGCCTCCTTTCTTCCCCTTTCTAACAAATGACCCATGAGATCAGTACTTCTCTTTCCTAGGACTTGCTCCATGACATTACTTTTACATACCACAAGACTGTCTTCGCACCATCAGCTTTGTACAGAGAAGTTGCTGGAGTGCAGTGATGATCTTGGACCTGAAATATATTTAAAACGTCTTCAGGTAAACTGCAATTTTGTCATTGAAGCATGTTTTCCTTTGTGCAATATGGTTTCTCTACCAAAAGTATTTTGACCAAAAGCAGGTCAAAATACTGTGCAGCCATACATTATTGCAGACATACTTCACTTGACTGTTATACTCCTTATAATCTACAAATTAATATTTTCATACCCCTTTTCCAGTTCCCTGAATCACTTAGTCCCCCAGAAGCACAGGTCCTCCACACATGGCTTTAGTTCCTTGGCCAGAATCTCTTCCTGATGACTTAGCAGATGTTCTTTTCTGAAGAACACATCATAACAAGAATATAAAACATTTTAAGTTGGATGCGCAGCTTCAAAACAGACCAAAAATCACCATTGTTCTACACGATTAACCCCTGAGAGCAAAATAATCTATAATCTCTCACTGTGGAGAACTACCTGTTGTAACAAATCTGATAAACTAATTAGATTAATACCAGAAATGTTATTTTGCTTTAAAATATTTATGAATATATGCAGATGACAGATATGCTCATTTTATGTGCTGTGAAACAAAGAGGGGTCTAAGAAGTTGCAAATGCTAAATTGAAGTCTGTTACCTGGAATACCAGTTAAAGTACGATTCAAAGCATGCAGTTGTTATACAACAGAAAACCAGAAGCCAGGAAATGTCAAGATGGAAACTTGTCCGTTAAACATGCCAACTAGGTAAATATGTCTTTGGAAGTGCAACAAATAGAAAGTGGAATGTCTATGTTTAATAAACATAGCATTGAGTTAGAATTCAAAAATTTAATTCTTAATTTATTGTTGTAGAATGCAGTATGCTAACCCATGTATGGGAAACAATTTTGGTACTCTGAGGCCAGTATTTTTCTCCCTAACTACAAAAGATTTCTGGAGTCAAGGAAAAAACCTCAAAAAAACCCACCCTGCCTGTAGGTAGGTCTACAGAAGGAAGGCAACAGGGACTGGCTGGTGATTCACAAATAAGGGTGCTAAATTTGAAAACTCTCTAGGTGTTTATCAATGGCTGACATGCAGACAGATGCATAGAGAATACCAGACTGAGGCATCAGGCCAATGGGACACATTTTGCTAACTTCTTGCAGAATACTCTAAACCACAAGTTTATTCTGCTGTTCCCAGATTAAATACTTAGCCTGCCATGTTGTATGTTTACTGAAATAACTGAAACAACTAGTAAGACACATACCAGAGCAGCTTAGAAATTCAGTACAGCTATAGCAGCTGGGAACATGCAGTGCTCTTTTAAAAACCTATCATTTGATATTTGCCATTGTACACAATGGCTTCCCCTTGCCATCTATTATTGTGGCACTCCCTCTTATTGACTCCCACTGTTTCTGATTCATACAGCACTTCATTTCCTGGAAGACACCTCTCTTTTTGATTTTTGAACATCTTTTTCAGTCGGACTACATTCTGCACCTGCTCCCCATCTCTGGCATCATATAAGTGTTCCCTTGAAAGGCTCTGTTTACTTCAATAACCCATTCCTTCCTCCACTGAGGTCCTTCTGCTCTCCTTGAAATATCCCCCAAAGCGGTGCACTGCAAAATGAAATGTTCCCAATGAGATTTCAAAGCCATTGTAAATATATCCAAATATAATGCCTTTTTTTTTGTTGTTTTAAAGTCTGTATTCAAACTAAGAAAAGTAAATACATTTTAAAAGGTTAAAAAAAACCCTCCACCTCTTAGTTGTTTTTAAGCACAGTTTGTTTCCAAGTGGGTAACTGTGTTCCACCTCTATTTGCTAATCCCAGGCTGTGTCAACCACTTAAAATGGGAAAATTTGCTTGAACTGAAATTCAAATTGCTCATGTTCATACATATTTGTAGATTTATTCCCATGAATTACAGGTAGAATGAGAAGAAACTTTAACAAAGATAAATAAAGCTGCTTATGCCCTGTTTCCAATAGTCCTAGAGAGTGCTGCTGGTAGGATTTTGAATGCCATTTATGCTGAGCTCTCAAGCCTTTCCCCAATATTTCCATTCTCACTTCCACATTTTGAAGGACTCTGTAATCTTGTCCTATCCCTTTCAAAAGCTTTCTTCTGCTAGGGGATTTCCTTGTTTGCATGGTGAATTTCACTAAATTCCTGTAAAAAATATCTCTGGGTATTTTTGAAAAGAAAATGAATTTTAGGGAACTAAGAGAAGAGTGTTCCAGCTTGACATCTTGGGGATCACTTATACTGAACTGTGTAAGTTTACATGAAGTTACAAATGATTCATCTTCTTGCATGTGCTAATTTGCATTATCTTTAAGACAAATTTTAAAATCACTCCATTATACATACACAGTAAATAGTTGCTATATACTTTATACTTGGAAATAGTAGCAAGTGAAGCTGTAGTAGTCCTGGTAGTCAGGACTTAACGCTCCATTGAATGCTGTGGAAATTTTGCAGTTTGTCTCGTTGCTCCCACCCCCCTCCAAGTGGCACATGTATGTATATACATGTATGTACATGTATTATATGCATACATGGAAACACTGAAAACTGTACTGTGCAATTTATTCAGAACAGCTTCACACAGATTACAGGCCAGATGCACACACATCTCAGAAACAGAATTTTTCTTGCTGTTTCATTTTCTTGAAAGTCTATAAGCAGAAAACCTAGCAAAGAATGTGATAATGGAAAATAAAAGTCTGATTGGCTTCCACTTAAAGATAGTTCCTATCATAAATAGCTCTGTTAACCACCTTAAGCACTACTGAAAATTTTAAGTAACTTATAATGGAGACCATACACTGTAAAAAGACTATATGCATCTAAGCAATTTACTTGACTTCTTAACTGCATATAACACCAATGAAAGCCAATCAGGCATTTACCCATTTTCTGATAATTAGCAGCTGTTATCTGACAGACGCCATTTCCTACACATGCTTTTGCTCAGGGTTAGTACGAGAAAAGTTTGCTGAAGGCGGGACTATTTTTGGCCCAGCAGCACTTGTGTTGCTATGTGCTCTCAGATTACTGGGCAGATAGGCACACAATGAAGTCAAACAGCTGATCTGCAAAACTGAGAACACTGTGCGGTTTCCTCCACGGCTGCTTGTTTGTGTATAAATATGCACATGTGCACAAACTACGGGTAATGAAAGGTTATTTTCCTCTCGATACGCCTGTCAAAGAAAAAGGCCACATCCTGCATCCTGTTAAAACCCTCTGTTAAAAGGCAGTCAGAACCCCCTAGCAACCTCTGTGAAATCACTCTGTGAAGTCGTGCCTGTGACAGTTTGTACCTTCTGTTTCACTGAGTAATTTAAAGTTGATCTTAGTTAAGATAGAAGGAGCATGTGCCAGTGCTGCTGCAAACATTGCTTCTTTCAGTCGGTGGATAATGGCCATGGCGAGAGCCTTTGATCACAGCAAAGCTTGTGATGGCTGCAAATACACTATCACTTTCAGTTCAGGTCAGATGGAGGATTCTTCCAAAGCCATGGGTAAAACCTAGCTGCTACCTTCTGGATAAGGCTGAACTCAACACCTTTCACCTCTCTTTCCCTTCAGCCATCGTACTGGGTGCCTGGTGAAGTGCAACCCAAGCTGTCTCTGCAGGTTAGTCAGAAGCAGCACCCACACTTGAGACCACATATTTTATTAATGAGTGTAGCGCCCTTTTAGGCAACGAAACTCACCAATAAGCATGATGGGGTCTTTGGAGGAGTCTGTGATCCTTGGGTGCGTTGGCCTATACCATTGACATGTAGTTCTGTGGCTTTTACCACAGTAGGCAGTGTAAGAATCTCCATAAACAGTACACACAGAAACAACAAAAATGCCCTGTATTAGATGTTGATATGGGTTAGTTTTCTCAACCACATGCCTGCGTTGTGATTAATTTGCTGCTTTAGTTGTACACCACAAACACGGATAAAAGTTCTACATCCTGTCTCAGTTACGGCCACAGTTGTAGAAATTAAATGTTTCTCTTGGTGTTTTCACTTAACAGAAGGAACCTACAGTGGCAGGTGGCTCTGGTCTCCATCCTGCACTCCCCAAAGCTGCTTCTGCAGAGAGGGCAGGGAAACCATGTGGATCGCTGTGTGTTGGGAACACAGCCTGCAGTGCACTCACACAAGTGAGGCTGATGGAGACAATCAACTCCTGTTTGCCCTTTCCTGTTCTGCTGGGATATTTGAGGCAGCACAGGGCACTGATAAGATTGTTTTGCATTCTACTAGAGGTAGCTTTTTATAGTGTGTGGGTGAAGGCAAGTTGTATGAAGACATGTCAGGAGGGTATCTGGAGTACAAAAGACTCCAAACCCAGCCAAAGTCTGTCCCACTGCATACGAGGGGATGACCCACTAGTGTCCACCTTTCTCCTGTAGCCACTTTCCCAGTAGGAGCCTGCTGGGCACTGGCAAACAGCCACACTGAGGAACAGTTATGATGTCAAGTATCTGGCACCCCACCTACCACGTCTTGCCCTCATGAGACAATAGAGATGTTACCCTCCAGGCACAGAGATGGAGGAGGGTGGAAACCTGCTCCCCTTCTCTCATGATGACAAAGATTCTTCAGTCTGGTACATTATGCCCTTTCCAAAATACTGTTAAAGGATTGAATACACATATGATTCTACTTTCTCTTTAACTCCTTTGGGATGCATAGTTTGCCCATATATGCATTTCTCCTCTGGATTAGACCATCCTATTCTATAATTTTTCTAATTTGCTTTGACATTTGTGATGGATTTTTAAGACTTTTTTTTTTTTCCCCAAAGATCTTAATTCAGAATGGACCTTACTTCGGAATGGACATTAAACAATAAACTTTGGTCCTGCTGCAACACAGTGTTTCAATTTTTCTTCCTGCAGATTAACGAGGTCAAATAAAATCAGGGAAAGAACACAACTTTCAGGTTCCTTCTTCCAATGAATCTAAACCAAGCAATGACTTGTGACAATTCAGTGAAGCCCTTGAGGTTATAACTGGAGTCACTCTAGCATGAGTCCCCTGAAGAGATCCTTTACCGAAAAAGATGAGTGGGTGCTGCAGAGAGAAGGTGGCCCTAGTCTTCATGTCAGAGGCATGTAGCTTGGTTTTTGGTAGTGTTGGGATATTAGTTATTAAATATTAGTTCCCTGAATGGGACATGTCTCATATATCATTCAAGATTGGAAATTATTTTATTGAGGTGGGAAAGGGAAAATCCCAGCTTTGAAAATCTTCATTATTCAAACATATCTTTTGGGCACATTAAAAAAAAGTCTTAGTTCAGTCTTGAAACAGGAGGGGAAATCCCTGAGAAGACAGAAAAGAGAACCTGACATTTACTTAGGACTCTACAACTGAGTTAATTCTCAGGAAAATGCTATTCAAGTTGGAGAGCCATAGGGTTCAGCACCAGTTCCAGAAAATTACCAGGAGCAGTTACATGGCCTATATTTGTCTGCAAGTCCCTAATTTCAGGCATCTTTTGGAAATTTGCTAATAAACCCTTGCAACTCCCTTTTTTTCTTTTCCTCCCCCCACCCTTTCTAGAGGTTTTAAATCCTCTTCAGTGCTGTTCATAGAAGTCAACAACTGAAGACAGTAATTCCACCCTACAAAAAACACTTTTCCTTTCTGCAGTGTTAAAAAAGCCCAGTGGGAGAAAGCAATTATCAGGGTCTCGCTACTGCAGTAAGCAAATGTCTGTCAGTAGAAAAAATGAAAATATTATAGAGTAGAAAACGGATCACCAAAAGCAGATGAGCCTAAGGGAGAAAAATACCACTTTGATCTAATACACTCTTTAATGTCAGCCATTTCCAGAAGAAAAAGTTTGGTCTCTGACCATCTTTCAGATAAAGATATGGGAATACAATCTACTCAGGTATGTGCTAAATAAAGACAACACTTAGGTTAAAAACAAAAAAATCCCAAAGAGAAGAGATATATACATTCTATTTTGATGACTGCATTTCATATACATTTTTTCATTGGTTGGTTTCAGGAAACTAGTGATGTGCTAGAAAATTTTCCTGATAACATGAATCTCACAGTTGTTGGAAACACATGAAGAGTTTTGCTATAATGTAAGAAATTCTGGATGACTTTGAGGAATGAAGTAGAACAAACGGAAAGAAATTTAGCAGTAGAAGCTATGGCTTCGGTGTGGCTTTGGAGCACTCACTGGCTACCCAAATACCAGCACTGTCTTCTTGCCATAATAAGGCAAACGAAGCTGTAGGAAGCATCAGGCAAAATGATGTCAGTTAGAACAGCAGTGGGGAAGAGCAACCCACCTGGCTTTGAGAAGAGTTGTATCACTGCATGAGAAGGATTACATGATATGGTTGCCTGCAATAGCAGGGACTTGTGTTCCAGGAGGCCTGGACGTGTTTGTGGAAATCAAAGCAAAAACAAGATCAAGAAGACAAGTGCTACTTAAGTTACTGAAAATACACCTTGCAGTAATATGTGAATTATTATGTTTGCAGTAGCCTGAAAACTATTATTTGTTCAGCTTTTTCATGAAATCAGGAAGCAAGGACTCAGAAAGCCTTCTTTTTTATCTGTACACAGCAGCTTTGCTTCATTTTCTGTAATCATTGAGAAGCTTTACCAGCGATGAATTAGAAGGTTTAGAAACAGGGGGGGAGGAAAGATATTTCCTTGCTTTGTTGATAACTGGATAAAGCAAAAAAAAGGATACTTGTTAGATAGGCTGGTAAAAGGATCACTGACGGGCCTGAAATTATCTAGAGGCAGTGGGCACTGGCAAGGCAAACATCACTCATTTATGGCAAAGCTGTGCACTTCCAAGCACGATCTGGTGATAAGTCAATGGTATGGCAGCAGGTCTGGGTGGCATCTGCTGCAGAGGGGCGTACCGCTCCTCAGAGCAAGTGCTGCCTGGCAATGTACAGCCACATCCCGTGACATATCCTCAAAAGGGATACAGCAATTACCTTAATGGAAAGGCAACAGTCTGCATACATGATTGAACTTTCATGCTATCTGTACGAAGGGCCCGGGGAGTGTGAAATGACTCATGGGTAGCTTCTTTTTTAGAAGGCTGCTGAATAAGTTATTAGACAGGCAACTACCCTTGGGCCAGTATATCGGGCTCAGGGAATAGGTAAACACAGACAGAAAGAAAGAATGAAGAAATAAAGTGTGTGTGTGAGAGCTGTTGCTTACAATACTATCCCGCTCCCAGGCAAATACACTTTCTAGTGTCTTAAATTTCTTCCTGTAGTAACAGACTGAGGGCTGTGCTGAACTTTAAAGGCCTTCATTAGTTGCTAAGTTATGCTGAGACCAACCACAGCGCAGCTATTCAATAAAGATATTTCATTATTTTGTTACTAGACTGCTTAGCATCTCAGTACCAAAAAGAAACAAAAAGCCCCAAAGACCAAGCACAAATTAGAGCTGTTAATCTTTGAAGACAGCTGATCTCTCTAAATATTCTGGGCCTGATACTACTAGAGATTGGTACTTAGAAGAGTCACTCTTGTGTAAATGAGAACTGTTTGATTGTTTTCTGTAAATGAGCATTTTTTTGCATAACCATATCAAGCTCAGCCACATGGAATTAGCTGGCATTTGTTAATTCTCAAGGATTTGCCTCTCCTAGTAAAGATATTCCTGCCCAAGGTTACTGACATAGCCAGCTATGCAGCCATTCAAAAGTACAAAAGAGTTTGTGTAGGGAAAGGGGAGATGTTGGTACACTGAAGTGCCTGTGGGCAGCTGGGAGGTTGCATCCATCTAAAAGGACTATGATTGCAGCATAAAGAGATCTTTTCTTCATCAGTTTTATTCAAGCTGAAAAACAGAATGGGATACTCAATGATTTCTTTTAAATTAAATAGTATGACTCATGCTTGCGCCATATCAGAACTGGTTTGATTTAAATGTGGTCTCCCTCTCTGTCCATGTATGCCTACTCCAGGAAAAGCAGCAACAGCATAAAGGATATTATTATTTCTCTGTTCCACCATTTCCTGTCAGTCTCCATCAACATGAAAACAAAATTGTCATGCAGCATAAATAAGGTAATACGAAAATATGGTCAGTGAAAGGGGACTAAGTGGTGCTTTCAACATGCAGGAAGATTCTGCTTTGATCAGATTTGCAGTTGTCAGTTAATAGCTACCTGACAGAGAAAAGCACACAGATTTCTTTATCCCTCCCTCCAAAGCTCTTCCCTCCAATATTTGTTTTACTGAAGTCTCATCAAGATATAAACACCAGCTCAGAGCTGTTTTTAATCACTGCCTAAGAACGTAACTGCAGTGGATCAGCAAAAGTTGGAATAATTTTAAAATTTTTGTTTTCAAGCTTATTTGTGGCATGAGAGGGAGATGGGGTATGAAGTTGCCATCTGATTGAATTTCACCATGAGAAAGTTTACAACGCTGTTCAAATAATAAAAAATGCCTCACTCAATTCCCTATGCACAGTATGAGTCCCATCACTGTAACACGGGATATTGCCAAGCAAGTATTCCCCTGAGTAGATTCAAGCTAAATGTACTTATCTACCAACTTCATAATCAGAGCTGCCAGGTCCACAGCTGAGTGCTCTGGTCTTCACATCACTTTTTGGGTAAAACAAGAATCAGGTTGCTCTAAAAGGAAAGTAAGAGAGACTGGAAAACAATATGAAGTGATGGAAAAGAATGTACCTCAGTGAAAAAATCTATTCATCAAAATCTATTCAGTAGTAGCTTCTATTGTCCCTCAAGGGTCCATACTGGGACCAATACTATTTAATATCTTCATCAACAACCCAGAGAGTGGGCTTGAGTGCACTTTCAGCAAGTCTGCAAGGTGACACCAAGCTGAGTGGTGCAGTTGATTCACTGGAGGAAAGGGATGCCATCCAGAAGAACCTTGACAGGCTTGAGGAGTAGGCCTGTGTGAACCTCATGAGGTTCAACAAGGCCAAGTGCAAGGTCCTGCACGTGGGTCAGGGAAAATCCCTGGGGGATGGGGGATGAAGGGATGGAGAGCAGCCCTGCAGAGAAAGATTTGGGGATAATGCTGGATGAAATATTGGACATGAGCCAGCAATGACTCCTCAGAACCCAGAAAGCCAATCACATCCTGGGCTGCATAGAAAGAAATGTTGCCAGCAGGTCAAAAGAGGTGATTCTGCCCCTCTGCTCTTGTGAGACCCCTCCTGGAGTACTGCATCCAGCTCTGTCCCCAGTACAAGAAAAACATAGACCTGTTATAGCAGGTGCAGAGGAGCTCGAGATGAAAATGATCAGAGGGATGGTACACTTCTCTGATGAAGAAAAGGTGAGAGTTGGGATTGTTCAGCCTAAGAGAGGCTCCAGGCAGACTTTATTGCAGCCTTTCAATATATAAAGGTTCTTAAGAAAGACACAGAGTTTTTTTGCTAAGGCCTGTAGTGACAGGACAAGGGGCAACAGTTTTCAACAGAAAGAGGATAGATTTAGATTGGACATGAGAAAGATTTTTTTTTATTATAAGGATGGTGAGACACTGGAACAGGTTGCCCAGAGAAGCTGCGGATGCCCCATTGGAAGTGGTCAAGGTAACACCAAGCTGAGTGGTGCAGTTGATTCACTGGAGGAAAGGGATGCCATCCAGAAGAACCTTGACAGGCTTGAGGAGTAGGCCTGTGTGAACCTCATGAGGTTCAACAAGGCCAAGTGCAAGGTCCTGCACGTGGGTCAGGGAAAATCCCTGGGGGATGGGGGATGAAGGGATGGAGAGCAGCCCTGCAGAGAAAGATTTGGGGATAATGCTGGATGAAATATTGGACATGAGCCAGCAATGACTCCTCAGAACCCAGAAAGCCAATCACATCCTGGGCTGCATAGAAAGAAATGTTGCCAGCAGGTCAAAAGAGGTGATTCTGCCCCTCTGCTCTTGTGAGACCCCTCCTGGAGTACTGCATCCAGCTCTGTCCCCAGTACAAGAAAAACATAGACCTGTTATAGCAGGTGCAGAGGAGCTCGAGATGAAAATGATCAGAGGGATGGTACACTTCTCTGATGAAGAAAAGGTGAGAGTTGGGATTGTTCAGCCTAAGAGAGGCTCCAGGCAGACTTTATTGCAGCCTTTCAATATATAAAGGTTCTTAAGAAAGACACAGAGTTTTTTTGCTAAGGCCTGTAGTGACAGGACAAGGGGCAACAGTTTTCAACAGAAAGAGGATAGATTTAGATTGGACATGAGAAAGATTTTTTTTTATGATCTCTCTAAATATTCTGGGCCTGATACTACTAGAGATTGGTACTTAGAAGAGTCACTCTTGTGTAAATGAGAACTGTTTGATTGTTTTCTGTAAATGAGCATTTTTTTGCATAACCATATCAAGCTCAGCCACATGGAATTAGCTGGCATTTGTTAATTCTCAAGGATTTGCCTCTCCTAGTAAAGATATTCCTGCCCAAGGTTACTGACATAGCCAGCTATGCAGCCATTCAAAAGTACAAAAGAGTTTGTGTAGGGAAAGGGGAGATGTTGGTACACTGAAGTGCCTGTGGGCAGCTGGGAGGTTGCATCCATCTAAAAGGACTATGATTGCAGCATAAAGAGATCTTTTCTTCATCAGTTTTATTCAAGCTGAAAAACAGAATGGGATACTCAATGATTTCTTTTAAATTAAATAGTATGACTCATGCTTGCGCCATATCAGAACTGGTTTGATTTAAATGTGGTCTCCCTCTCTGTCCATGTATGCCTACTCCAGGAAAAGCAGCAACAGCATAAAGGATATTATTATTTCTCTGTTCCACCATTTCCTGTCAGTCTCCATCAACATGAAAACAAAATTGTCATGCAGCATAAATAAGGTAATACGAAAATATGGTCAGTGAAAGGGGACTAAGTGGTGCTTTCAACATGCAGGAAGATTCTGCTTTGATCAGATTTGCAGTTGTCAGTTAATAGCTACCTGACAGAGAAAAGCACACAGATTTCTTTATCCCTCCCTCCAAAGCTCTTCCCTCCAATATTTGTTTTACTGAAGTCTCATCAAGATATAAACACCAGCTCAGAGCTGTTTTTAATCACTGCCTAAGAACGTAACTGCAGTGGATCAGCAAAAGTTGGAATAATTTTAAAATTTTTGTTTTCAAGCTTATTTGTGGCATGAGAGGGAGATGGGGTATGAAGTTGCCATCTGATTGAATTTCACCATGAGAAAGTTTACAACGCTGTTCAAATAATAAAAAATGCCTCACTCAATTCCCTATGCACAGTATGAGTCCCATCACTGTAACACGGGATATTGCCAAGCAAGTATTCCCCTGAGTAGATTCAAGCTAAATGTACTTATCTACCAACTTCATAATCAGAGCTGCCAGGTCCACAGCTGAGTGCTCTGGTCTTCACATCACTTTTTGGGTAAAACAAGAATCAGGTTGCTCTAAAAGGAAAGTAAGAGAGACTGGAAAACAATATGAAGTGATGGAAAAGAATGTACCTCAGTGAAAAAATCTATTCATCAAAATCTATTCAGTAGTAGCTTCTATTGTCCCTCAAGGGTCCATACTGGGACCAATACTATTTAATATCTTCATCAACAACCCAGAGAGTGGGCTTGAGTGCACTTTCAGCAAGTCTGCAAGGTGACACCAAGCTGAGTGGTGCAGTTGATTCACTGGAGGAAAGGGATGCCATCCAGAAGAACCTTGACAGGCTTGAGGAGTAGGCCTGTGTGAACCTCATGAGGTTCAACAAGGCCAAGTGCAAGGTCCTGCACGTGGGTCAGGGAAAATCCCTGGGGGATGGGGGATGAAGGGATGGAGAGCAGCCCTGCAGAGAAAGATTTGGGGATAATGCTGGATGAAATATTGGACATGAGCCAGCAATGACTCCTCAGAACCCAGAAAGCCAATCACATCCTGGGCTGCATAGAAAGAAATGTTGCCAGCAGGTCAAAAGAGGTGATTCTGCCCCTCTGCTCTTGTGAGACCCCTCCTGGAGTACTGCATCCAGCTCTGTCCCCAGTACAAGAAAAACATAGACCTGTTATAGCAGGTGCAGAGGAGCTCGAGATGAAAATGATCAGAGGGATGGTACACTTCTCTGATGAAGAAAAGGTGAGAGTTGGGATTGTTCAGCCTAAGAGAGGCTCCAGGCAGACTTTATTGCAGCCTTTCAATATATAAAGGTTCTTAAGAAAGACACAGAGTTTTTTTGCTAAGGCCTGTAGTGACAGGACAAGGGGCAACAGTTTTCAACAGAAAGAGGATAGATTTAGATTGGACATGAGAAAGATTTTTTTTTATTATAAGGATGGTGAGACACTGGAACAGGTTGCCCAGAGAAGCTGCGGATGCCCCATTGGAAGTGGTCAAGGTAAGGTTGGATGGGGTTTTGAGGAACCTGGTCTAGTGAAAAATGTTCCTGCCAATAGAAGTTGGGGGGGTGGACTAGATGATCTTTATAGGCCCCTTCCAACCCAAAACATTTTGTGATTCTATTAGTAGAAATCATTTCAGGATCTTGGTCCCTGGGGTGACACCTGACAAACAGGCTGCTATATCTGAATAAGTATCCCACAAAAAGGAACTCCTCACCAAACAACACACTAGACATTTGTTTGATTACTAGTGAAATTCAGTTCAGCTGTTTACCTAGCCATGCCTGAACAAGACTTCTACTCATTCTATTTCATTTAATATATTTATTCATTTTCATATTAGAAATGCAGCTGGTGTCAGCATGAGCTGAAGAGGTTTGATTTAAAAAGGAAACAAATAGAACCCTTACGCAGTATCTCAATCTAATCCATATTTCTACTGAAACTTCTTTCTTTCTTCATACATCATAATTTATTCCTTTTTATTCTTTTAGTCCCTTCCACTTTTTATCAATAATATCACCAGAAAGGCTATTGCTGCAGTACTTTCTGCTGAGATCATATTAGGAAGCAATGGGAGTGTCACAGAGGAATATGTTCTCATATTTTCAGTATCACCTTTCTCCTTTTAATTTCCTCTCTATTTGTATGGGAGGAAGGGGAGAGTCCAGAATCCAGTGTCTAAAAGACTTACTAGATTATCTTCCTGTCATTCTTTGCTAATACAAGATGCTTCTCTGAATGGCATCAGCTAGTGTTTTGCCAAGTCATCAAAGTCCCAAACAGACAAACATTCTTCCCAGGAAGACTCGTATCTCGCTATTGCAAAGGCTTGTTTCATGTTTAGCCAAAAAAGAGTTTTTAAAGGCCTTCTGTATAGATCTATCAAAAAGTAACACCCAAATGACTTTCCTTCCTTGGAATTTAGCAGCCTTCAGTTATACACAGATTTTTGTAAGCAAGCAGTTTGTTCTGTAAGCATCATCAGCAATTGTTACATCATATAGTTAATCCAGAAATCCAGTAAAATTCAGCCCCAAAATTTCATAATCCTTGAAGAGAACTACAAAAGCCCTAAAGAACAGAAATATACAAGCAACCTTAGCTATTGGTTTTTTTATAAACTTCAGCTAGAGTACTTATCAGCTTCACAGTGGTGAAGGGTTGTGAGAGCTTACATTTCTGCAGACCTTTGAAGATAAAAGAATTGAAAGTTGCTTTATATATACGTGTGTGTGTGTGTGTTGGCTAGGTAGATGAACAGTGGACAAGAGCCTCTAGGGCTGAGAAGCCATTATCTGAACTTATAATGCAATAGCTGTTATGAGTTCCACAAGACAGGATTTCAGCAATATCCACTGGGAATTCTTTTTTTGTAGGTATTCCAATTTGAGTGTGTATATGACATGTACAAAGGCCCACACACGCACATGTATACACGTGTACTGACATGTCCTACTGCTTATTTTCCAAATCTATCTTTCCAAATAAAAGCAATACTAAAATGGAGCTAATGTTGGGAGCCTCTGTAATTTACTAATTACTGAACAATATTCCAAGAATTCTTTCATTACATTCAAACATATTTTTTTTTAATTGATAAATTCAAATTTTATGTCAAGATATTGAAATATGCAATTACAACATAAACAGCGTATGTTTTTTAAGCACATTCTTTCTCATATAACTAGAGGGGAGATTAAAATATTTTAACATCAGTAGAGTTAAATTTAGTACTACTAACTCCATATTCCTCCATCATTACCATAATGTAAATAATAATCTAGACCTTGAAGTGTTGTTCACCTGCTTGCTTTCTAGCAACTTTCTACTAATCCTGATAAATATTTTGTACAGAAAACCTGTCCAGGTCTTTCTTTCAAAGTTATGTCAATTCCTGTTATGATCGTATTTAGAAGATAAGTCAGTTCCTCTTTGGAAGGGTCACTGTTTCAGAAGTTAACATTTAGCAAGGCTACTTCTCTTCAGCTGTACATGCCCAACAAATTCCTTAATACATTTCTCATTTTATTTTCAAATCAAAACAAATAGGTTTAACGTGGTGATTCCTGTAAAAGGAATGCATTTCTAATATTTTGCAATTTAGTGTATGAGAGAAGAGTAAAAGCTCCTGGTTTGCATCACTCCTATATGTCTGATAGAAAATTCCCGTCCATGACTCATGCACAGTACAACATAAGCGATCAGCCCACATGATCACTGTGAATATTGACTTGCAGGAACCAAGGCAGTGTGGGGCTTTCCAGATCGCTACTGCATTGTAAGCAAGTTTTTAGAGAGATGAAGCATTATTTCTGTCAATTCACTTGCGTGAAATCACAGACGGCACAGAGACTGCAGACAGAAACACTCTAAGGAACAGGAGTTTCTGGTGACTGACACAAAGCAGTGCAATGTGCAGACAGAGTCTATGTGAATAGGAAAAGTGTTAATATGTTAGAAAAAAAGGATAGGATAGACTGCAGCCAGTGAGTGTAGGACTGTTCAGTCCCCTGGCCACAAACCACTGATGTATCAGAAATTATTACAGACAGTTGTGCCTTCTTACAAATTCCCCATTGTAACTTTCTTCCCCTCGGAACTGGCCATTTCAGGTAGGTAAGATACCATCTGAAGTCCATAGGGCTGGCTGAAAATTTTACAGTGAAATTTATTTTCATAAGAAAACGCCAGTCCACCAAAATCAAAGGGTGTTATGCAAGGCTGTTGGCTTTGCAGCCCTCTGGCAAAAGTAGGCAGGGTTGTGTCATGGTGACACTAGACAGGCCATTGAATGCCTGTGAGCCTCATGATAGGACTGTCTCAGGGATCTTAGAACTTTTGGACTTTGTCATGTGCAGCTTTCCAGACTTCTGTACCAATTCCAATGGCAACAAAACACTGGGATCTCAATCCTTCCCAAAGGCTTGGCTTCCCCTGCTGGTGCAGGGAGCCTGGCAACCTTGAAAACCCTGACTCATGCCAAGGCTCAGAGGTCTGCCTCTCATGCTCATTGATCTTGGCTTCTACATGATGCCAGGACTCCTAACCTCTTGGCTGTGCTATTGACTTTGCTTTTACAGCCAAGCCAAGAGCTGCAATGTTTAGCTTTCCACTCTTACTTTCACTATGAGCTTGCTAGGCCAGCTGATTTGATACATTTTGAGCTTTCCACATATAGGCATCTTTGTTTTTCATGTCAAAGTGGAGTGTTCATGGTCAGCCAGTCTGCACTGTGGACATGGTGACAATTTAGCTTTATCTTTCGATGTACCTCTGTCAAGCCACAAGCAGTGATATCGTTTCTGAGGGCAAAATCAGCTGTTCTCCTCATCTAATCAAACCACTTTCCTCTCTTAGGCTCTACTAGTAAAAAGATGCTTCTGACAGAAAATATTACATCTATATGGTTTTCTCTTTGTAATGATATTTTAGAGATGGGGATTTTTTTTAGGTCGCAATATTGCTGTCCCAGCTAATCTCAGTATGCCAGCTAATCTTGACAGACATATGCCTTCTGCACACCAGCAAGACTTAAGGGTTACTCCTGTATTTTATTGAAGTTTTGTGGAGAGAAAAGCCCTCAGTATACAACAAGTGACACTCAACAGACCAAATATAATGTTGGTTTTAGGCTTCACCAGCAAGAAGCTCAGATGACACTGCTGAGTGATATTACATCTTTTCTTTCTCCCTGGTACAAAGCAAACTTGCATCTTCAGTGAAGTCTGGGTCAGGGCAGCAGGGGAACAGCTGTTCCCCAATTGAATGACTGGGAGCACGTGCTGCAGCAAACACCAAATTTGTATTTCCTAATCCCACTAAATTCACCTGTGAATACAGCACATTTTCCTTCCTCCCTGCTGGAACTAAGGGAGAAGACTGGAAGAGAAATATGTAATTATCCATTTTTTAAGATTAAACCAGACAAAATTTGTTGTTTCTCAATTTAAAAGCAAACCAGAAAGAGTTCTGAAAATTCAGGACCTTTTTATCTCCAGTGGCCTTGTCTAGCACAAGCCTCACAACTCTTCTGCAAGGTAACTGTGATAGCTTATCATTGCCACTCTACTGCAGATCACTAAACAAAACAGTTAACTTCATATTCCCTTTTTGAGTGACTCTCTTTAAATGCTTAAAATGGCCTGGTCAGACATCCGAAGAGTAGTAACAGAATCCAAAATAATTCAAAAAAAGTCAAATAGAAAACAGCTAAGCTTGGTTGCAGGTGCTGGTTCTGCTCCAGTTCCTGTAGCTATTGTGCCTGTTCATTTTAAAATCACATTCCCTACTTTTTTTATTTGACTTCAGTGAAGATCAACACAAAGAAAGCAGAAACCTTCACAGGAGCAGACAAATTTTGTGTTGTAGTGTTTTTCACACAAAGGCACTCAGATCACACTGCTTTAAAACAGTAGCTCCCAAGTTTCAAGCAGAGCATGGTAAAATATTTTATGCAAATTATATATTACACTAAACATAGTATTTTTCCCAATGCAGTGTATGCAGATCATAAACTGAAACATGACATTGAAATCTGTGCCTGCCTTCCACATTGTTTCAGGCAACACTTTCATTGGTTGGGGTTTCTTGTAAAGGGATTTCAGTGTCCTGTTGAGGCTAAAGAGAAAAGATACAATGAGAAGTTCACGGGAATTGTGTTACCTCTTGTGATTTGTCTCCCACTACTTAAATTCTTCTTTTTCTCATTCATAGGGTTTCCTTAGAGTTCATTTTATCAGATAAGTTTTCATCCAGGGATGATACAATATCAAATTTTTGATAGCTGTGAGAAAACAAAAACAGCATTGATACTTCACAAGTAATACACTTTACTATTCCTAGATAATAAAGGAATAATGACTGTTAAATACATTTTCAAGAGTACATTTTGTAGAATTCTTTGTAGGTCCCTGAGGCTTCCCTGTTTTCCTCATACCCATTGAAATGGCTGAAATTTCACACGCGATCTGCCTCTTTGAAAGCAGGATTCCAAATGAAAAAAGGATTTTGTTTCCATGTCAAAAACTTTCAGGGTCAGTCACCGGTTCCCTGGATCTGAATGCACATATACAGGTCTCAGGAGAGCTGCTCTCCACCAAACTGTGCTTGGTTCCACCTTGCTCCTCTGCAAGAGGTGGGGGGTTTAGAGCCTCTGAAGGGACAATGGGGTTACAGTTCTCTAAGTTGGCCAGTTGTCTTACTAAGGCACACTAAGATTTTTGCAAAACTAATGTGGGGGTTGGTGTCTTGCCAAAAAGTGTTAGACTTTGAGGTTGCCTTTATGGTATTCCTCTTAATGAAATAGTTTCTTCATTTTTTGGATGTACTGCCTCTTTGTTTAACACCTTAGTGCTAGAGAACTAACAGCAGGCAGTCTGTGCCTTTTACATTTCCAAGGCAGACAGCAGAAAGCCACAGGAAGCCTAAGCTTTCCTTCTTTTCTCCTAGTGCCCAGAGCACTTTTTTTGTATGTATGGCATGTCAGATGCAGCACTCATCCTGTAGCCGCTCCAAGCACAGATGGCATTTGGGGGCCAACTGAGATACAGAAATGTATGTTTTTTGCAGTAGGTCTTCTTGAAAAGCATCAAGAGACAGATTGAAAAAAAAAAAAAGGCAGCAGAGGGCTAGTTTATACTAACACAGAGGCGCATTTCCCTGCATCTGTCCTTCCCCACTTGCTGCCTTTTGGCCAAAACATCCCTGCTGGCATGGTGCTTACACACCGGCAGCAAGGTTATTTTGATAACTGAGTAGCTGATATGTTTTAAGGGACACACTGCGTTTATCTAAAGGAACACAACATTTTCCTCTGACAGATGGATGTTCTCAAGGCAGCGCTCCCTGATCTCTGACAGTTTGCTTCTTACACTTTCTTGGTGCTAGCATTGCAGAGAAAGATCATGTATGCACAAATACTATGTCCAACACAAGCTCAGTTCTTCCTAGGACTGCAGCTTGCCTGGTCAGGGTTGGATACTTGTCCCCAGTGAATTCAATCAGAGCTTTGCCCATACTTTGGCTGGAACAACAGTCCTTTCCCTGATGAAAGGACCACTAGTGGTCTGTCATACATATCAAATAAGGTTATAAGAATATTTTGAAACAAATAAGAAGGTTCAGACTAGATTAGCTTCACGGACAGACTCTCCAACGTGAAGACCACAGCTAGCATAATTGGTGGCAAGCAGCAGACAGGCCACACAGAGGGGGACAGAAACAAGCCAGGTCAACACAGAAATGGATATCCCCAATATCACCCTCATTTCCACTAGTAAGAGGCCAACTGACTCTTACAGCATGAAATGTAATATACTGTCTCTTTTTTTTCCTGATAATTATAATCATTCTGCAAATTCTTACTGCTAATATATTTTTTCTTAATTCTTGCTAAAATCCTCTGTGACACCCTCTGCCAGACAGTATTTACTTACATATTTGGAAAAGACATATCCTTTTGATTTACCATCTTATCATCTCACTGAAGGTCTCTCTGGTTTTGCGGTGCTGGGCTGGGACACAAAAGGCTTCAGTCCTGCCTTCCCACATGCCCATCTGGAAGTTGGTGTGGTCCAGCTTGCAGCTAAGAGCCCTGGACCGTGGTCAACAGGACATTTCCATCCAGCCTACTTCCTTCATCCCAGGGAGCAAGCAACAACTTGCACACACAGCTGCATGCCTCCTCCTGTCCCTGCGACACCCCAGCACAAACCACCAAATTCTTCCTACTACCAGCCTGTTAGAAAGGGTGAAGGGCAGTGGTTGCTGCCGAGTGGGAAGGGAGAGGAAAAGATGAAGGAAACACTGATCTAACCTAAAGGCAGGATTTAATCTGTGCTAGACAGTATGAAGTATGGAAAGTAAGTTTCAACAGAGTTACAAGACAGAGCACACAGTTATTAGTTCATCTGAACCCATGTAAAATTCCCTATCTTCTCAGAAAGACTTTGAGACAGCCCTGACCTAACAAAAACCATGGCTGTTTGTGAGACACACTTTTTATGTAGTAAAAATTTCAAGGCTCCACACGCTGTCCAAGCATGATCAGAATAGATCAATATCACAAATACCATCTCCCAAATTGCCATCATTGTTTACATCTGACTCTGGTAGACCCTCAGAAATACAGCAAGTAGTAATAACCATCTTTTTGATGTCAATGATTTCCCAGTCTGATGTGAGATATTACGCTGACGCATGTATCTGTCTTCCTGTTATGTACTAGGCAGAGTATTTTGTAAGAAAGGAGGCTGCAGCAGTGAGAGGAGTCAATAATTCTCTTGGCCTAGCAGACTATATTAATTTTAAATTTCTGTCATATAACCAATTGCTTGGCACTTATGTTGGCGTTCAATAACTCATTTTAGCTAACTTAGAGGATCCTTTAGATTTTAAAGATGCTATGAAATTCCTGCTGAATACATATAGCCATTTTATAATTATCAAGCAAAATTGTTATAGATGGTTACCCACAAAATACTATGCTCTTTCAAAACCAGTAATTTACTGACTGCTCTGGTACTAAATTCCTTAATTTGTCCCACCAGAGTAGCTCATTTTGGATTAGTTTTTGATGTGCTTAGCATTACCTTGGCATTATTTTCCCTCATTTCCTATTTATGGAACTAAAAATATATTGTCTGCAATTTTCTTAAATGCAAAGAATCTCTCATAATAAAATGCCCTTGCATTGAATCTAACATAAGAAAAAGTTTTTTATCCAAGAAAAATAATGGTGTGCTTTGAGTTTTAACTATATGACTATTACTAAATTATGCTCCCCACTGAGACGCATGTGATCTTGAGTGTCTCTCTCCTTTGGTTCCTTTGAAGGGCAGCCTACAACTTTGAATTCACTGGAACGTCTTCTATACTTAGTCTTAAGTACACAGTTACATGTTTGACAGGACTGCGGATTTTGTTACTAGTACCTCTTACCATTAGGGCATGAAAAGAATGGCTAATACTTTCTGCTGAACTTCACTCTATCGAAGGACACGGCTGAATGTGTTGCGTGATTACTACAAGACCACCCATAATCAGAGCTATTGACTGGAGCCCAGCAGCAGATGCTGGAATGTATACGCAGTTCCTTCGCAAGGCAAGGGTAAGATTCAGAAAATTACAGCTATATGTAACGTGGCATCTAAAACTGGTTTTTATTGTGAAGTAGCTCTGCTCACACTCAAGATAAAAACAGGCAAAAAAAGCTGTTCAGTGATACGAGTCAAAGGCAAAGTTTTTCCATGGCAAGCAGGCAGATGTAGAAAACATTGCTTGAAATCTTCCAACTCCATTCCTCCCGCAGCACGAGGTTTAAGCCAAGTAAGCGCAGGCAGAGGAAGGGTTACTGCTTTCCCAGCTGTTCACACAAAAGGACACTTTGCACCTGTTCCCAGTGAATGAAAGTTTGCTTTGTGTGAAAGCAGTTCATCACCCCAGCGCTGGTGTCGGGGCCATGGAGCAGGCAGAGCCCAGGCACGTTCTGGCTGGAACCAGCGCTGCCGAGGAAGAGGGAGGCTGACGGGCAAGGTCCCTTGCAATCAGGCTTCATTAGCTTGAACGTGTAAACATGCCCCCACCTGAAGGCTGATGTCACAGCAAATGCAAACAGCAGGGATGGTCAACTGAGCGTAAGCAAGAGAATGTGTATTTTTTGCTTTAATCCCAGCTCTATTTAGTTTACCGTATTTGCTTAAGGCTGGCATACTTTCCATAGCTACCAGCGACCTACTATTCAGAAAAACCTGCACTACACCGCCCCACTATAATCATAAAACAATGTATTCCATGCTTCCTTTCATGTTGTCTTAGATCAACATCTCCTAAATTGTGATCTCAGACGCTGCCACTAGGTTTGTGCCAGTGTCTCAGCTGGGGTAAATGAGTGTAGATGTGTGGGATCTCAGGGGAGCCCCACAAGTCCAGGTCAGAGAGAGCATCTGGGCTATCTTGGAAAAGACAGTTCTCTGGTTTCACAGTCACCCTGACCAAAGGCATGGACTATGGTCAGAGCTGAGAAAACATGAGGAGTTAGGCAAGTATTTCTGTACTCAAAAAGAGAATTAAAAACAAAATCCCATAACTAAAATAGCAGCTTCTCCATTTCTCATGCCAACTGGTGACCCAGCAGTTTAAGCACTTCTCCCCCTCAGCACAGGGGTCACAAACAGGGCACACGGACCATCCATCTGGGCCGGCGCGGCAGCAGCAGGATAGACCCAGATTTCCTCTACATCTTCACCCCTCTGACCCTCAGAATATATCACCCCTCACCCCCAATTTAATCCTGGGGTCTTTACTTTGGAGCTTATAATAAATCAATAGACAGTAAAAGAAAATCCCTGTGGGAGCAGCAATTGTGGCCCTGTTATAAAAGCTTAAATTCCCCACCTGCCACTTGACCAGCAAAGAGCTTGGATTCCCCACTCCAGTCCAGATTATGTAAAACTATTCAAATCCTGAGTGACAGTATTTATGAAGACAGCTGTTGGGCTCTCCAACTGGGGGAGGCAGAGGCAAATGCTGTGGAGTCCAGCTAAAGCTGTCCTGCTATTCACCCTCCCAGAGATCCTTACAATTATTTTTTTTTCTTTTTTTCTTTTTTTTTGCTTCCATCCAGGTGGAGGGAAATGAATAATTAGTCAGAGAAATGAAAAATTCCCAACCCAAAAGTTCTCAGAAAAGCTCTTTGAAACGGAGACTGATTGAGAGGCTGTTCTCTTCATGCTCACATCTCCCTTCCCCTTTCTCTCCCCACCATTTTTGGGTTGCGTTATTAATCACAGAAAGTGGCAGAAGGGGGTGGGGTGAGATGCCTTGTGAACCGGTCATTTGTCAACACCATTTAGCTTGACACATTTCTGGGAAGAAGATTACACTAGAAAGATGCTATCATGTTTTCAGTCAATCAAATGTTAAACCACTCCCCTTCATCTCACTGAAGCTCTGCCATTGCCAAGTATTGCCATTCTTGGTGGTATTTCAAACTACTGTTTACCAGCAGGGGGTTGAAATTCAGTAAAACAAAGTGGTTTCCCATGGCATTGGTTACTGTGCATTGCGGAAGGCTAGAGCAAGAATCCCAGCCGCTCACCATGTGACCTGTTGAAAGTCCTGTTGACTTCCCTGTGTTCATTGGGTTCTGAATGCCATGCCGTAATTACAGGAGTAATTGGAGAGGCCTGTCTCTTTACACCTCTTATTTTCAAAGACTAGGCTTCCACAGAAGTCAATAAGGAATATTCTTTTTTTCTGAGGTGGATCAGGCCAATGAAATTTTACTGAATGTGCAATGTTCATTTGACCTACATCACATCTGAGATTAGCTTTATCAATATGATGTATCAGCATTTGATAAAACCTCCAAGATGCATAACAGAAACATACACACAACACGCCTATTGCACTGTGACCATAATCTTTTCAACCTTGTCTTTAGTTCTGATCAGGAGCTTATTTCTTATCTTTGTTGTGTTTGTACAGTTACATTTTTCATGTACAGACCCTGGCCTTTAATTTTTTTTGGTTTGGCAAAACAGAGATACTATAAAACTACGAAGAAAAAACCTGGAAATTCCCTTTCACAGAGGCTGTCATGTGGCAGTCAGGTCAAACTAGACCTTCTCCTCCTAGCCTCTTCCAGGCTGACAGACAGTGCAGGGCATGGCCATGGTCCTTGCACTCCCACTGCTCCTAAACCAGCATCAGGTTTGTCTCATATAACGTCAGTCATGAAAAAGGTAGGTGCCTAACACCCTTCCAACCAAGCTTTCTGAGAGAGGTTGGATGAATTGCGCACTGGGCCTGCCCTACATACATAGACTACAGAAGGACACCTGAGCCCAAACGACTCATATATGGCTAGGAGAAGGTAAAGCCAGTCATTTGGGGGTCATTACACCCCCAAATTTCATGCCACGATTTCAATCTGCCACAGAACTGAACAAGTGGATAATTAGTTTCCTTTACTGTCCTTTATTCTCTTAGCATCCAAAATACAAGACAGTGCATTCACAGTTGCAAATCTCCCTACCAAAAAGTTACACTTCTGAATGAAACCTTCACAGATGAGGAGGCAAAAAAATAAAAGAAACAACAAACATGAATTTTGATGTAAAGAGAATCGTTGTGCAAATTCTTTCATTTCATGAAATAAAGTTATATGATTAATTTTAAACACCAGAATTCATGTCACTCTATGACCATTTATTTAATAATGAATACTTCTTTCTGACTGGTTATGAATTCTGAGGCAGTGGATGTGCAAGCAGAACACGTATACCCCCTAAAATGAACTGAATATTCCTGATCCAGAGAGACTGTCTGCTTCCTTTGCAGGAGTGAGGAGCATTCGATGCAACTTGAAATAAGAATGGAAAGCACACAATCCTTCACAGAAAAAGTTCTTATATATGCTGCTATGTTGCATCTATAGCTAATTATTTGACCATGTGAACAGCACATAGACGCAGGTTACAATTACAAAGACTTATGCACATGGCAAAAAAATAGCAGTTAGAAAATGTTTATTCTTCCCCTATTTGCCTTGCCAAAACATACACATTCATTTCTTTGTTTGCCTTTTTTTCCTGAGAAACTTCACTGTAATGTATTAAAAAGCTTCACAGCAGAAAGGGAGGGGGAGTCACCATCAGGTTCCAGCTCTGCACCACTATTTGGCACCAAAGAATACATTCTAACAAGGCCGGGACAAGGAGAGAGAAAAGCTAAGGTCTAATTTGAGAAAAGCATCTTTGGAAGGGTAATTTCCTTACTGAAGTTCAAAGTACCCGGGTTTTTCTCTGCCTTGGAGTGACTCGGCAGCAGTTTCCCAGTGGTGCTGCCAATGGGCACGTTCTGGATAAACACTGCAGTTGTTCTTCCCACACACACTGGGGACACAGAGCCACCCCCACCTCCACTGACGTCAACAGACTGTCCCAGGCACCTGGCACATCCTGGGATTGTGCTCAAACCGCTTGTTAACCCAGCAGATATGTTAAATGGAGTGAACTTGGCAGTTTAAGGTCAGTCCCCAGAGATAACATTATCAGAAGAGCCATTTGTCTCCAGTGGGAGCAAACACAGGCATCTATCAGGCTCCTTCTTTCCACAACTCCTGCCAGAACCTGATAGGAAAAAAAAATACCAGAACTTGAGGAATCAGGGCCCTTGCTACCCTTATTTATTGACAGTGGTTTATTTGATTTTATGATATATCTGGCTATCTGACAGGTAGCACTAGCAAGGTAGCAACAACTTTAACCAGAAGAGCCTCAGGAAATATATGCCCCAAATCATATATGTAACATTTCCCTCTCATGCTGCACCGGCACTCAGACCCAGCTGTGCCAGCACGGCCATGCAGGCACCCTTACCCAGAACGTGGAGCTACACAGTTTTCGTCTTTATCAATTCCTTCATTCTTTCCTTTTGAACTATTCCAGACTTCAGCACTCACTGAGTTCAGAGAGAGTTCAGACTCGCTGCTTACACCAGGAGGGCTGAAATCTCCGGTCTCCATTTCACGGGGATTGTTGCAGGTTCACAGAGCGGGTAAAAGGTGACACCTAATATTTGTGCCAGCCTGGCACTCGCTCCCTGCGGCTCAGGCTCCCAGCTCTGCTCCTCGTGGAGCCAGGATGGAAAGCCATTCGCAGCTAGAAAGGCTTGGCACATCAAAGGGATACTGTCAAAGTGGTGGGCCTAAAACGTTATCTGTCCTCTCTTGTCTACGCTTGTTTGCAAAATCCACATTATCTTTTCAATATAGAAGTGTTTTATTGTGAGGCACAGCTTGGAGTGAATACTTTTCTAGGTCAGTATCAATGTCAGAATCAGTAACAGCCCTAGTCCAGTGAGTACACAAGGGAAAAATAAAACAAAGTACCCACACACAAAAAGAAAGGGGGAGAGGGTGAAGACATCTTCAGAAAGGAACAACTTTGTTTGGACTTGCAGAACATTATCAGAAATGACCATGAGGAAAAAAAAGATTTTTGAAAGTTAGGGAAATGACATGCCATGCACCTTTTCAAAAGTAGGCTTCAGATCTCATATTTGAAAGAAGGTATAATATATTGTTTTAGCTTATTGACTTATTTGTTGTCTGTGAAAAACAATGCATCATATAACACGCATCATCCATTACACATACTAAGGGGGGAGGAAAAGAAGGAAATACTTCATTCCTACAAATAGAAATGTGTGTGATAAATGGAAGATGTGAGAATTATCACTGAACAGTGTGTTCCCAATACTAAAAAGTGCCACAATTTTTTAATCTTCTGAGTCCTACTGAGACATTTGTTTCAAAAAAGAAACTGGCGGTAGCAAAAATAACAGAGTACTGCTGCTGAATTAAGACACTGCTTCATTTGTTGCTTTAAAATGTGTTGTCCTAGTTCACGTTAACCCTTTGGTTTTAACAGGTCAGGTGGCTGATCCTTATCACAGCGGCGTCAGTAGGAGCGTGTCCCTTTCTGTTCGCTCAGAGAGCGGGTTCCAGCACGGGGCACGCAGGCCACGGCAGAAGACCTCTTCATGGGAGGGCTGGGGTGACTTTCACCCTACGGAGGGCACAGCAACTTGCTTCTGG
The DNA here is from genome assembly GCF_001431845.1 of Calidris pugnax. Classification (NCBI taxonomy): domain Eukaryota; kingdom Metazoa; phylum Chordata; class Aves; order Charadriiformes; family Scolopacidae; genus Calidris; species Calidris pugnax. The sequence goes on along the minus strand of NW_015094506.1, from coordinate 11,092,865 downwards.
ACTTGCAGGTGCTCCCAGCCTGGCAGTGGGAAGGTTTGCACTTTGCAGGTACAGACGGTGTTACAGGTAAGCAGCCAGCAGTTTGCCTGGACCTTTTGTTCGCTCGCGTTGGCCCTGGCCTGCACAGCGTGGCCGCTCACTCCTCCTCATGCTACAAAGAGCAAATGAAATCCACCTTGACATTCCCCCACCCCACGCCTTCCCTCTGAATCAAATGGGTCTTGCAAGTACATTTGGGTGGCAGGTTTGCAAAATTGTAGGGTCCCTGAGGCAGAGCCAGTGTCATCTGATGTGCCTGCACAGGACCTAGCAGAATGAGGCCCTAAACCTAATTTGCAGCCTCTAGGCACTACAGTAATATCACTAATTTAATACAAATGACAATGAGAGGAAGGGACATGCTATTCACAATACTGACTTCTTCCCATCTGCAGATGCTTTGGCAGTACTTCAGATCTGCATTTAGGGAGCATGTAGGCTTTGCTGAAATGGCCATTCTTTGTACAAATATGCCCCCAAGCAGCAATAAAAAGAAACAGATGCAGATTAACAATAACAAATCACATACCCAGTGTGCTATACATGTAACCTAATGCATGTGAATAGTCCTACTGGCCTTACATCTGTTACAGAAGCACAGCCTTGTTGAAGGCATTGTCCTCTCTCAAAGCATCAGCTTTCCCCAAAAGCAAGGAGTTTGAAGGCAAAGGGAACAGCACCCACACAGAAACTGGGGGACACCAGAGGAGAGCAAAGAGGAGTAGAGCCACTTTCCTTTTGCCAAACAAGTTCTCAAGATTTGAGGCATCTTGTGAAAATTTGCTGTCTCAGCTCCCTCTGCTCCCCATGGGAAGATAGAGGGGATGGACCGATTCATCCATCCCAAGACGTAAGGAGCCTGTTATGAATCAAGGCAGCTGGAGCAGAGCAGAAGTCTGGATGACCTGCTTACACTGATCTCCCAGTTTTTAGATGACTAACATTGGGTGAAATAAACCTGACTTTGATGGCTAATTGAATTATCTCGCTTACCGCAGCATCAAAAGTGAAGAGAGAGATGAGTAAGTACATCTCTGGCTGTCTGGGGCAGCCAGAGCTCAGCCACAGTGGAAAAAGTAGTTGTGACCTGTAGGCAAGCAGACCACCTACAGCAGGTACCTAACTTTGGTATAGTGTCTCCTTCCCTCCACTAACCACATAGAGAGGGAGAGCCTCGCAGCCCCGGGCAGAACAAGGCTCAAAGCACTCATTGTTTTCTTGATCTTAGACACTATATAGATGTGACAACAAAATCATGCACCCAGACAAGATGATCCAGAATCTCCAACAGTTCTCATAAGAGTTACGGATTACAATGACACTACGCATTTTGGAGAAGGGATTCAAAAGTGCACAGACGACCAGGCAAAGGGACTGACAAAATAGAGTCCATAAATCTATTTTAGCCCCAAATGGATCAAATTTGATTGCAAAATTCTGTAAATAAAGCCTTTCTTTAAAAAAAAAAAAAAAGCAAAAGAAAACTGTGGTAGGTGGAGTGTGTGTTTGTTTCTCTGTATACCTATGGCTTTCAGTAGGAAGTCCAAGAACCTTGCTGCTTCTTCCTGTTTTTGAGCTGCCCTCTTGTGTCTTGTGATCAGGTGTTTTTGACTTGTATGAATTCACACCACCGTTCGTCTGCATCCTCTTGGCATGTACAGAGACTGAGAGTCAATGCCCTTCCACACTACCTCCACTGCTCCTCTCAAAGGATCTATTATGTGGCTCACTGGAAGAGCACAAGCCTGGTTCTGTTTGAGTCAGCATGACTCTTACAGTATAAACACTGAAAAAAAAAAACCCTCTCCACATAGCTAGCCTCATTTTGCATTAGTCAGGAAAGGTCAAGGCAAAATTGGAGTCGGGATAAAATTGGTCAGTGTTTGGAAGCAGTCCCACTTGAGCTTGATTTCCTGTTTCTGAGAAAAAACAAACCCTACACTGCCTCCCATTATCTGAATATGAAGTTTAGTGAATGTTGCTATACACGCCACACAAACACGTTTTACATACAGTAATTCCTTGAGTGCCTTAAGAAATTATCAGCGTGAGTTAGGAGGCTCTACAGCTACCAAGAACCAGGAGAAAACTGAAGGCTGGAGTTTGTATTCTTTCCATCTTTATTTATATTATAGAGTTGGTTTATTCAGAGAATGGCCTCTAAAATTAGTGGCAATCCCTTCTAGAAATACACCCAGGCCAACAGAAGAAACCAAACTGGCAGCTTCCCACTTTGTATCCAGACCCACTGTTCTAGAGTAATCAAAAACAGCCTTAAATTCAAACTGGGAAAAGGCAGACAAAGCTGGCTTGATGTTTTGTTATTTTGCTAATTGGGCTAGAAAAATGAAAGTACGGTGTACCTACTTTATCTGAACCAAAATAATTAAAATATCAGTTTGTAGAGAGAGTAATTAGATGCATTATTAATTAAATAGCAGAAGAAAATGACAGTTTGTTAGCTGTCTGTTTTAATGGAATATCTGTCATAGTTAGAAATTTAATCTCCCCATTCCCTTCAGCCTCATCCTTCCATCTGGCAGCAAATCCTCATGAAAGAAGGAAAAAACAACATGAAACAGACAATGAAATAACCTCCAAGCTTTATGGATTTAAGGGCCCAGGAGGCACAAGGAAGTACTTCACATCAGTGTTCCAGCATTGTAGATTTTCAATAGATACCCAGTAGTACCCCAGAGAAGATACCTTTTTCAGTAGCATCGACTGGCAATGATTTTCCTGCTCTGTGTTATTCCAACCTCATTCCCTAGCTGTCTGTATCACCATTTTCACTACCAAAAGTATAGCATTTTCTGAAAGATTAGAAAGAGGAAGATTCAGGGTTTGGGGGGGTTGGTTTGGTTTGTTTTTTCCTTTCCACAACAACTCACTGTCCTCTCCTTTTTCCTGGACTATTTCTGGAGTCGCAAAAATAATCTCTGCTCACCGTACATAGCTATGACCTTCTCAATTTTCTTCTGAATATAAATTCTTTAGTACACATTAAAATGGAGGTTTCTGCAACACTAACCTGCTTTCCTCTGGCTGAAATGAAGGGTCATCATGGCTCACATCTTTCCAGTGACAGTGAAAGTGTGAAATCTTTCAGAAATGCAATGCATTATAGGTTCCATGAGTCAAACACTGACCTCTTTATCAATGTTTCATAAGAAGTGTTGTGCTCCTCTTCACAGGGACACAGATGATGCAGACAGCAAGGCTTAAAACTAAGCTATTTTATTGCAGAAAATACCTTTGACACTCCCTGATTCAGAGGTATGTGACCTTTGATCTTCCACTTCCTCAGCTCTCCACCAACATCCTTTGATTTCCTAACTCCAGATACCCAAGTGATCACTCCAGCTCTAGTTCCCCCAACAACACTGAATGTATGTCAATACAACTGGTATCTTCTCCCACTCTCTACCATACACTTTTTACTCCTTCTTGCCAGCCTCCTAAAGCTGTTCATCATGTTTTCTCACCAGCATTTACTCTGGCACAGTTCAGTCACTGTGCAGAGCCTTTCAGCAGGGCAGACAGTTTGTGCAGTAACACATTCCTGCACATGAGTATGTCACTGCCTGTGAATGAGCTGTTACTCTAGAGCAACTGGGAAGATGTAACTTGGTGGGGAGAGTGCTAAAAAGTCCAGAAGCCAAGGTCCCTGTCCCAGGAGGAAAAATTTTGCCTTTCCAGACTGATCCCATCCCAGATCTCCCAGAACATAACCTCCATTTTCAAAAAGGGAAAAAAGGAAGACCTGGGCAACTACAGACCAGTCAGTTTCACCTCTGGGCCTGTCAAGATCATCAAGTAGATCCTCCTGGAATCACTGCTAAGGCACATGAAAAATTAGGAGGTGATTGGTGACAGCCAACATGGCTTCACAAAGGGCAAGTCATGCCAGACAAATTTGGTGGCCTTCTACGAAAGCCACTACGGCACTGGTAGACAAGGGGAGAGTAACAGACATCACCTACCTGGACTTATGCAAAGCATTTGATACTGTCCCGCATGACATCCTGGTCTCTAAACTGGAGAGGCATGGATTTGATGGATGAACCACTTGGTGGATAAGGAACTGGCTGGATGGCCACACTCAAAGGGTTGCAGTCAATGACTCAATGCCCAAGTAGAAGCCAGTTACAAGTAGCATTCCTCAGGGGTCAGTACTGGGACCAGTGCTCTTCAATATCTTTGTTGTAAGCATGGACATTGGGATTGAATGCACCCTCAGCAAGTTTTCCAACGACACCAAGCTGTGCAGCATGGTCAACACACTGGAGGGAAGGGATGCCATCCAGAGAGACTGGGACGAGCTTGAGAAGTGGGCCCATGTGAACCTCATGAACTGTAACCAAGCCAAGCACAAGGTTCTGCACCTGGGTCACAGCAATCCCAGGCACAAATACAGGTTGGGCAGAGAATGAATTGATGAGCAGCCCTGAGGAGAAGGACTTAGGGATGTTGGTGGATGAGAAGCTCAACATGAGTCGGCAATGTGCGCTGCCAACCCCATTCTGGGCTGCATCAAAAGAAGTGTGGCCAGCAGGTTGAGGGACGTGGTTCTGCCCCTCTGCTGTCGTGAGATCCCACCTGGAGTATTGCATCCAACTTTGGAGTCCTCAGCACAAGAAGGACAAGGACCTGTTGGAACGAGTCCAGCAAAGGGCCACAAAGATCATCACAAAGCATCTCTCCTATGAAGATAGGCTGAGAGAATTGGGGTTGTTCAGCCTGGAGAAGAGAAGGCTCCATGGACACCTTATAAGAGCCTTCCACTACTTAAAGGAAGCCTATGGGAAAGGTGAGGAGGACTTTTTATCAGGGAGTGTAGTGATAGGATGAGAGGTAATTGTTTTAAACTGAAAGAAGGCATACGGAGTATTGCATCCAACTTTGGAGTCCTCAGCACAAGAAGGACAAGGACCTGTTGGAACGAGTCCAGCAAAGGGCCACAAAGATCATCACAAAGCATCTCTCCTATGAAGATAGGCTGAGAGAATTGGGGTTGTTCAGCCTGGAGAAGAGAAGGCTCCATGGACACCTTATAAGAGCCTTCCACTACTTAAAGGAAGCCTATGGGAAAGGTGAGGAGGACTTTTTATCAGGGAGTGTAGTGATAGGATGAGAGGTAATTGTTTTAAACTGAAAGAAGGCATACTTAGATTGGATATCAGGAAGAAATTCTTTACTGTGAGGGTGATGAGACACTGGAACAGGTTGCCCAGAGAAGCTGTGGATGCCCCATCCCTGGAAGTGTTCAAGGCCAGGCTGGATGGGGCTTTGAGCAACCTGGTCTGGTGGGAGGTGTCCCTGCCCATGGCAGGGGGATTGGAACTTGATGATTTTCCAGATCCCTTCCAACCCGAACCATTCTATGACTCATTCTATGATTCTATGATCTTTCAGCAGAGACTGAGCTGCTCTGCCCCTCCATGACTGAGCATGCCCCCCTTGCAGCCTGGCTTGGCCCCAAGAATCATAGAATTGTAGAACATGGCAGGGGGATTGGAACTTGATGATTTTCCAGATCCCTTCCAACCCGAACCATTCTATGACTCATTCTATGATTCTATGATCTTTCAGCAGAGACTGAGCTGCTCTGCCCCTCCATGATTGAGCATGCCCCCCTTGCAGCCTGGCTTGGCCCCAAGAATCATAGAATTGTAGAATCATAGAACCATAGAAAGGTTTGGGTTGGAAGGGACCTCTGAAGGTCTCCTAGTCCAACCCCCTGCAAGGAGCAGGGACATCTTCAACTAGATCAGATTGCTCAGAGACCAGGACAACCTGACCTTGAATGTTTCCAGGGATGGGGCATCTACCACCTCTCTGGACAACCTGTGCCAGTGTTTCACCACCCTCATTGCAAAAAGTTTCTTCCTTATAGCTAGTCTGAATCTATCCTCTTTTAGTTTAAAACCATTATCCCTTGTCGTATCACTACAGACCCTGCAAAAAAGTCTGTCCCCATCAACAAGAGAGAAATGACAGTGAGCATGACAACGGCCATAAGGAACAGAGGGGGAAACACATCTGAAAAGTCTCCTTGCTGCCTTTCTTAACCTTAATCTCCAGTGTACTGAGTCACAGATTAAATGAAAGAACGAGCTTGGGGGCTTCCTGGTAGAACCGCTGCTTCAGCTCCTGTATCACACTCACTTAAACATCAAGCACAGACTGATTCCACTCTGTAAAGGAGAAAGAGACCACACAAAGGAAGAGCAGCAAGCAGAGTGAGGTCAGAAGAAGTCTTACAAGTGGTTTATTTGCTCTGGGCATTGTATACACAATGACAAAGATTACATTGCTCCTATGCTGAAGTAACAGCAATGTGAATGACAGCAGCTAGAAAGCCAGTGGTGATGATCTGCTCCTCCTCAGTACTGGCAGTACTTCCCAGTTCTGTGTCAAGACCTCAGGAAAAGGAGCCCTGCTTTGTGTGTTGACTGCCTTGGGGTGTGGGAACAAGGAAGCAAAGGATGATCGTCGTAGCCTTTTACTATCGATCTGGAATTAATTTGCCAACCATTAATTATAAACCAGCCAGATTACACAAACAAAGTAATACATAGGCAGACGCCTCTCATTGCCCGCCTGCTGGAAGACCCATCTCATTGTTGGCACAACACTAGGGAGTGACACAACACCAGGGAGTGACATGGCCAAGACAAGCAACATGGACACACCTCGTCCAGGGCAATATGCACAGCACCCTAGGGAAGTCTGAGAAGTGGCCCCAGAGCTTGCAACTAACACTTCAGAACAGCAATGTTGTTTGAACATAAATGTCTTTAGTTTAAAAATAATTGACTAAACTAAATAAATAGACTCCTCAGTGAATCCATCAGAAGGTGTAGGAATATATGCCTTCAGACAAGGACACGTTTGCCTTCAGAAAAACTGTGTCTGAAGTTTCAGACACAAGTGTTATTTCTTCTAAGCCCAGGCGTAACAGGACTGTTATGTGCATGATCACCGTGAAATAGCAAGGAGAACCAGGAAGGACACAGCCAAGAGCAGAAAGGGAAAGGGAAATGACATATAATGATACAATGATTCAAAATCTGTGCAAAGGCTAACAACCAGAGCTTGAAATGAATCATAAAACAAAGATAAGACTTTGAAGTGGTGAATGTGATCTGAAAAGGTAGTGGATTGTTAAAACACAGTAGTATGATTTGGATAAAGTGAATGTCAAAGGACAGCTTGGCACCATGGAACACAGCTCATTTCTGTTTTCTTGGTCTGCTTCCTCATAAATAAACTCTAGAAACTTATGCTAAGGCAAATAACTCCAGCTCCAGGAGAATAATTTCCTGACATCTGCACAAGAGTTCGTTCCTCAATAGGTGATAGAAAACAACCACAAAACCCTCTCAGCAGTAGAATGCTACTTATAAGAAGAGATACACCATTTTTAGAAATTAGGAATAAGTAGGACAAAAAAAATATTTCTGCATATTTTGTAAGGGATTTCTGAAAATGTGTCTTAAAGCACTCTAACAAAAACTCCTATATACATGCCAACACAATGGCTTTTAACAATGAAAAGAAAAGCTAATTCAACTAATTTCTTACAGAGCAAAAAAGAAAACTTGCTAACAATTTATTAATGGGAGTTTTACATCTATTGCTTCTTTTAAAATAAGTTGCTGAGCTATTTAAACAATTGACCTCACAACTTTTAAGGAGTTTAGTGCACAAACTCACAGAAAATTGCCCTACTAATTTAACATCTGACTTCAGAACACAACCCAAAATCACTTTGCTTCTTTTTTTTATTCTGTCTTTTTCTAAAGCAATACATACATATAACCAGTTCTGTGCGTAGCTGCTTAACAACCATATTTAAAATCTTTCATCACGTTGTTCACCTTAGCATATTATCATTGCTTTGGAAGTACGCACAGTTTGACAACAGAAGATACCATATTGTAAAGTATTCCTAATACACACTTTTAATATATATATACATAAAAATATAAAGAATTCCATTGGCCAGGAGAATTTTTAAAAAAATGTACATTCTGTCTCAGTAGAGAGGCAGAAACATCACAAAGAGGACGTAGCAAGCAGAATTTGGTTCAGGAAATCTACATTTACTCCTCCACTATTTTCCTATATATAACAGTAGATTCTAGTGGACAAATAAGACTGTCAAGTAATATCTCCTTTTAAAGGGTACTGTAAAGCATAAATCTTTGTGCTTAAAAACACATGTGGTGTTATAGGGTATTTAAAAAAAGATTTAAGAGGTTCTCTATCTTGTCCCTTAAAGTTTTGGTGCAGAACCACATACACAAAATTTTGCTTTCAAATACCCCTGAGAAATGTTATGCAAAGAAACTTTATAAGCTTAAATAGCATGAACTAAAGCCAAGGTATTGTACCTAAGTTTGTTTTAAGGAGGGTAGATAAACTGTGTCATTGGCATCCAGTTAGGTTCAAGGGTGGCAAAGTACTAAGCTGATTCGTCTAGCACAAATAAAACCTGCAAGTTCAGCAAACTTCTTCTTCAGCAAAGAGGAAGGAACATGGTAAATGAAGAAAGCACCCCAGCCATACATAAAGGGAGTCTGTGCTCAACCCCCCTGCCATTCTCTTGTCCACAGGCAGTATTTGCAGTTTCAGCCACGTTCAATAGTAAACTCCACCTACCAATGACACAAGGCAGCTGAGAACCCGGCTTAACTAACGAGCCTGGTCTCCATCAAAATGGATTATTTCAAATGTAATGAGATACGGCTCAGAAAGTACAGTCTGACATTTAGACCCCAATATTTAAATCTGCAGATGTCTGCTAATCCTCTAAGCAATGGAGAACCATAACAGTCAAGGCAGGTGCTCGTTTCTGTTGCTCACACATGTCCTAGGGCATCTAAGACATCCACACAGGCTGCATGTGTGGCACAGAGCCTTTAGGAGACCTATCTCTTTTTGAAGCCCCAGCAGGTTATTCCAGGGCACCTCCAAGGTACCAGATGCTTGTGTGTGTCTGTAGACAACAGAGGCAGTAAAGCTAAAGAGCAACACAGGTCACAAGCCAGGGGAATAAAGTTTAGTTGCGTGAAACCCATGTCTTTCTAGGTCAGCTTGTGGGATTCCCTATGACATCTCCAAAAGCTATAAAACCATAGTTAGGCATCCAAACTGAGCCATACGTCTATCTTAATCTGTGAAGAATCACTTCTGGCTCTGCACTGAGCCAATTTCTATAGACTGTAGAGCAAGTCTATACACTTGCCATGCAGGCAGACATGTTTCTGTAGACAGCAAATTTACTTTTCGTCCTGAATTGAACCCCATCCTGGCAAGGAACAGACACAGCAATCAAACTTTTCCATTGCCAGTAACCCACTATTGTTAATATCTGCAAAAGCAGAGAAAATTAATAGATCATCCAGAGATTTAATTTAAGCAAGTGTTGGTGTAAGGTATGAAGCTGGAACCAATGCATCTCAAGTTTTTGGGTTAGATGTAAGTCTGAGTCAGAGTTACGTAGTTGAAGAGCAGAACATTTCCCCATCCATACCCAGGCAAAACATTTATATGCCATTCTCTCCTCCGTTGGAGAGGATTTGAAATATTCTTTTTTACTACTGCGATACAGTCCTAAGAATCAAGCCATCACATGTGCTGTTCTTCCTCTCTCCTCCCAGAGTCACTGCTCTTTGTGCGGATGCATTAAATGTTTACTGATCCTAAGAGTAAGAGAAGGATTACATCTAACAGTGCTCGAGGCACTCAGTTAGCAAATGAAAGACCTCTGCTCCAGTTCCTGGTCTGTATCAAGTGCAAAACAGCTTTGAACTTAACTCAGTAGACAGAGAGCAGAAACTTTTGTTTTGGTTTGGTTTTTTTTAGAAAAAAAATGGATATCAGATTTATAGATAACACAAATCAGTTTGACTGAAACTGCAGACAGCGCATTATGAATGTGACCTATTCATCCTTACTTTGACCTGCCGTTTTTTCAAATGCATTTGGCTTAGCTCAGTTACCATGAAAAAGCAGTGAAAGCAAAATTAGGAGAAAATGCAAATAAAATTTTCTACTGCTGCTGACAGCTGTGTAGTCAACAGGGAGTACTATATGTTAGTGAGATCTCCCATATAAAGGCTCAATTCACACATAGAATGAAGTATAAAACACATTTTTGAAAGCTCCTTTCAAGACAGCAAGAAGGTAGTCTCATTGGTCTGGGATAAAAGATTTCTGAGAAGAAAAAAAATAACAAAACAAAAAACCCAGAGAAAACAGTAGAAGCACTCACTTTCCAGGATATCCAGATTCTTTAAGATTGATCTGGCAACTACGTATCTTTTAAAGATAAGATCCTACTCAAATTAATGGGGAAGTTTGTCTGCTCAATATATCGATACAATACCTAGAAAATGTAGTGAGCTCTTTTTCTATACAACTACAGTGCTGCAAAACCATGGCAAGTAATTTGTAAAGAAAGGAAAAGATGTGTGCAAGACCAGATATGTTGTCCACAAACATGAGTTATTCTCACACAAATGAGAGCCTTCCACCAGAAAACTGTCCTTACAATTTCTATATTCAGCAGAGGCCAAGAGTAGTACCTTTGTCCTTCAGAAGGAACAACTGAAAACTACTGAGAAGCTATTGAAAAGCTTCAGAAGGAACTATTGGAAAGCACACAAAAGGGATGTTTTCAGTGTCACCAAAAACTGACTTAGTTCTTGTCTCTTTGTTCTACTGGTTGAACAATGAATATTCAGCATAGACATGCAATGTGTAGGGAAAGAGATTCAAAATGCAGATCAAGTGCTGGGTGGAAATCCCAGGAACAGATCTCAAATGAATAGCTCCTGAAGTTATAGTAATATTGACAAAGATGCACCTCTACTATATTTGTAATAAACATTGCCATCATTTGCTTTGTCAGTTACCTAAAGGAAATGAAAAAGCAAACACTGTGCAACTTGCAGACTACTTGATGGCAAATAGGAATTGTATATTTTTGGTTTGATGATGGGTGGATCTTCAGAAAAAGTATGACTGGTCACAGTTCCCAAAAATGAACAAGAAACATTTGCTAAAATGCTAATGCTACAAAACTCCTGGGTTCTGTCTCCGAGTCCCATTAGGAGTAATTTTCCTGGGTACTATTGGATTGTTCTTGCACTTTATTAGTTCCTGATGAACACTTAAGTATTGATGAATGATGCACTGAAGATGATAAGTGTCATTGCTTAGCATTCTTGCAAATGAGATCACTCATTACTCTGGCTTGTGGATGAAGGCTTGCAGCACAGTTGTAAGGGCTTTGTTCCCAGTTTTACCCCATTAAAGTACAAGTGATTTCTCTAATTGGAATCCTCTTTCTTTAATTGAACTTAATTGTGACAGCAGTTGCTGCGATGATCTAGAGAGTTGTGCAAAGTTTAGGATACTGATTACGCTTTTGGCTTTTTAGCAGAGTCCAGATTAAGTTGTTTTTACTGCGGAAAAGGAAGAAAAATAAAGAAATCCAGCCTTTGAAATAAGAAAGAAACATTCAACATTTCAAGGTCAAGTGCATATGTAGGAAGCCAGTGAAGGTTCTGCTTTTCATGCCCGTTGGCCCCTTTTATGAAATTACTGCTTTGCATTTGCCGTCTCCTTTTGATGTCTTCCCCTCGATGTTTTGGCTGAAAGCAGGAAGTACAGCAGTGGGTGAAAGCTCACACACAGAGGGAAAAAAAAGTTTAAAATTTTTCCATGGTCGGAGGGGGTTGGGGTTTGCGCAGAGGACAGAGAAATGTTTAATTTAAAATGTGGTGAATCCAAAACCGGTTGTGCCCACCCCTAGGCGTAACCAAAACAGAGCAGGCACATTAAGACCAGTTCCACAGAAAACACAGACCAAGCACAAAATGGAAAAGGGCAACACAGGATGGTGAGGGCTTCAAGTGATGCGGAGAGAAAATTCCACAGGAAAGTATTAGTGTGAACATAAGCCAGCTGTGTTATTTAATGATGGGAGGCAGGTCCTCTGTGTGCTCAACTTTTTATATGTTTTCTTGTAACGGCCAAGCATTCCATTTGGGCAATATTCACAGTTTGCAGAGCCGCTCATAAGGCTGCAGATTTTCAGTGAAAAGCCATTAAAGCAATGCAGTTCTCACTTTGCAATAAGCAAGGCTGTTCTTTGTTTCTTGTTTGCTTGCACTGTATATCTCTGTTGCAGTTTCGTATTATTTTAATTTTGATAGATTCTGAGTAACTACGAAACTTAAGAAATATGGCTGGAACTGAGATTCAATTCGTTTTGATACCTCAAATCCCCTTGATCCTCAACAGGCCTGCAGAAACTCCTACAAGAGTCATCTTCTGAGTAAAAATACTGCCCAGCGACCCACAGATACTGTCCAGACTCCATCTCCCTCTCTGTTTCATTTACAAGATTTAGCGTGTACAAAGACCAGAAACGAGACACATCCCCCAGCTAGGATCACCTTCTCTGAAGAGAAATCGCTGTCTCTGATGGCATTGCCTTCAGTTTCCCTGCCACCTTCCCTCTGCTGCCCGATAAAGAGAAAGGTTCAGCTGGAGGCTGATAACCACATGAGAACATGGAGAAATTTCATACTTTGGGGGTGTCAGATCATCAGCTGTGGTGAATTAGTGCACACCCTTGTTTCAGTCACAATCCATCTGCTCCCAACAGCCGTGATTCTGGGGTGCTGAGACTCCCTTTGTGGTGCTTAGGCAGACAGAAAAGGTATGACCTGTCCTAGATTAAGCTCATCTCTGAACACGGCACTGTGTATTTCCACACCAGGTGGATACTGTGGTAATTGTAGCCTGAGTAGAAAAAAAAAAAAAAGGAAACAAGCAGTCTGCGGTTGCGACCCTGCTTTCTGTTACAACCTCTTGTTTTCAGGTGCTTGTATCTATGAAAAACAGCTGCCCCCGGGGTTGAGTTTTTCCAGACAAAGTCATTGTTGAAAAGGTAAGAAGTTATTTTCAAAACTAGGTGCAAAAGCATTGCAGAATTATTATCTGAGAGGTGAGAGGAGTTGTAAATACCCCTTTCTCACAATAAAAAATTATCTGGTCTCCCTTTGACTAATTCTATAGCTGAGCTGGCTGATGTTTGACACTCAGTATGTTTAGCTTATACATACTTAAACCCCTAAGCTGCACCTCAGGAAAGCTAAGCTACACTTTGAAAAGAAATATTTACAGACTGTATACTGGTAACAGTAAGAACATAGATACCAAGAGAAGAGATCTGATAAAGCAGCAGGCATGGTACTCTGATAAGTATACTCCTGGTGTAGCTACCCAGCCCATACTGGGACACAAACTAACGACAGTCCGTGAGCATTTGGCAGGACCTGACAACACCAAAACCCAGGCCTGTGCATGTGTTGCTTTGGGACTGTATATTGAGCTGCAATGCTGGTCAAAGCCTACAGAAAGCTTTTCGTTACTTATGCATGTGCTACTACATGTGCCATGATCCGTATGTGAGTTCTCAGGCACAATGGGACGTGCTGTAAGCCTCATGCAGCTGGTTTAAGTCAGAAGGTCAGTCTGTGAACTGCAGAGTTAAGGGAGAGGCACCCCGAGGCTGGGGCACCCCCTGCCACAGCAATGGGAACCCCTCGCAAAATAGCAGGCTGGTACTTCCAAGGGTGGAGACATGCTCAAGCACCGCAGCAGGGTTTGCATTGACTGTTTTAAGGTACACCCACAAGTACCCAATATTTCTCTGATTATTTTCAAACGAAATGTCAATATACCCTTGACAACACAGTGGTGGGTGTGAAGAAAGCAATCAAAAATAAATATGGGCCCCAAAGAGCTCTCAGTAACTGGGAGGCACATGGAAGGCAACTCATTCAGCTCCTAAGTTTGAGAGGAATAGTTCAACCAGCATTCAGGAACAATTTTGTGTGTGTGCATGTGGCATTATAACCTGACACATGAAACCTGCATTTTTCTCTCTTAATACCATGCAATCAACATTCCACTCTAAAAGTTACTGGATGTTGCATGTGCACGCCAGTGAAGGAGCATAACTATTCATGCATGTAGTAGGCTGGGATGCACGCATGCTGGAAACACTAAAGAATTGCTGAGCATCTCACAAGTTCAGAGAACTTTAACTGACCTAATTAGGTACAATAGCACCCCCCTTTCCCTGCTCCTTTTTTCTTTCTTTCCCAAGAAGACGTCACCTCAGGGAAAGTTCTCTGATTAATAAGTTCTCCCTACTTCAGAGATACAGAGATTGTATTTCCAGTTGAAAGCCTGAGTTACTAGGGAGGCTGGAACTGAAACTTGTTTCAGCCTGTAAATCACAGGACTGTGTGCCACGGGCCAAGCTCTGTTTTGATTTGGTACAGCGTAAAGAGATTCCTATCAGAGTGCCCCATATAAACATCCAAAAAAGATCACGTTTCTAACCCCACAGCAAGGAACAGATGTAATTTTCCATGATCCATTTATGGGTTAAAAAAGTCAATACAAGTGTTACAAAATGTTCAGTTCAGTTCAAAAATAACCACTAGCTATACATTAAGCAACCCTCCAAATACACGATAACTTCTGGGAATGTCAACCAAAGAGTGTACAGACCAGTTGGTAAATTGCCTCTGTGTCAAAAATAACGAGTCTGTTTGTTGAGCAAGGTCATTACAGTAGCTCAAAACTTGTGGTCGGCAGCAGCATTCTGGATGTTGCTGAGTGTGCAATTTTGTGGCAATACAAATATCAACAGACTGGCCAAGTAGCGCAGAGTCAGTTTTTGTAACTGAGCACTGCAGGATATGTTCAAGATTCTGATTTATTAGAAACTTCATCAACAGTTGAGTTAGGATTTCCCCATTATAGCCTTTTGAAGTGCAAATGTGCACAAAATTAGACCACATTGCAAAAGCAATATGCTTTATCCAAAGCTTTGCATATGATGTTGATTTAAAAATGCACAAGTCTGAACATATTCTTTGGAATGTTTGTTTGTTTTTTCCAGCTGGAGATACACTCAGATCCAAGAACGTCAAAAGATAAAGTAGCTTCGCTGAAGTTTCTCCAGGGAAAAGATCTAGTAATTCTAACTATTGAGAGAAACTGGTAATTAACATGAGATGAGGTGTATTTGGCAGCAGCAAAGTACATTTCTGGCCCGCTATCACATCTCTGTATCTCACAGTCGTTGCTGAACTTTATTATTACAACGATCTTATGAAGAATGGCCTTATTTTTCTAGCACAGTGTGTATTTTATGTGTATAGGAACTGATAAAAAGAGCTCAAAAATTAGTTTCGGGGGTGGTGAAGGAAATCGTCATCTTCTCATGGTTAACTCCATGTGCAAAAAAGAATAGAAACTGCTCAATTACCTATCGTGAACTATTCACCCAGCTGTAGCTAAATAGAAGTAAAAATATCCTAACTCTTACATCTAGCTAGGAATTGTGACAGGAGCATTTTCTAACATCTCCACCCTTTTCTTCCTTGATCCTCTGGAAAAATCCAGAAGACTTCAACAAGATGTGGAATTAAACAGCGTTTTCTCTATAATCTAGTTATAACTGTCTATAAAATGACTTTAAATCAAACAATATACTTTTGGTAAATGTCATCTCTATTGTAATCCTTTGAAGTTTCTGTAGAATCCTATAAGCTTCCATTCTATTTTGATTTTTCCACAGAAGCATGCCCAGCCCCAGATACCAAACACCCTTATTTCCGTAAAATGTATGTTCCTGACATTCATTACCGCAACATCACTGTCTCACCCAAGCAGCAGTCAAGTGACTAATGTCTTTCCTTTCAGTTCCTCACTTCACTGACAGCCTGTTCCAGATTTGTCAACCACCTCAGCTTATTTTATTAGGTTCTCAAATGAACAGGTACCCTGATAAACGTTTTGTGCAAGCGAAAATCTAAGTGCAGCATGCCTTCCCGTGTGCTCTTAAATATGAGTTTTTGAAGGCTTGAAGGGTGGCAGGGAAAGGATGAAGGGCAGGCGAGAGACAGGAGGGAGTCTCTGTGTGCTGGTGACAGAGCTGGTGGGGATGTCAGCCCTGCTCATGGGACCTACCCTCACAGCAGCAATGTACCATTGTCTATTCAGCTTGGATCGTTTAGCTTACTAAGTAAAACTGCCAGACAAGATTTGTTGGTGTTTTTCTGCCGGCGTATAGAGGATAGCTCTGTCCTTACTGAACCACAAATAGTACCACCCAAGGACGATGCGGAGGAAATATGATATATAGGAAGAAAAACCAGAACGCTTCAAGGATTTTGATCTGGGGCTGAGACAAGTTTCAGGAGTATGAATTACCACTTAGTTAAGAAGGGAGTGGGAAACAAAAAGACAGAAATGGTTGAAACAAAAATGTCTTTCTAACATCGCTATTAGTCTACGGGTTCAAGGTGGTTGGGTTTTTTTTGTCCTTTTTAAAAGCTAAACATGAAAGTTCTTCTTCAAACAGCCAGCCATCTGGCCCTTGCTGGATTTTAATGCAGTTCCTGAAATCTGATCTGAATTCATATAGGCAATAGTGTCCTTTGAAGTTAGCAAGCACATAAACACAAAAGCTTTATCAGTAGGGCCATTCATACAGCCGTAAGTGATCGTAGAGTAAATTCATCCAGCCACAGCCTCTCCCAGCACAAAAAGCATTCCCAACAAAGCATCTAATTTGGAGGATGGGATCGCGCTCCCTGAGCACACACAGCCTCCAGTTACTCATGATGTGTCGGGCACTAAATAGGAACAAGAGTGGGGTTGACCCCATGGCCTCCAGGACAAACTGCAGGGCTGTTACATGGGCCTCCGCGGCCTGAGTCATTCACTGAGTGTAGGGCAACAACAGTGCACTGCGGCTTTTAAAAGATCTAAAAACAAGGTTCTTGTTGTGTAGTTTAATATCTCTGCAGTGCCAGAGAGCCTGGCAGGGTCTGCTTCACAGGATGGCGCAGATCACACTGATGTGTGGTCTGTAATTTTAGCCTTCTGCCCAGTGCAACGTAGCAACAGCCTCTTCCAGCTGGCTCTTCTGAGAGATCTACTACCCACAGCTTCCTTCCTACAGCCCAAATTAACAACAGCTTCTATCAAAGTTAACATGGTTCAGGATGTCTACATGATAATATAGAGTAACATAGAGCACTATAGAGCAATCTAGAATGTCAAGAAGTGTCCATTTAATCTCTGGGGTATCCTACACCATCGGGAAAACCTGCAGGTTTCCCCTAAGTCATCAGGACATTGTTAGGCAGCAGGACATCCCTCAGCAAAGCTTGCCTCAGCTCCCAGCTCCTATTTGGCCTGTCAGGATTGTCGCCTGCCAGAGACATTCTCAGGTGAAGCAATTAGCTCAACATCCTTATTTCCATCCTCATCTCCATTTTCCAGCTATACCTCCACCTCTGGAGGTGTCACCATGTAAAGAATAGAGTCACAACCTCATTAAACTGAAGAGCCCATTAGATACCTGCTGTCTGAGAACAATATTTCCTATCATGGCACAATATACATGAAATTGTGGCAGCTCCAGGCTCACATCATGTTGGCTTTGCATACAGCTTTGTTTGTCTTTCTGTATAATTGAAATTCCCCAGCAATTGCAATATAAGTTTCTAACATGGCAGGCATTCTTATCTTTAGCTTTCTCCTGAGAAAATGTCAGCAGGTGATAACTCCTGATTCATTAGCGCTGTTCTGCAGTTTCGCTGTTCCCATCTCAAATCACAGTCTGATTCAGCAATCTTCTTCTATGAGACGCTTTATTATTTTGATAATATTTTCCAACTGCTTGATGGGAAATAATAAGAACTAGTGGTTACTCATCTAAAGCTGTATTTCCTTCTAAATCACCTAAACACAAATCTCATGTCAGACATGAGCTTTTCCTGAAAACTCTGACTAGCTACCTAAAATTGGTTATGTGTGGCAATACCTCCTCTTAATAGTATTTCAGGAACCTGGGAACAGTTTTGGACAACTCCAACATTCATTCTATCTCTAGGTAACAAATAAATTGGTAATTTTTTTTGCAATAGATCAATAGTTCCTTTGCCAACAAAAAGACCCTTTTTCTTTATTTTGACTATATTTCTGTCATAGACAACATATAAATAGTTTCCAGACTCTCGCTGTAATTTTGCAACCAATATAAAATATATCCAGCCCTGCACACGGCTTTTTCCAATTATTAAATGATTTTCATATGACACGTTAACATATTTTTCTGTCGCACATTGGGAATTACAAGATGCACAAAAAAGAAAGTCATGTCTAGGATCAACATGCAAGTCATCAAAAGATCTGGATAGTTTTTTTCAGGAGGAAGTTTGTCCCAATGGCATCTCATATAATCATTTGTCTCAGACTTGAAGGGGAATATATAAACTTGGCATGGTCAAAATATAACTCAGGAGTTTCCCTGGGGCATTCAATATTTATCTACTGAAACCAAGTCTCTCTCAAGTTTGTATTCAGTTCATAGATGAAAAAAACCTAACCTCTGTATTCACAGAAGAGGCTTACCAGACCATTTTGACAAAGACAAAAGAGGCTGGTAGACATTTTTAACTAAAGTAGACCTCTTACCAAAACAAGTAAACAAAAAGTGACATTTTTACATCTGTAGATTTAGGCCCCATGCAAAAAAATTGCCTTTTTTTTTTTGTTGGGGGTTTGTTGGGGTGGGTTTTTTTTGGCAATAGCTCTTTGAGAGCAATGTACCATTATTCTCCTTGTAGTTGTCCAGGGACAAGTTCTCCTTTTTATTATCATTCCCTATTGTTGCCTTTCTGTAAAGTCTTGAACTCACTCTTTCAGCTTCTTAGAACCTGCTCGCTAAAGAACTCTGCCCCCCCATTGATTAGATATCTTTGAACAATAGTGCTTTCAGCTCACTGATTTGGGCAACTGCGTTAGGCATAAATGTTCCCATAGTCTGCTCCAAAGAACTGCTGTCCCCCTTCCTGTCTGCTGGGCAAGTATGAGGTACTAGCTCCTGCTTCACAGTGATCTGCTTGTACTCTGTGGTATGCCAATTTTTCTTCTAGGTACCTTATTTCTGCTACAGAGAATGAACATTTTTGTTTGTCTAGGTTTAGTCCAGCCAATCTGGTTCCTTCCAGAGCTTCTCAGAGCCTCTGGTCATGCTCTTCCACTATTTTTTTACTGATCAAAATCTCTCTTTAGACCATCAATATTAGTTGCATTTTCTAGTGAAACAACTCGCGTGCCTAAGCCAACCCAGACAGGAGCTTGAAGAACCTATGCCTCCGCAAAGGGGTGCTGAATGTGCAGATCCTCTGCTCTGCTTCCTCCATGGCATCTGCCAGCACCCTCCTGGTGCATCAAGCATATGAAAATATTTTGCATCAGCCATTTTTGAAAAAATCTTTTCTCTTTTAGGCAGAGGTAAAACATCCTCTTTTCATGTACTTGTTTAAGTATTTAATCCTATAAATAAGCAGTTGTTTCCATCTTCCCTTCCCCCAGTTATCTTTTCATTGAAGATACATCTAGAAATTTCAGACACCGGTAAGTACACATCACATGGACAAATGTTTCTCCTTCTACTCTCTATTCCATCACAAATACTTAACTGTACAAAGAATTCCTTTAAGAACTAGAGCTTATAGAGCGCCTTGACCCTGCTCTTATGTCCCAGGTGTTTTTCATTAGCTGATTCTCTTACAATATTGGAGTCTCTATACACTACTTTACAAATTTGCTTCCTTACAAAAGCCAACCCTCACACATACTCCTCATGAGATCTTGACCTTTTTATTGATCATCATTAAATAAAGTCTGTTCTGTTTGGAAGGAGTAATGTCAAGTTATCTTCTGCTCCCCCCAGGGACTGGTTTGAGTGAGAGAAAGATGTGAAGTCCAGACTGGGGGACTCACAGATGCTTCTGAGCTGTTGGCTGCAGCCAAGTATCAACTTTGTTTTAGGCAAAGTCCAAATGTGCCCCCGGCTGTCCCCTTCCTCCCACATTGCCAGCACTCTGGTTTCACAGGAAGGCAACCCGGATACATGTGCTGACCCAGCGCATCTGTGTGGTATTACCTCAAAGGAGACAAACGCTCTTGAATTAGGACTGCGAGAGCACTGAGATTCTGGCTGTATGACTCTCTTTCTCCCAAAGGACATGCCTTCACCCAGCAATATGACTCCACAACCACTCTCCTATGGGCCAGAGATGCCTTGAGGTGCACTGAGTGAGGAAGAAGGGAGAGCTGTCTGCCAGCCCCGCAGCGCCCACCCTGGCGGCAGCAGCCTTCGCCCACCTTTTCCACAAAAATCCTGATTCATAAGATACTCCTCAGAACATGACTCCTGTTTTTCTTTTACATTCACTGACATTACAAGGAGCCAGAGCCCAAGCTGTGTTTGTACCAAGTGAGCCAGAGACTTCTATGTGGGGATGCAAGACAGTTTATGGTATTTCTGGATTTTGACAGAAGGCTCAGCTGTTATAGAACTGCAGCCAATATTTCTCAGATGTTGGCCATCCGGGCCATGGAATATATCCTGACCTGTGTTTGTAGGGAGTTCAGCATAAGAAGGATCTTCTGTGCAAGCCAAGGCTTCAGGACAATACCATAACAAACACAGAAACTGATAGCAATCACGGCGCGTTAAAGCATTTTCCTCACCGCTGCAAGAAACAGTGATGGTAAAAATCAATTGTTACAAGATTAGAAACAGGAGAGTTGCCCATGGAGCTGGCTGAGCTGTCACCGTGCAAGGGGTGGGGAGGAAGGAGCAGTTCCTTTTCCAGTTGGGCAGAGGACTTTGCTTTCAGTGTGCTTTCCTGGTCATTTATAAAAGCTTTGTGTAAACAGAACCAACAGATTTTCTGATAACCTCCCCCAAAAATTATTTCTTCCTTTTCTGTATTTGTTGCAAGGAGGTATGTGCTTCCCTGAGCAATCGGTGTTACCAAGAAGTAAAAGCTGTTTATTGGGTACGTACAACTTCCAAAGAAGAAATACCCATCAAGCCCAGCCACAGTCCTGGCCGCTGGTGTATGACTAATTCTTCTCTTCTGCCTTGAAAGCCCTTTATATTTGTGTGAATTTCCACAGGCAGAGCATGAATAATGTTGGACAGTAAAGCCAGGTACAGAGTTTTCTTCTCAGAGATAATTCAGAGTGGGTCTTCGGGTTGCAAGTGCATTTTTGCAGATTACTGTGTTTCCGTCTCTAGGCAAGGGCACAGCTCAGTCACTCCAGCAGCTTCCCAGAGAACGCTGTAAACAAAACACTTGCTGGACACGGCCCATGGTGGTGGCAGAACAAGCAGAAATGAAAGCAGACAACTACCACTATTTCATCTGCTTTGTCTTTCCCTCTGATGAGTGTGTGTGTGGTGTGTGCACACATGCACGTCTGTGGGGAGGGGCATTCAGAGGCCCCTGGGAGCAGGGGGACACAGCCAGCTGCTTTTGCACAAGGCTGCAGGGATGTCCATGCCAGGAGCAGCTGCCCAGAACAGGAGGGCAGGAGAAGTCAGCGAGCCCCTGACTTCGGCGCTCCCCAAACCTATGGAGGTTTCCAGTATGTGCAGGGAGGTTTCCTGTTCCATAAACTCTGGATTTTGTTTCCTGTTATTCCAGCAGTGCCCAGGACCAGGACAGCCTCACAGAAGGCAAGCCCAGGTGCTCACCAGCAATTAGTTCAAAGGTAGACTAACGTCAAATACAAACACCTCGATTCCTTACCATGTATTATTATGGACTAAAGACCATCAGTTCTTATTGGCATCTGACCAAATGCGGACTCAATAGTCCAGCCTGAAACTGCCTACCAAGGAGATCATCTCAGTATTGTACCTGGGAGACGCTTGGGAACACAGGAACAGTGGTCCTTGTTCTGGCACCAGATCCACTCGCAGGGACCACCCAGGCCACACAGGAGGGTTTGAGGGCAACAGTGTAATGCAGCAGAACGTAGCACTTGTTTCTTCTCAAGCAGAGATCAACAGTAGACCCATGCCAAAACCAATGATCTGGTTAGATCATTGGGTCAGGCTTATCCTGTAAGGACTCTTTTCTCTTGAAGGGGGATACTCGTAGGACAACACCTAATTGCAGAGTCCTGTCATCATATTGTCCTGAAAAACTGAATGGAAGATGTTTTTCATGACCCCTTTCACCAGGATTCAGAGGTGAGAGCTAAGGAAGGGCGAAGTCAGTCATGCTGTAAACCAATGCAAGTCTATTAGGTGGTAGAGAAGACTGAGGGAAATTTGGCAAGAGCGACCAGACCTTCCAAACCGAATAGTCAAAACAGAAACATACACACTGGTATTAAAATGAAAATGCCTCAGAATCTTGTGTAAGGGCTGTTATAGCTGCTACAGATATAAGGATGTAAGACTTTGATTGATATATTGAGGGATTGGTTAGTAAATACCTTGTAAACAACCTGCAATATTGCCTTAAAATTCAGAGTCAAGTCTTCACGCCCATGAAGTTGTTTACAGATTTTAAATGACCTTCTGAAAAATCAGTGCTGATGAATGCTGTGATTCTTGTGACTGAAACAAAAACAAGGCATTTCAAAATTTTTAGAATGCCTTAATATTGCTGGTATGTCATGTAACTTCATTTTTGAGATGATATTGATCTTTCGGTCTACACTTATGGAGCTAGAAATGCAATTTATATATGATGGAAACACTGCTGTTGACTTCCCCTATGACTAGAAATCTAGTCAACATGTATTTCAGGAAAATCCTGAACAAATGACAAAGACAGTCTGCTGTGGTTGATACCTATTGCTACTAATAATCAAGAATGTGTATTCTTCTAGATAAATAGTACAAATGGTATAGAAGCAAATGTGGCAATGAAGAGGTAGCTGTAAAAAGCCCTGTCTGATTGCAAAAGCAGAGTACCTCCAAGCACTCTGTGTTCCTGTAACAAAATAACACCTCCCAGATTTTGGTCAGCTTTGGGTCCCACTACCAGAGTATAACATGTTCATTTTGATCCTCTGATTGCGCGTTTTCCTCAGTGGCTGTGTTAGGCTACAATAGCTTTCTCTTCCTGTTTATAAGGATATGTTTTCAGATTCCATTGTGAATTTATCAGTAGGAGTTGCTCATTTTCAATACTGCTTAAAGTGAATGGCTTTCCCTTCTCATGTCCTTTCAACGTAGTTGTACTTTTTTCCAAATGAAGCAGTTATGACCCAGCTTACAGCCCTAGGTAGTTTTTGTGGTATTACGGTGCTCTTCCAAGAACACACGGGCTCATAAGTTTATATGATAGGTGTTTCCTAACATTAGCATGTAACTGTGTTATTAGAATAACATCGCTTCTGCGCTTGTTTTTTGTGCTCTTGTGTTTACGTTGGAGATGGTTCAAGTCTCTTCAGCAAGGAGGTGTTCTGCAGTGTTTCTTTCCAATCTTTCACTAACCATACAGAACTGTGAATGGTGTATTTCCAGTTGTATAGTCTGTTGCTGTGGTTTTTTAAATAGTTGCATTGTTACAAGAAAGCTTCTGTCAGTGATTTCAGTCTAACGATGCTTGTGATGGATCTGAGTTGTGGATGCCTTGTGTTTGAGTGTGTTTAGCAGGTCATCACTTTTTTTGATGTCTGGTAAATTGGATATGTACAATAAACAGATATGGGTGCTTACATTAGCTACTCTAAGGCATTTAGAATGGGTCAACATCTTTGATTCAGCCTAGTGCCCAGTTCCTTGCATGTGCTGTTCTTTCTCACTCTCTCGATCCCAAGTAAAATGTATTACAACAGTCATACCTACTCCAACTTACATAAAGCTATTTAATGAACCTGCACTTCTAGAATGAGAGAGACATGGTTTGGGTTTGTTGTGGGTTTTTTACAACTTTTTTTCATAATTTATCTTTTATTTAATAAAGGTGGAGGCCAGAGAGCACTGATCAACTCTAAACAACCAAAATGCCTTTTAAATACATCATAGCCCACAGGACCAACAACCTAAAACCATGTTCCCTCAAATGTCTATGTAATTCCTCATTAAACCCTATCTTTTCCCATTCCTCTACCAAAATAAAAGGAAATTAAATAATAATCAGGTATTTACACACTGCATTAGCTGAAAGAAACCACAGTATGTCGGATGCCTTCTGAGACTTGGTCTGAAAGAAGCCTAACAGATTAATTGATGCTTCCTATTAAGCATATAGAAAGTTTAATTGTTGCCTTGACAAATGCTTATACTAACTAATAACTAAACTGCAATTTACCTGTTTGGTTATTATCTTGAATTTGCTGGATTATAGCTTGATTTTGTCAGACAGCCTAAACATTATGTTCTCTAACCCAAAGACCTATGTTAAGATGAAAAGATGCAGAGTAGGGATCATTACAACTTCTCTTCACATTCTTCATCTTCAGTTCATCACATGCTGCCAGAAAGATGAGCCTTGTTTTTATTTCAGAAAACCAGCAAACTAATTGCCAGATATTTACGATCTATATGGATACAAATCTTTATGAAATATAGTCTCAGCTTGGAAGGTTCTCTTTTCATGGTTGATTTACAGTGCATAGTTAATGCCTAATTAGTTCATTGTGCCTTTTGCCAGGATATGAATAATTCATGATCCTTCTTTAACAAAACCAAGAACAGGTTGATTCATGATCCTGATCCACAGCCAAAATTATGAAAAGCATATGAATATTGGAACAGTTCGGGATTTGGAAAGAAGGGAGGAAGACCAGGCTTCACGTTCTATCTAGGTTACCCACATCATCATCCAGAGGTTATGTGATACTACGCTGAGTAAGAGGTAGAAAGAATATACAACTTATTACTTGCAAAACACTGCTGAAACCTGACCATTTAGGCATTCCATCAGCCTCATGACCTAGCCACAGTCTATCTTCATAGTAATATTGCTCAGACATTGACTGTGGACTCGTTTTAGTTGGTGACTCAGAAAGGTGACCATGATACAAGGAGACAATGTCTAGAAGATTAATTTATTGCTCACATTGCACCCTCTACTGTCTGACTCCTATAACAGCTCCAGACAAAGTCTTCTGACTCCTTATTGGTTTGTGTTACAGTGGACAGAGAAGTAACCCAAGGAAAAATTGTCCAAGGAAAAGACCATGTAGGTAACAAGCAAATCTGCATGAGAAGATCAGAAATGAGGGACTACGTTTTCATCAGATGGTTGACTGATTAATTGTTAAGGCAAATCTTTAATCCTGACTCCATTACAACTCTGAGTTCCATGGGAGATCCTCTTTAATGAAGTTAGCAGGACATTGCCATGTAGAATGTGGGCCACAGGATTAGGAAGCCCGTCTGTCATCCTAAAACATTAGATATATTTGAGGTTCAGATGCTAAAAGCCCATCAAAGTGTCAAAGCAGTTCTGGGGAGTACAAGGGCCACAGATGTCCTTAACTGGACATGGCATCTCACTGACCATCACAGACAAAACATATCAATCTGTGAGGTTAGGAAGATGGGTATAAACACTGGAATGGGCTGGAAAGTAGCCAGTTTGTTACCGTACGTTAAGCCCCAGCCAGGAGCACCCTGTGATAGAGTATATCACTGCCCCACACGCTCCTGTTGATCATCCTATCAACATGTTGATCAGCTGCTGTCAGGCTTTCCTAGGTTCCATAACTGTGTGTTACTGAACACAGCCACCATGCTAAAAAAGCTCATCCTGCTTCTGAATTCCTACCCAAAACGAGTTACAGAGATCCCACTTATCCAGAGCTAGCTTACCTGGGAGACCCCAAAAAGGAATCTAGAGAACGATACTAAAATCTGAACCTTGATCTCAAGCATTTGAAGAAATTCTATACATTACAGAGAGAATAGAGAGGTCTGTCCACCCTCACTGAGATGTATAAGACAGGTGGGATGCCCCATCCTTACTGGTATCTATCATTTGTTACTGAATATGGAGGCAACCTAGATAACGAGTTTAGACTAGATGCTTAACTTCTAGGTAGTTCATCTGGGGAAGAATTAATCCTACTCATAAGGCCTAGCCCTTCAAGTCTAACAATCCAATGGGACATGCTAGAACAAGTGTGTCATAAGGAGAAAGGCACCAGAAAAAGAATGGAAGAAAGACAAGATCTGTATACAAATATGTTACTTAAAGACGTAGCTGACTGATAGGAAATAAAAACAGATAAGATATGAGAAAGATTAAGTCCATGGTGATAATGGTAATTACTCAGTATCATGAAAGAGTCTTTCAATCTTCAATTAAAACAAGAAAAAAAAAGAGCGTTACCAAAGGTTATTCTGATCCCACTTGAGTTAATACAAATATGGCAATACACAGCACTAGAGAAAAGCAGACACTTACTGGAGTAGGAGAACATGGCTTTCAATTTCAATCTCTGGACAACATTGCAGAGGACTCAGCACTCCCAGCACTTTCAGGGCAGCACTTTGGAGGTTATCAAAAGACAGTGGGTGGCAGCCTACATGATCTTATTTGTGACTGTGCCCTCACAGTCAGCTTTCAACAAGAAAGGGCTTAAAACAGGAGCTGATTCAGGCTATCTTTTATTGCAGCCAGACACAGTAAATAAAAACAAAAGTTTGGCCACCTCAGAAACCAAGAAAACAGACAGATCTGTCGCAGTTAGTTCAGGAGTGTATCTCAGGAGAGCTGTTAGTTTTGCATCATGCTCTGCTGTTGCTCAGGGATACTGTGGTCATAGGGACCAGCAAAGGGACAATTTCCTTCAGCTGCACTCTGAGGGAGGAGACATGAAATTCCATTAAATACCAGGTTGTCGTTAAAGCTTGAGACACCACTGTCCATTACACTGTAAGGAGCAGTTTATCCCACTTTCTTTTTTAAACCCTCAATATGACCTCAATATGATTTGCTTTTCTTTTAAGCATTTACGGGGCAGGGGGGAGGACGGGTTGTGGAAGTATTATAAGAGGTAAGCAAGGATTCATAGTTTAGGATGGCTGTCAGCTGAGATTTT
This sequence comes from Calidris pugnax, assembly GCF_001431845.1. NCBI lineage: Eukaryota > Metazoa > Chordata > Aves > Charadriiformes > Scolopacidae > Calidris > Calidris pugnax. The sequence goes on along the minus strand of NW_015094506.1, from coordinate 11,065,844 downwards.
TTAAAGTGAAGACTTGTCTCTCAAGAGACTTAGCAAGAGCAAGAAGCTTTAAAAAGCAGTCTGCACAAAGCACAGCATGGAGCAGGAGATGGCTCTGCTGTGCTTGGACTTGACAAGCAACCTTTTCCCTCTTTCACTTCTGTTATTTTAGGACAGTAATCTGCTACTCTCAGACCATTGTCCTTGGCAGAGACTGAAGCACAGCCAACACGTGGATATCCTTGCTTATAACTGAAACACAGAGTAGGAATGAAAACTCAGAGCCTAGATTAGGTGGAGCTCCCTGCAAAATATATCCTCTCCTCTCCTATAATCCTCTCTGCTGCACAGCATTTGGCATCAGCCTCAGTCTTTCTTGATTGTTTGTGTGTGCTGGATGTGTTAAAGAAAAGGCAGAGCTCACAGTCAGTTAGCAGTATCTGAAGTGTTTCCCTTTCCCATTGGAAAAAGGTTAAACTTTGACTTAGAAACAGCTATGTAGAGTTCTTGTCTTGGTAAGAGCTTCTAAAGGTGCCTACAAATGGCTCTTCTTCAGCATGGTTAATGCCAGCCAAAGTGTAGTGCAAATAGACATTTGACAGGAAAGCCATGGATTGCAAATGTCGTGTGCATATCATCTGTTCCCTTAGGTGCCACAAAGTCTAATGCAAACTGACAGCAAAAAGAAAACCAGCAATCTAAAAGGGAATGCAGTTCACATGTACGGATAGGATGCCTTCTATGCAGGTAGTTCATGGCTTCCCCAGGAAAACATTCACCCCACATGTATGGTATGTTTTACAAGGTGGTTCAAGTTAGGCACAAAATAAAATTTGCCAGCTGTTCTGACAGGAGTAGACTCAAGAAAAGGCATGGATTGCAATGCCATCTTCTCTCCAGGCTTGTGCAGATTATATTGTCCTGGAGCCCCATTAATACCCACTATGAGATCAGAAGGGATTTGTATGTAGTCTGAATCTGTAAGGAAACTGGGATCTTTGGGGCTGGTCTCAGGAACACGCCTGACACCTGAGACACAGTGGCCCCAGGTAAATCCAGAGAAGACCACAGCAAAATTCAGAGTTCAAACACTGGCCATTTCACTGCACAAAAAGGACACATATCTACACTGGCTGACTGGCGACATACACCCTGCGTTAGGAAGGGCTCAATATCAGGGAATCAAGCTGCTTTTTTGTGTAGTAAAAATTCAACAAGTTAAGTAAGCACCATCACCACAAAGCATAAAAATAAATTATTCCCCTCAAACTGCATTGGTTAGTAAATCAGCAGAGCAGAGCCCAGAAACACAAAACGAGTGTTGTTTCAGTAGAGCGAAGTGACAGGGCCAACAGCAGATGCATTTCTTGGCACGGAGCGCTGCAAATTTTGTAAGCAGCAGGGACAAACCTGTTTCACCAAAGATTAAGTCTACACAAAAGCGTCGCATTCAGCATTGGGAAAAAGGCTCATCTATTGTCCTGGCAAGCAACACCAAAGATACAGTACCCTGGAGACAAAACGTGCGGCTAGTTGGAAACACACTTGCCAACCTGAGAAGAAAGAGAGGCAGCACAATGGTAACTAGTGAAGAAACAGCTGGGCATGGTGGCACCAGGCTGTGTCTTTCAACCCATGTTATCAACACTTGTTCATATAGCCAGCGTGTTGTGAAGAAGCGCTTGTCTCTTTCCATTTGGTCACAGAGAGATGAATAGGGCCCAGTGTAAAAGGAGGCACGTTAGGAGCTTTGACTTGCTTTCTTCTAATACTCAACAATATTGGAAGGAGTATAGTTAAATGGTAAGGCTGGCCATGTGCAAATTTATATCACAGTGGTGACTTATTGCTGACATTTGAGAAATGCCAAGAAGGCTCAAGGAGATTTTGGAAAAACACAGGCCATCATCAACACAACTGGTAAGAAACACACTTCTAACGCTTTACACTCATGCCAAAATAAAGGGCAGGAAAGTGTGGCTGTTGGCCAGTTCCAATGTACAGCGTCCATAATATGGGGAGTGGTGAATCCCATCCAGTTCAAAATTTCACCCTATGGAAAAGCTGGTGCCTAGCATCAATTCCTTCACCCATCTTAAGCTCCTTTTCAGTATTTATGGCAGAAGCTCACTTCTGCAGCTGTATCGAGAAAAACAAATCAGCTATAAAATGTTCCATTTTATGAGTTACGTGCAAGTTTCAAGCTAATGGAAAAATGTGAATACTTTTGTGCAGAAGTTGGATGCCTCTGTTTCAAGTTGTCTGAGGAAAAAATGCTCATAATCTTTCTTTCTTCTGTTTGGATTCCCCTCAAAAAGAATCTAAGAAAGTACTTTTAATGGCAGTGGATGAAAAGCCATTACAATGGCCAATGGCTTTTTAAAAAACTTTAATTTTTTTAGTTTAAAATACGCTCCTAAGTCACATACTATTTTAATGATCACAGAAAATTGTAACCTTTTAAATATGCTTCCTCGGACTTTTTTCCTAGGAGGAAATCAGGAGCTGTAAATGATCCAAGGATAATAACTCATTACAGCAGAGCCTGGCTGCTGGGGAAGTGAATAGTTGGACTGTCAAGAGTTTGCTTGTTTTCCAGAAGACCTGTGTTGAAATGAAGCTATATCCATAGACCATATCAGCACTGTGAGATCAGCATTCTCAAATAGCAGACAAGTGAGGTGGAATTTCTGACCCATTCTGATTTTGACTCATCGTTTCAGATGCAGTGTACTCAAGAGCCACCCAAACTTTCATCCCCTAGAACAGTACCTTCTGCATCCTGCACCCCAGGGGAAGCTGCTTCACTTTGCTGCTGTCCAATTCTTGAGCCACATCACAGAGCAAACATAATCAGAATAAACCAGGATTTGTGCCAGCAGCTTGTGAGCATGCAAGGAGTTGGCCTACTCATACAAAGAGCTGACACTGCCAGACCTCAGTACAAAGGCCTGTTCTCCACCCCAGAGGTCAATAGAGACTATGAAGGCAGAGAAAGCTGTCTTACACATAGGAGACTGGTTGCTTTTTGTTAGAACTTGGTAGTTTTAGGGTTTCTTTACTGCTGTGAATCAAAATAGCTGATTTCAGGGCATGCTGCAAAGTTCAGTTCTTCTCCTATACTCCCCAAATGTTTAAAATTGTCAAAAATTATTACAGAAATGATGTAAATTAAGCATTTAGTTTGCCTGTCTTGAAGCCACTAGAGAATACTGCTGCACATTCTCTGTTTTCTTATTTTCTTATTTTTCTTATTTCCAAGGTTGAAGTAAATGGCTCTAGTTCACAAGGCTGAAGTAGCTCCTTCCAAATTTACGTCTCAAAAAACCAAAGAAAGTCCACATCCAAAAAAAATTCCTGGTCATCCTGAAGATGTATCTATACATAAATTTCAGATAATCCCCCCCCAATACCCTAAGAAGACTCGCTCTTCCTTTCATTTACACTTTTAACTATGATACAATAAGTATTTTTCCAGTGTCTACATACAAACTCTAGGTCTATGAAGAAATTTTTTTCAGTGCCTTTTCAGGGAAGTACCAGCAACTAATTCTGTTAAACTGAAGGTCAGATAGTGTTTTCAATATGGTCATTTTCCAGTGGTTTCAACCTGACCCTTATATATAGATAAACGCCTTTAAAACTGCTTCCTTGTACGGTAGGCCTGTGAAGTCACTGCTAGAAAGAGAGAACAGTTTTTTCTAACATACCATAAAAATAAAAAAGAAAATAAAACTGTGATAATCTCTTAATGATGAGCTATTTAATGAAAACTTTCAGTAAAAGAAAAGTCTCTTATAACATTTCTTCTCAATATAATGAAAGCTAGTCAATAGTTTTGAAACAAAGACACTACATATATACTTTTTTTTTAACACCAAAAATATCTGTGACAGGTAAAGAAGGGTACCCTATGATCCATGGATCACAACTGTGTAAGTCTCCTAACTGTCCCAGCTGACTAAAAGAAGTTTGAAGGGTACAAGAGCCACAGCCCTTTCCACTCCACTTTCTTGTGAATCAGAATCTAGTCTAGTTCCTGATTTCTGCACGCCAGTTCCCAACCCATGCCTCCAGCGCTCTGGAGCCTAATAGGCACGCTATCTCCAGGCACAGCCCCAGACCTACCAAGCTTTTTTGGAAGGTTTAAATAGTCTAAATAGTTAAACAATAGATGGACACTTCACACAGTTGCCATACAGGTCACCCAGTACTGCACCCATAGTTTCATGTTACCTATGTGTTATCAATAATGTATTTGCCGCTGATGGTCTAAAAGTGTTTGTTATAGAAACCCAGCTTGTGGACAATGTAATCCAAATGCTCACTCATTTAGGGCATGTCCATGTGCCAAATCCATGCCAAATCCAGTAGGGTCGAGTAAAGACCTGTACTTTCTTCGGCATCTCTGTGTCTGCATCACAGACCAGAAAGCAGGCCAAGTACAAGTGAAGGAGCCAGTCTATTCCCAAATACATTGAAGTGCAAGCCTCACCACAGAGAAACTCTCAAAGTCCTGGGGATGGGTTATCTATAAACTTTAAAAGTATGGAAGCACCTCAAGAGATTTATCCCAGCTGGCATTGCATGGAAAATTGCAAGGATTATTGTCTTGCTAGTTTATAGTATCTCATCCTTTTATGTTAGGCTTAATTTCTAAGGATTAAGACTTGAGAGTGGGTATTGGACACATAAGAATAACTTCTCCCACTCACAGACATTTTTAGTTACTTTCAGGGAGCTCCTCAATATAGTACCCACATCCACTCCCTCCCAGCGTGTCATAGGTTGCACCTTTACCTTTCATCTCAGTGACAGATATTAATCAAACAGACTTCAGAGCAGATATTTGAGTAAAGAGAGTGGATTTTTAGCTGGCAGTAAAGATTTCAGCTTGGGTACTGCAGTCTATTGAGACAGAAATCTTTCAGCCTAACTCACCAACCAAAATCTTCCTATATTAAAAACTCTGTAAGATGATCTTATTATAGGTGAGATATGTCTGTGTATCAGGAAACACACAGAGACTGAAGAGCGAATAGGAAGAGAGATTTTCATTTAATATTCTTTTACAAAAGTTGGTTTCATTCTTTTCTCTCTAATGTTTTTACCAAGAACTCTCTTTTCAGTGACATATTCATTTGAGATGGCTAATAGTTACATTTAATTGGAAATTTTTCTCACAATCATTACTGGAAAGTTTTTATTTCCTCTTGAAGTATTGCTTATTTCTTTCATTTTCTAGGATCATTTCACACTGACAAGCAGCAGAAAAAGCCATCAGGAAAAGGCAGAAATATCTTCCTAACATCTTAAGGCAAATTAAATGAATTGCAAGATTTTACTTAGAGTTAGAAATATGTCAGCCACACTTCAGGAAACAGTATAGGAAGTTTCATCAAATAAAAAAATTATCATACATCTACTTAATATTTTGTCTTTCTTGTTGAAGTTAGCAAATATGCATAAATACAAACACTTACTGCTAATCAGCCCTTTTTCCCTCACTGATCCACATCCAATATTAACAATGCTGTGCATTTTTCACCCAAAGTCTTCAAAGCATTTCATAAAAACTTTAAAAACCATTATCCTTATTTTAAAGACAGTGCCACAGAGGCAGTGTAATGTTTGCAAAATTACTCCATGAGTCTGTTACAGAGTCAAGAGCAGAATCCACACCTCTTTGGCCCCATCTCCCTGTCCCAGTCATTTTTTTCACCATGAAAGAGGAAGACAGTGATGATCTACAAATCTTCACCAGATAAATCAAAGATCATCTCACCCACACTCTGTGCATAACAGGTCTTCTCCAACAAACCCCAAGAACAGCAAAACAAGGGTGAGTTAACTTTCTTAAAGGGGAAAAAATGCCTCTGAGCATCATGGTGCTGAGGTTTGTGTATAGTTGCATATGCAAAGTCTGATCGCAGAGGTGGCCGCCCAAGGCTAATTAGAATTGGAGGCATTTATAATTATAGTATTCTTTAATTATAGAAAGGATAGCACCTCCACTTACGCACAAATGCATGGCTAATTGTTCAGTGATGATGGGAAGGAAAAGAAAGAAAAGTACTATGACTATTTAATGAGGTTTCTGAAAACAGATTGCATTATTTAAAGTGTATTTAAGTGCAACTATGTCTTGTTAAATTGCCACTCTTCCCTGCGCTTTTCATGCTAGGGAAGCATGTGGCCTTGGGCTGAGCGCTGGCCATGCTGGAGGCTGGGTGCTGGCCTAAGCTCTTTGCCCAGATGAAGGCAGGTGATGTGAAGTTGTGAATTGATGTCTTTATGAAAGGCTCAATGCTTACAGTAGACATCATGCTATCTAAAGCAAACAGGAATGAAGATGAGGAAGCCTGCCCATGTGGGTGTGAGCCCCAGCAGAATTTTGTTTCTCTTGACGGAGAGGTTGCTCTCCATGGAGGAGATGACCAGCAAGAACTTCCCAGTGCCACAGGGACATGGTGATAGCCACTCTGGAAGAGCCACTGTGCCTTCCAGCAAACGCAGGAGCACTGCAGTTCGGGAACGTTGGTCTTGTCAGCGGGGAAACTCCGTTCATCAGAGATACCCCACCTCACACACTGCGTCGGTGCTCTCGCACATGCCAGCATGTCAGTGTGATTGTTACTTGTTTCATAACCAGATGTTAACTAAGGGCTCCGCTGCCTAACTGGACACAGAGGCTGGCATCAAAGCCATCGATGGCCGTAAGTCTGTCACCATTCAGAGCAGCTCAGCTTTAGTCCCCAGGTATTTTTATCTAGAAAAATAATTGTTTGTCCTGGTACCCACTCCCAAAAGTACACTTTGAAACCACCAGCAACCCTGTCAGGGACGGAGACATCAAGATCTGAGACTGAGAGACAGGGAGAGGTGGAAAGGAGCCAGCTACCAAGAGCTTAAGCAGCACAGCTCCCAAGGGGCAATGGCATCAGAAAGGAGCTGAGCTCTGCTGAACCCATTCTAGCTGCGGAGCTGGGACCCAGCTGTGCTGTTAACAGCTAGCTCTGCTAAAGCAGACCTCAGCGGCCTCAGCACAGCCCTCTCCATCACTCCTTTGCACTTCAGAAACACAGAATGTGCTGAAAGCTTCTTTCCCTAAGATTTTTCCTCTGGCAGCAAATCAGTGAACTGGCATCTCATCTAGACATTAACACCCCGAGTGGGCAGTGATGAAGAAAGAGAGAGCCAAGATGTTGCTGTTAAGGAACAATTTTTCCATGTAATACATGTAGACCAGGAAGTTTCCATGACAGTGAGTATTATCAGAACCGATACTTGATCACTGGAAAATTATTTCTAGCTGTATCTGAATAGTCTTATGGTAACAGAGATATGAGACACCAGGCCCAAACTTCATTTGTTAACGAATGCACAGGCAAGCAGAGGAATGGCTAGCAACACCTTACAATGGAAAATACAGAAATACAACACAAATTGGTTTACATTTTTCCAGACTGGGTTAATGGAAAAAGTTATCGCTTGCCTGTTTACATTCGTCAAGATAAATTTACACAGGTTTTATTTAGGCTATAAGATCCAGCTGGGACATATTTGCTCATTTCAGAAACAGTTGTTCCATTTGCAAGACAAAGGAAAGGGCTGAGGTTTGAACTGACCCCCCCTTCTCCACAAGGAAAGCAATAAAAAAAAAATATCCCATAACCACGTTAAGCTCCTGTGTAGAAAAGATTCATATGTTAGCATTAGGCTTAGCGCTCTTGAGGGGTTTTTCAAAGTAGCCTTGAACATATGGTTCTATATGCTTTATTTAAAAGCATTTTCTTTAAAAAATCCTGCCAGATACTAATTCCTTTTGGCATCTGAAATACAGCTCATGAGGACTGCTTGGCTTCTTGAGGAAAAAACACTTGTTTGGAGGCAAATCTGAGGTCTGACTCTTTTGAAAGAAAGGCATTAAGATACCTTACACAGGATATGCTACAAGGCATTTTTAAAAGAGGCGGCTGGTTCCTTCCAACCTGAGCAGGAGGCAGACAGAATTTCCTTTGTTTTTAATAGATTTTAAACTAACCCTATTGTTTAGGGAAGGACTGTGAGCTACCAAATGCCTGAGAATTATTATTATGTCTTGTCTGTGCTACACCATCTGCCTTTGCAAAGCTACTGCAATATTAGAAGTTTTCCTGTATAGCATTTCATGTTTTATGTATGCTGTGATAACTCTCATAGTATTAACTTAAATATTTCAATACTGTCCCCAGGCTTAAAGAAAAATTCTCCCCTCTCCCCCCGCTTCCCATCAACAGACATTATTTTCGCTGGAATTCAGTAATCCTAGCAGGGGGTAGTGGCTTCCTATAGTCCACTTGAAGGGCTTTTTCCTGATAGTGTATATAGATATAGCTTTACATTTCAGACAGACCAATGGACATTACTAAATTTCCGCCAGTGCCTTGCTGGCTGACAGATGGCAGGACAGACATTCTCTCTCATCAGGCGTCTCCTGTGTGTCTCATGGGGTGAGGGAAAAATGGGCAGAAATAAAAGATTTGTCATGGAAATGCAAATAATAGCTGTAAATCAACAGAAAGAGCAAAGATATGAAGTCACATAAAACTCTCAGAGAGTGACAGATTATCTAGGCAAACTCCAGGAAATCTTCTAGTTCACTGGATTTCACTGAATAAAGAATAGGCACCAGAATTTTAAATGTATCCATAGTTAACTTAAAATCAGAAATGATCATGACATATGGTACAGCCTGCCTCTACCAAACCTGACACTACACATCTAGGACAACAGAAACATACTCTAAGTGAAGGGGGAAAAAATCACTTTCTTTCCCCATTCTGACAGGGATAAGAGAGAAACTCAGCAGTCTTAAACTTTAGTTGAATGAATGGAGACTTGAATGGTGCTGAGCTATGGCTCAAGAAAATTATGAACTATTCACAGGTACCTGTAAGTTGCATAACTGCTTGACAACACCTAGAGTGAGTCTGAGGTTGAATTTCACGTATATACAAACACCTAAGAGCCACCAGAAGGTGCCTCAGGACAAGCTAGCCTATCTACACTATCTAGAGCCATACATTAACTAACTTTCTGACATAGATCCTATTTTTTCTGTTTGTATTACTTGGCATAATAATTTCTAATGAATGAAGTTGGCTGGTTTGCTGAAAGTAGAATGTAAATGATCGACTTCAGTAATTGTTAAAGTACTTACCCCAGTACTGAAATCAAGAGAAAAATTATTTGGAGCAAATGATAATAAAAATGCATATTTTTAGAGCTTTGAAGTTCAATATTTTAATACCATTTGTATTCCTATTAACATTAGCCTAGCATTTCAGAGGTAACTATGGGTGGTTGGTTTTTTTTCATTTCTCAAGGCAGTAATCCAATTCCACGGGAGATGTAATTACCTACACCAAAGGGATGTAGATTATTACACATGAGAAATCAGTGTGAAGGGATGGCTAGTCCAGCAGGATTTTTTTTTAATTGAGAAGTCATAAAGGTCATAGGCACTGCTTTCTTTTGTAGGTTTGCCTTCACATTCGCCTTTTGAACATGAAATAGAATATTTTTTCCATGAAGAGGAAAGGCAGCTATTCTGCACAGTTTTCCATTAATGAGGAGCTGCTCTGTATGAACAATTAAACCAAAAATAAATAAAGCCTATTTCTATCTGGAAGCACAATCGAGTCAAACACCAAACACATAGTCAAAACAATGGTCTTTGAAGGCTGGCATAACTCCAGAAAAAATTACAAAGCAAAGGATGTTCAGTTTTGAAATGTGTTGAGCAAAGTAGAAAATAAAAAACTCTTGAATTCACATAACAGATTTGTTTGGTTTGATCTGAAGTTTTTCAACCTCAACTCACAAGTAAAGGTTTGGTGGAAATAGACTGATGGCACAAGGGGGTTAAACAATTACGCATTCCTTTAAATCCAAGAATCCCAAAGTTCAGGAAGACTGGGTTCCTGTATATCTAAAAAGCAATTTCAGAATTTGTCATACTTCTCTCCCAGTAGACCTTCCAAGAGTTCCTGTGAATTCCAGCTGCAAAACAGCTGCCCCTGAACAGAAAAATGATCAGACATGGCTGGTGTCTTATGCCCTGTTTGGTTCTTTCTCCACTAGGATGGAAACAGGAACGAAGTTTAGCAAGGACACAGCTAAGGTTGTGGACACTATACAGCTTAACACGTCAAGTTCAAGTTTACTAATGTTCCCCCAATACACAGGTTGAGTTTTCTTTTTATGTTAGATAAGAATAATTGACAGGTCTCTGTAAGAAGAAGAGTTTGACCTCTGGGATGATCAAGAAAATTCCTAGCCTGAAGAACTTAGCAAGTGACAACGTCCTTCAGGTCACCAGCACTTCAATAGCTAATATTATAGCTGTTAAGATATCATACATGATATAGTGTTACAGCCCATGTGCAGCCATCGGCTGACACATGACTGATCTGCAAAGTCATAACAGTTTTTATTCACATTATCGGCACCACTAAATTTTATTTTAATTCTGATGAAGTTTGAGAAATACTGTCACTGGAATATTATCATCTGCTAAGGGAAGATGTACACTGCAATATATTGCAAGAAATAAGGTCTTGGTTGTCAATTTTAGTAGTTGCCCTAGCACACACTGGAAAGGCCGTGACTGAAATTTATTACAAACAATTAATTACATATTCAAATTCCTGAGTTATTTGAAAACATTTTTTACCTCTTTTTGTGGTGACTGAAACCCTACAAACTGATATCAGAGGATATAGGTGACAAACCCAGATACTAGCATGAGAAATTGAAAAGCTATAATAATTTTGCAAATAGAACTGTATATTAGATTTGCATTTCTGAACATCCATTTATTCACAGCCTTATGTAAGCTTCCCCTAACCAACTTGTCTTTCCTCCAGTTTACCAATATCACCATATTTTTCCCAGGGCCGGCTTCCTTGGAAACTTCTTAAGCAGCATGACATGAACTCATAAATAGGAATAAAGTGGATTCTGAATATTTGGTGGATACAAATTTAAATTGAAAGAGCTACCCCGCAGAGATGGCACTGTGCTTGGCCACTGCCCACCTCTCACTGCATGGTATACTACACTTTTGCCCTCAAGCTCAGTTGTTTCTTCTGAAGTTTCATGAGTTTGCTGAGGATTTGAAGTAAATCTTTTATCAGCTGAAGATTACTTTTTAGGAAAAACATCACAAGAAAAGCTTCTCTAGTAAGAGCCTCGGGATTTCTCAGGAACTTCATGCCTAAATTCTATAAAAAGTCAGAAGTCTTTGTAGTGCAATAGTTTAGTAGTCTGTTATGACATTATTTTGTTAATTACAAATAAACCCGTTGCTATCACTCACGGTAAGTGTGTTGTAATCTACCTGCTGATAAAATGGCTTACATTGTCTGCTTCCATCCTTCAGTGTGGTGGCCGGGTGCCTTTGCAATGCGGTTAACAGAAGTACTCTATACTACCTTCTATTGTAGCTCCACACAACAGGGCTCTGAGACTGAGCAAGCATAGGATGTGGGAATTGTGCCTGTGAAGAGGCGTTTCAACTGTGTTGTGAAAGGAGATCGAGAATGGAGGTACTGATTTGAGCCAGGTCAGGTTTTGTGGGAATCTGTATTCCCTCAGTCTCAAATCATCCATTGCTTTTCATAGAGCTGCAAAGGTAGATCATTCTGTCCTGGTGATGTGAGCAAGGGGAAAAGCTAACACCTCAGCTAGAGAACATGTTAAACAGCACTGGGTGATAGACAACAGTGAGCTTAAATTTACATTGAGGAGCAGAAGATGCATACTACAGATGGCCTCGATTTTTCATTTCCTTGGGGCCAAGTGCAAAACTCAAGGGAAACTTCTAGATTGGGTCCCCAGGATCCATACTTTGTCCTTGAACTCAGTGGTGATACTAGGAGCAAGCAGACACATTTCTTGCATAGTGCAGATCTATATCCTTGCCACTCCTGTCCTGCAGCAAATGCCGAAAGGAAGATTACGTTCTCTCTTGATTTTAGAGAAGAGAGCCTAGGGTCAGCATAAAATAATATTCCTGATTGATCCAAGGTTATATTTAGATTTTAAGCATCTGGGAGTACTACATGTCCATGTAAACAGAAGATGTTCTGCACATGTGCAGTGCTTCAGGCTCTCTCCTCTGCATGTGATATTGAGTCTCTGGTAAACACACAAGCACACAGTTGTTAGACACATCTGCAGAAGATCTGACACTTCTGGCATCCAGCTCTTGAGGGGATGGGTCTATGGATCCTCTCCTCTGGCAGCATTTGGACATTCCATCACTGCTCCCAGCACAGCTTTCTTATGCTACCAGAGACCCCTCCACTGCTTGAAGTGCACTATGAAAATAAGGGCAGCAGTCCTGGGAAAACACTCTGCCTGACTGCTTAGGCTGCTGAGTTGGCTGGCTATTTACAGCTCTCACCACAAACCGGCACCCTTGTAGGGCTTTAATTTTAGATCCTAATTTTTAAATTGTACAGCTTGCAGTTCTTCAGGCAAAACGTACCTGAAAAGCCAACTTGGACAACTCCTTGTCTATAGCACAGTTTACCAGACTAGTTAGCCTGCTCAGAGCACAGGAAGTTCATGCTGCTCCTGGGTGCTTTCACCCCAGGGAAACCTGGGCATGGGGCAATGATTTCAGCAGGAGAGAGCCTGTGTCTGCTCAGTTTACATCATTCAGGAAGGTAAGAAAGACAAGCAGAGGTCTCTCCATCAGCTAGAAGTCACCTGCACTGGAAAACTATCAACTGCCTCAAGTATCCCAAGACTTACAGTCTTGACCAGGGCTCGTTTTACTTGTCCTAGCTTCTGCATAATCTTCCACTCTCTGCTTCTTTAGACTGTAAACTACTCTGAGCAGGGCATTTCTCCTACTGAAAATATAATAAGGTATAAGATGAGGACTTCAGTTTCAGCCGAAAGGTCTCAGGTTTAAAGTTATAAGGACTATGTGAATTGCAGGCTACATGAGCACACGTATATACAAGTGTGTGCACAGGCAGATATTTATACATGCACAGACACGGATTTGTACGTATGCATCTAAAACATTTTTTTGACATGATATATGTACACAATAAGAAATTTGACTTAGATTTAGAGATCATACCTAACTCCCTTCATGAGTAAAGGAGAGAAATAAGAAATGTTCCAGCACTGAACCCCATCCAGCAGCATTACAGTATGGACTGTTTCTTGCTAATACCATATTTCAAAAACTGAAGCAGTCTGGAGAGCAGAAAGGTAGACTGCAATGAATCATATTCAATTTTTAACAAAAACTGAAACGGCGCCAAGACTTTTCAGCACAATGTTGCACCTTTACTGAATCTGCTTGATTTCAAAATTAATAAATTAATCACAGCAGACCATCCCTAACACTGTGTAGAACTATTGGTACAGTATTCCCATAAGAGGTAATAATTTCCCCCATGCTGGAAATATTAATGTAAAAATACTTTCTACATAAAAAAAGAGCTGTGTGCATTTGACTTCAAGGAGTAAAAACAGTCAGAAAGCCAGTTTTTGTCTTAGCATCTTTATCACTGTGTGTGTATCATTAATGGAGACTTGCTTAGCTGCATTACCAACGAAGGATGTTTCTAAGAAGCCTTGAACTGGAGGTTTCCACTGGGAAGGGTTCCGGGCTTAGAGAAGTGCCCTCAGATGCAAAGAAGCTGATCTGCAAATGTGCATGGGGGAGAGGATAGGAGGGAGGAAAGAGAGAAAAATAACTTTGGGGATCAGGGAAACAATTCATTTAGCTAATATTTCTGCTAAATGGGACTCCTGTTCCACTTGCTAACACTCCCTTTAGTGAAAAGGACCCTGGCACATTTTCTAAAAATCTAAAGCAAGCAAGGTTCACGCCAGAAAGATTTGTATGTACAGGAAAGATAAATTTATTTCCCTAATACAACTCGCAGTGCGGAGATTCCTTTTCTGGTATTACAGTTCTTTCTTTGGTTATTAATTCCCTCCTGGCTTGAATAATGTAAGATGTTCTTATTCTGGACTAGTGGCCCTGAGGAAGATAAGTGCCATGGTTTACCACATTGGCAGTCCCCAGCTCTGTTCTCTGCTTCTCTGCTTGAGGTAAATGCACAGTACGAAAAGCAAAAAGCAGGGCCTGGTTTACACACATTTATAGTACAGTACAGGAGCTTTCATGGCCAAATGTTAAAATGTCAGCTCAAGAAAGGGAAGATGGGGCCAAGGCTGGAAAAGGAATGGCAACATCCTAAAGCACTGCACTGGCTGCTTGGTGAACACAGGCAAAAGCCTTAGCAACGTGCCCATGCCAGTGCCATATGAGTGTATGAGTACACGTATGTGCCATATGAGTTCATATAGATAGACACCTTGTCATATGCCCTGGAATTGCTGCTGGGCTGGTAGGCTCTTGGACATCCTCCCCTCCTTGTAACCAGTTCTAGAATCATAGAATGGTTTGGGTTGGAAGAGACCTTAAAGAGTATCTAGTTCCAAACCCCCTGCCATGGGCAGGGACACCTTCCACTAGATCAGGTTGCTCAAAGCCCCATCCACCCTGGCCTTGAACACTTCCAACTTGTCTGGGCAACCTGCTCAGGTCTCATGACCCTCAGAGTAAAGAATTTCTTCCTAACCAAGTCTGATATCCCTCAGGGAATTGTTCCCTATGACCACCTAGGAAAGAGATCTGCCACTACCTGTAAAAGGAGGAATAGTCTTAAATCAGAGGAAAATCTGCATGTACTGGCAGGTTAGCTTCATGGTGCAGCTCTTCTAACGCCTCCCTGAAAGCACAGACTACGGCACAAAGATCCAAGAAACAGCAAGGAGTGTTAATTGGGATAATCAGAAGAAATGCTGTAGAGTGAGATGACCTGCATAGAAAAGTTTGCAAATATGTTGCAAATTGCAGAGCACCTTTTGGGTCCTCGGTGCTATTAGTGAAATGACGTGACCTTGCTATATACCAAATGATCCAAAGTAGATCAGACCCGCCAGACACAGCAGCTTTGAAACTCACTACAATCTGAATCCCAGACTGTTAATTCCACTTGGAAATCCTTACCATCTAAGACTAAGGATTAGGGTGAAAAAGGGTGGTTTAGCAGATTCCATCTATCTGGACAGAATGAAGAGGCAATGACCAGCTGGAGCCCAGACCATGAAGGGCAGATTGCCATCAGCATTGCTGGGAGCAGGCCAGCAAGTGCTGTGGAGGGCTGAGGTGGGGCAAGAGACACAGCCTACTCACTGCTGAGAACAACTGGGGAGATGTTACAGACCCGCTGGGGTCTGTGGGCACGACAAAGTCTTAAATCAGAAGGTTATTAGGAGGGCATAAATTAAACAAATACTTATACATACTCACAAATCAGACCAAAGGTGAAGGGAGCTAAGTGAAAGGCAGAGAGAGTCACCGACATCCAGGAACCGAGCTCTGAGGAGATTGTTCAGCCCTGGGGATCATGTCTCATCATCAACCAAAATGTCAAGTATTTTAGTCAGAAAAACATGCTCGTGCCAAGTTACCTAATATTTCCTTTGGGAAAACAATTCTAAATGAGTTTTGAATTATCTCATGACAACCAGAACTTTTTTTGGAAAAGTAACAGAGAAATTTAGCACTCTAATCCTTTCTAGATTCTCTTACCATGCATCCCTACTTTAAATGAAATTTAGCATCGATACAGCTGATTACTGCTTTACAAGTATCTCATTACAGCTTTGGCAGACAGGCCTACAACAGCTAATACAGAGTTCAGCTCATTGCTTGTCGTTTCCTTTCCTCTTCTCCCTCCATCCCCCTACTCACCCCCCCAAATCAGTAAACAGGATCTTCCAAGCTGGTTTATAAAATATACCCTGCAAACACTGAGATATTTTCTATCCAGCTGTTCCACGTCAGCAAAAATTTGCTTCTTAGCATTGGGCAATGCTACTATAAAATAACACCTAGCCCAATAATTAACATTGGAGAAACTGCTGTCAAGAATGTGGGTGTTTCCTGCATCAATAAAACCTTCCACAGAGCCTGGTAAATCTTAGTTAACAGTTTTCTAGTACAAGTGAGAAAACAAAGTAACTTCCCATTTGCTTTTATCGTAAATGAAGCTGGAGGTAGCAGTGGGTGGGTGGGCAGGTTGGTTTCTGAGAGCTGAATTCCCACTCGAATTCAGGGCTCGCATTCTGGTTCACACACTGGGAAGGTAAGGAATGCAGCAAGGAAAAGTGAAGTCCTCCCTCCTTCTTCCCCGTGAGCCAGCTGCTTCAGGACAGGTAAGCATTAGGGCAGAGTGAAAGAGACTTAGGGGTGTTCATTGTAGCTGAGGCTGCAAAAAAGGTCCTGGCAATGCACTTTGCTAGGCTACTGCACAGGGCTCCTCTTGGATGCTCTTGTGCTGGTCAGTGAGCCTGGGCAGAGCCCCAGAGCAGGAGGGTAGGAATTATTTGGCAGCCCTGAGGTCCAGCCAGCCCCTACAAAGGACTGCTGTATCTAGAGAGATGTCTACAGCCGCCCTCACATACATAGAGACCTGTCTGAGAGGGCATCATGGTGGTTTGACTCTCCCACACACATGTATTTTTCCCGTGGTTCTTATTCTATGCTACACCTTTAAGAAAGGCAACAGGGAATCTCATCTTGAAAGAACAGGGAGGAAAGGAAAATGCAACTGAAACGCAAATCCAATACATATGTGACATCTACCAAAGACTCGGTTTTCCTGGTCTCAGTTAGAGTATATAATGACATAGGTTCCACGTTGGTCAAAAGAAAGAGGGAGAGAAAAGTTGCCTGTTTTTCTAGATAGAATTAGCCTTGAGCTTAAATTACATAATAGAAGAGTTTGAAACTTAGGCTATGGTTGTGAAGCAAAATATAGATCTGCTGGAGAGGTTTGCAAAACCTCACACCACCAGGTTCACCCATCTCTAATTGAAACCTTTCCCCTTGCTCCAAGGGGGAAGAATTACGTGTCCTAGAAGTGCCTTCCCTCCCGCTGTTTGGTAAGTGGATTGCCTTCCTGCCTCAGGCAGCTTTTTGGATTATATCCACTGTCAAACAAAGAAGGTCGTCTGGCGCTAGAGCTTGACCATTCCTATTCTTCAAGCGGTCTCAAGCTTTTTGCACCTGGAGTTTTTCTGCCCTGTTCTGTAACATATTTATTTACTTCACTCTGTACCATATGTCACAATGGGAGCAAGATGCCAATGTAACAAAGACATTTTGACCAATGTTATATAAATATCAATATGGGAAATTTCTAGTTTAGCCACATCAGTCAGGGCATGATTCACACATGGAGGGATTGATTTCACTGGAACTTAATGGTCTAAGCCAGGAACAAAATCCTCCCCCTTTATGGTAAAGACAGGAGCTTCCCTCTCTTTAAAAAATTAATTGCACCTCCTTAAACAATTCCAGGCTTAGACAAAAACTTCATGAAATTAGCCAAAAATTATTCCTGCACTGCAAATACAAAACATTAGCTTTGGAAAATAAACTAACTGAAAGGTTCTCTCAGGGAAAGCAAACATCCTAATTTGTCTATTGTTAAAAGAACAGCTATATTTATTTAAAATGTTTAATTAAAGACACTCATTTAATACATTCAATATGGCTTAATTTTCCTGTTCCTATCTATTCAGGGCTTGGTACAACTTATACACACTTATAACTATTTCTGTAAACATTACCACAAAAGAATTAATGCCACAAATAAAACTACAAATTTAGTTTTTATTTTGTAGCCTCCTGTTCAGATGAAACAGACTCTGTACATGAAAATGATCCAAGAAAAGAAGCAAGCATGAAATTATGGGGGAAGGCAAATGGAAGAGATTCAGCATGCTCCTTACACAGGATCCTGCAGCTGTGGCAATAGGCAGGGATGGTTGAATTGAAGTTTGAAAGAGTGAAGACTTGCAAAAAGCCTCGAAGGAGCATGTTTGGATGTTCATGTGAAAGATATTTCCCAGCTTTGGGGGCATTTCTGTAAATAGCTGCCGAAAGAGAAAGCCAGCTTATAGTTTGCTATGAACAACATCCTTCCTTGTTATTGCCTGGCAGATAGTCCATAAAACAGCAGTCTGGTCATTTTATGTTATTTTGTTCTTTGTTGTTGTTCTTTCTAAGACTCATCCATCGCCGCTTTTAGCTTTACTGAGCCTCATTCTGCTACTTTCACCTTGCGATACGTGCTTTCACTCCCATCAGCTTTAAATGGACTGTGTGCAACGCACAGGCAGAAAATGGAGCCCACCCCGCCATGTGAGATGCAGTGAGATGCTGGCACAGCCCTATATCAGCCAGAGACCCTGCAAGAGCTGGGTCTGCTCCTGCTCTACAGCTGCCACTTGCCAGTACGGATACCAATAGGCGAGTACTGGTGATTTACACTTGCCTCAGCCTCCTGATGTGCACTGAAGATGTCTGTCTTCATCTTTGCAGCGTTTGCCTAGGAGGGCCCATATCCACATGCAGGACCTCTGGGTGTTACTGCACACACGCAGCTGGGCATGCATCCTGTCTCCCTGCCCTGGCCACAACCCAAAAAGGAGGAATCCAGCTTCAGGGTGGAGCCAAGCTCCTGGGAGAGTGCTAGAGGCAGACTTCCCAGAGCAACAAGGTGCTCCAGACACTTGTCCTTCAGCCAGGCAGAGCAGCAAGAACAGTCTTGCCTCGCCCATGGCATAAGACAAGAACGCCATCCCAGCATGGTGTCCCCACGGGGTGAGAACTGGACACCAACGTGCACCACCACAATGCCTGCTTTCTATTCGGCAAGCAGTGGAAAAACACCACACAGGCTTGCTGGTGAGAAAGATGTAATAGCTGGACATAAGTGAGGTAAATGCAGTTTTGCTGCTAATGGATCAGCAGGGGAGCTGCAGGGAGGTGTTTTCACCTCTGCTTTGCCTTTGATGAAATCACAGCTGGGAAAGCAATGTTCTCACTGATTCATAAGCTGCAAATACTGTGGAAATACAGATTTACTCCCAACGCTCAAGTATTTATTAAGTTAATAAGTTTCAGAAGAAGGCAATGTATAATAACAATGAGAGTTTATCTTCCTGAGCTACTTCTCTTCCTTCTAATTTCTAACAAAGGAGTGGCATTTCTGTTTAACTTCATTCCAACTTCAAGCACTCCAGTGAAAAAGAAATATTTCCTACTCAACTTGTAGGAACCCAAGGAGGCGTACACAGGTATTTATAAAGAATGGTATTATTTTGGATATGGGTAAGTTTGCTATCAACAGTTTAACCTAACATTCAGCCCAAACTCAAATGATGCTGAAAGAGTCTGGACAGCTGAAAAGAACATGAGGAAGAAACAAGGTCATAATTTATTTTTGTTCCTTTCTGAAATAGACCTTCAAGTTTCTCTTTTGTTTATCCAGAGCTAGGGCTTTATGCACAGTTAAAATATATAATCAGTGTTTTACTTAGATACATTAGATTTACAATGAGTATGAGCTAATTCTTGACTTTTGGCAAGTATGCTTCATTTCATTTGGTCCTTAATTTGGACAATGAGAATTTGTCTCAGTGCTGAACTGAGGATCTGCATTTTAGGAGGTATGAGCTCCAGTTGAATGGAGACCAACATTCCCTCCACACTTCCAGAAATCAGGCTTTCAGGTTTAGAGGAATCATTTATTCCTTAGTTATAAGCCCCAGTTCCAATTCATGGTTCATATGATTTTTCTCTTTCGTTCAATGTTTCCTACTATGGTGACGCACAACCCATAATCCAATTTAATGTTTAATTTCCCATGAAAATGGTGGTTTTGAAATTGCTGTTTCCATACATCACTCAATCACTATAATGCATTTCTACCTTTGCCCCATTTTATCTTCTCATTTCACAAGTAGAATAATTAATAATTTATAATGGAGCCCATGTTCAAATTCCATTCTTAATAATAATCAAGTGTTATCTGGCTGGTACATATCTGTTACAGCTTAGGGAAGAGAAAAAGCAGGTTCTCCAAATATACTGCAGCGAGGGGAGGGGAAGAAGGGGAGGAGAAGTGCCATCATGGTCAAACAAAAGATGACGTGAACATCATTTATAACTGAGTTGCCTGTGTAAATATTTACCCACATGCTACCTGTAGGACAAAGTATGTATGGTGCAGGACTCAGAAATAAGGATTCAGCATGAGTTTCCTATCAACTCCTGGTGATGGAAATCAATTTAATCACTTTTCTGGCTTTCTTACATTTACCTCAATTTAAGGCAGTAAGATAGCTTATCACAGAACCAAACAGAGAAAGCCAAGGTCGTCTGTGCAGCTCAGATCAGAAGATAATATTGTAGTGCCACTGGCAGGCAGGCTGTCAGGAGTTCAGTGCCTGGGCTCAGCCTCCTTGCCAAGCCTGCATGGGCTCGCCAACCCCCTCGTGCAGCCACTGGCACCAGCCAAGGACAGATGTCCACCCTGAAGTGCTGTACAGCACAGGGATGGACCACAGACACACCTACACAAACAGCCCCTTCTCAGCTCTGCTGGAGCTCTACCCCAGCAGCTCATAGACCAAATCCCCTTCAGCAGCTCCTTAGCCAAAAAAATATATCCTGACAAGTGGTTCACCCTAAGTTAAGGGAGGAAGAGGGATGCGATATGATCTTGCCATAGTTAAACACCCTGAAGCTGATCAAAAGACAGCAGAGCTGAGAAGTAAATTGTGAGCTGGGTGGATAAACTTGAAAAGAAATAGCATATGATACGGGTTGGTGCTATTCAAGTTTAAAGGTCTATGTTGGGATCAGTGTTTCTGCAATGTACCTAGATGGCTTACACTGTAGTTGTTAATAATGACAATAAAAGAGAGGTTCAAGTGAATGAAAGAAGTACATTTAAAGATAAAACAATGAAATATTACAGTTAATGGGAAGATTTCGGGCCTTTTCTTGACTTGAAAGCTGATCCTTAACAAGACTGCGTAGAGCTCTGCAAATCCCACTCTAGGCAGCAAGGGGGGCGGTGGACTTGACTCGGCTCTACATTCCCTCTGCTTCTGTGAGAGTACTGTATGGATTCATGCAAGGAGTGGGAGATAGTCACTGCCCCATCACTATATACACCTCCCCAAATGGTCAGGATTTGTGAGTGACCACTGGTGAACAGGGCAAGTCTGTTCTGCTTTCAAATCATAAGGCCATAAACCTATAGTTCAAGAGCACTGCGATGACTTCTACTTTATTGATCCATTTTTTAGCTCTATTTTATTAATGCTATTTATTAGATTTATGAGTGCTATTTGATTGCAGCCTCTGGACCCTGCCATGCAGAGCTTTATTTTATCAAGCAGAGAGACTATAAGGTACACCAAGGAAATCGGATGATGGATAGAAAATGATTCTTATTAATATTGTTTTTGCCGTTTGCAAGATTTTTCCCTATTTCAGAAGGGATAAACAGCGAGGAAATTTTCAGTAGTCTGGGGTACATGAAAGCATTATAAACTTTAAGCCATTTTTCTTCAATTTTCTGAAACAGTGGCCACGCCCACCCTGCTTTTTGGTTCTTCTTTTTCTGTCTCAGATGCCTTCCTGTGAACCTCCTTTTGTCCCTGTGCTCCCCCTGAGTTGGCAGAAGCTCAGTTCCTCCAGGTCGGGAAAGGAAGAACAGGCTGTCGTTACTGGATGCAAGCACAAGCACTCATTTCCTCGCCCAGCAAAGTACCAAGCTGCTGCCAACTAACTCTACGTCTTCCAGCATTTTGCAGTCTCCTCTGAATCTTTTCACGACTCCCCACCGATTGTGACCACAGTTGGAGAAAAGCTGATGCAGAGTAAAAGTGAGAAGCAAAGGTGCACAGACAAAAGCTTGAAGGATGCTCACGACTTGGCAGAAGGCGGCAACTTCAAAGGCACAGGTGGCAGGACAAGTGAAAGGGTTCACAGGTGCCAGCATCTCCCCATGAGGAGTGTCCAGGCACACAGGGCACCACCAGGCAATGCCACAGCCTGATTCACAGAACTCCAAGAAATAGTGTGACTGATTGCAGAGGAAAGGTTACGCTTTTACAGAGCAAGTCTAGAGCAAGTTTATAAAGAGATCAGATTCATCAAGAGACTAATACCTGGAAAAGTGCATTAAAACAGCTCCTCAGTACACTGGAAAGCTGGACATACCATTTACTCATCAGCCTTATTCTAAGCAGTATCATTCTTAGGTCTTCTGCCTCTAACACAATAACTGAAAATAAAATATTGAACTTATATTGCCTTTTTCATGTGGTAAGACTTCTACAAGGTCATAATACCTTATTACCGGCAGGTAGTTGTCACAAGACTTATTAAAACAGGTCAGTCTGTGAGCTGAAAACAAGCTATTCATTTAAGGTATTCTGTTTGCAATGAGTGCCTTTTCACCTCGTTATATGGTGGTGTTTCTGACCCTGGTTTAGAGTTTATAGAGAACAGCGTGGGCTCAATGGCAAACAAAACAATGATTGCTTTGGTACACTCCCATGTAAATAATTCTTTTATTAGGAGGCAGCTACTAAAACTTGACAATCTTTATCATATAAAAGTTGGCATATGGAAACAAAAATATACGGGCCAAGGAAAGACAATGTCTTGCACCCAATGTTTTTCCTAACTCACACGTTTTTATTAGAGAAAAAGTAGAAAAGGGCAGTCTCGAACAACTTGAACTGGCTCTTGAACAGATGTATTTAATAAACTGAAAAAAATGGTGCAACGTTTTTCCTAGTGTTGGACTAAGGGCATTGATCCAACAAGCACAGGGTTCTTTCCATTCAGCAGGTAGGGAGGGAATGCTTGTTATACATAGCGTCTTTTTACCAATATTCTGAATTATATAAGTAAGAGGAGGATCCATGTAGAGGATCTTTGAAGAGACATACCTGAAGTTTCAGAATAATTGCCAAGACACTTGTATGCATGGCCCTAAAACTGAAGGCATAGCAAAGAAATTCTCCTAAGTTGGCATGCTTTCTGCTTGTTTTCCCTGCTTCGTAACTGATATACTGTTCTCTTACTGGTGGCAGTGTGCCATCACCTCCTCTGCTTCTGACATGTTCTTGCATCTTGAACCTAGTCTGAGTCCCTGGTTGTGTTTTTTTTTGTAATGCTGTGGGGACTGCTAAAGGAAAAACAAACTTTCTAATTAGGACATTTTCCAGCTGGAGAAAGCAAAGTTCCAAAACTATATATATTAAAAGAAGGGAGAACTTCCCCAAATGTCAGTGACTGCAATAATAGGTCACGTATTGTACAAGTGGTGTACTTTAAGCTTTTAAATGGAGCCATTAGAAATTGAAGCTTTTAGTGCTGACTGTACTGTAATGTGCTGAATGCTTTGTAATCCTTAAGAGTAAAAGCAATACAATGTCATTTTCTATATTTGTCTTAAATCATCAACCTATTTACACTGGGGCTAAAGGTTATTGTCTCCATTTATTATGTGATGAACTGTGATAAAGACAGGCTAGGTGCCTCACTGAAGAGCACAGAGAAGTCAGAGAGAAAGTCAGGTCTACAGACCACCACAGTGTAGATTTGTTGCCACTGACCAGCTCTTGTTCTTCACCAGAGATTCTGTATTTGAGCAAACACTTTGCAGAAAAAAAGATTTGGCAGCATGAAACATTGCTTGCTTTTCTATGCATGCTGAATAAATATACACATGTATATGATATGGATAAGTAGAGATAAGTCAATACGCAGATGGAAATGAAGAGTGTAGTTGCAAATTTAATTTCTATTTGCTTGCTGAAGGCTGATCCTCTTTTGTGAAATCAGTGTAGAGTACCATAGCTGAAGTCATTATTTACATCTTATTTATTCTGAATATGAATATTATTGAACCATTATGAACCAATGGCCTAGAATGGGGAACTTCAGCCTTGACGCCCCTATGAGTTGAATGCCAGATCATTGCAACCTTTGTGTAGAAACAGCTGAGCCGGCAGCACGCCAGCAAAGTCAAACTGGTGACACTTCTAATGGCAAAGAGTTCCTTTCAGGAGGAGACAGGGCACAGCTGTGATTATTCTGTGGCCACTGCACAAACACAAGGAATCTGGGTGCTGAGGTTCTCGTGAAGATGAATACTGAAACCCAGATCCATCAGGAGCAAGAAGGCTTTAGCAATTAGGAGATCTACAGTGATGCAGCAGAGCTAAGGTGAGGAAAGATTATTCAGGCAACTGTAGGTCAGACAAGAGAAACATCTTTGAGTTATTGGAAGAACAATTTTTGCCAAAACCCTCTGCTATTTTTCAGTTTCCTCTGCAGCTGAAGCTAGGCTACCCTCAGCTGAAGGTACCAAGTTTCTGTGTTGGTATGTTTGGGCCACAGGAACTGGCAGGGCAGAGGCAAAAGGCAAATCAAGATGTGAGAGGACGTGGTGCAATGAGGAAGGAAGTGACCTGGTAGGAGATGAAGGAGATAGTCAAAAATGGAAGAAGAAATGTGCCAGTCTAACAGCTTGCTGCTGCTAAGGGAGTGGTTCTGCTTCCCAGACCTGCACTTTGGGTAGCACTTCTTCATCCTTTCCAACTGCTCTGGCACTTGGCACTGTCTCAGTGAAGCAGTTCAGCTCACTAAACCGTAGGAAAAACAGCCTTTCTTCTTTCTCATTTTTTTTTCCCTTTCTTTCTGTCCCCTTGTTCCCCCAGCTAAGTCTGTTCCCCAGGTGGACCACCAGCCTCAGACAGGGCAAGCTGACTTTACAGGATTCAGGGCAGGACTGCGATCTTCCTGAGCTCAGACCCTGCAGGTGGATTCAGTTCCCTCCTGAAGCTTCATCCTGAGCACAGCCACCCCATCCTCAGGCAGTTGCAGGCACATTTGCCTGCACAGTGGATCTGTACTGAATTCACATCTAAAATGAGGGAGGAAGGGTAGATGGTTGCTGGTCTGAAGCTCTTAGGGAGGCAATATTGCATTTAATAGATCTTTCTTTATTAAATCTCATGATTCAGAGGGTCTGAATCAATCTGTTTGTTTGATGCTGCCATTGCTGTGACTTAGGGTGCCTAAAGAAAATTCAATCACAGACTCTGAGATTTTATTTAATCCTTTCAATCAGATCATGCTTGAGCACAAAGTTATTTAACA
Source organism: Calidris pugnax (assembly GCF_001431845.1). Classification (NCBI taxonomy): domain Eukaryota; kingdom Metazoa; phylum Chordata; class Aves; order Charadriiformes; family Scolopacidae; genus Calidris; species Calidris pugnax. The sequence continues at coordinate 11,040,739 of NW_015094506.1, read as the reverse complement.
AAAGAAAACTGTTTAGTAAAAAGTGCTATTGTTACATTATATGTGGATACACCCTTCACATACTGTTATTACAAGATTCTCTTCAGGTTCCGACCTCACAAGCGTTTTAATCTCATCCTTTGAGCATTAACCAGCTTTTGTAAATACAGGCCAATGCTTCTATGCCGGAGTGGACACATAAAGAAGCATATTCCAGCTGCTATTGGCTTCCAACAACTTCTACTGTTGCAAAGATTCACACATACAAATCACAAACAGAAAATCTGAATTAAATGTGTCCTTACCTGCTCTGTCCTTCAGATTCTGTTAAGATGTTGAATTCAGAAGAGAGTTACAAAAACAGCTTGATCTCAAGAAAAATCTCTCTTACAGAGAGACTGGTAGGCAAAGTAGATTTATATTCTTTAAAGAAAAAGTCAGAGGAGATCTTGCCATGGTACATGGGTACCTGTATAGGGAAGATATTTCTGACAGATTGACCTTTGTGCCTGCCGTGTCAGAGCAAGAATCGGTGGCTGGGCTGGAAGCTAAAGAATGTTCATCACTCCCTCCCCTGCCACAGCATCCTGGAGTGAGAGGGAACCACGATAAAAGAAGATTTGGTGTCATTTGCTTGCTTTCATGTAAAGGGCTCCTTATGGTGTGGTAAGTGAGGGACATCTGTCATAGGCTGACTGCTAGCGACTGTAACACCTGCTGGAGGAACGCTCATATAGCTTGATAGATAAGGGGAGAGCAGTGCATATTGTCTACCTTGTAGTCCAGTAAGGCTTTCAAACACCGTCTCCCATAAGATCCTCAGAGAGAAGCTGATGAAGTATATGTTGGATGAGCAGACAGTGAGGTGGATTGAAAACTGGATGAATGGCTGGGCCTGGGGTGTGGTGATCAGTGACACAAAGTCGAGTTGGAGACCTTCAACTAGCAGCGTACCCCAGGGGTCAAGACTGGGTCCAATCATCTCTTCATTTAAAGGGCAATTTTTACCACAGAGTCATGAGTCCTAATTACTACAATACACGACAGCACCCAGCTTTACTACTGATCATCTTGTTAATATGTAATATGAACAGATTATGAAAAATATTTTGTACATACTGATAAAAGGTTTCCCACAGTTTTCCAAGGAAGGTAAGAAAATTGACAAGCTTTCATAAAAACATGCATCAGTCTAGCTGATCTACATGTACCATATTCCATTAATAAAATCCATCATAAAGTGCTTTCCTACTCAGCTCAAAAGTATTATCATTGTGGTTTAATGCATTTATACAGCAGCCAGATAGACATTTGCATTTTATTTCCATTTTAACATGAAAGCCTGACTCAAGGACTGTACTGCTTCCACTCTTTCTTTGGTATTGCATATTGCTCACTAGTCTTATCAGAAAACAAGAAACACTTGAGCTGATATTGTGAAGTACCTTGTATAAGAGAGAGCATTTCAAAAACCTCTCTTTCATGTGGTTCTCAGCAGCACTTCATATGCAAAGAGCTGGAGCTGACCCTCAACGCTGTTGTTGCAGGAAGGAAAAGATGTTCTCATTCTCAGAGGCTTAGTAACTCCCTGCAGATGGGATCATCTTTGCCTGGTACCTTTGTACATCATCTAGCATAACAGAAGCACAGTTTGAGACAAACAACTTCAGTAGTGATATAACGTAATCATATTTTGGAGCGAGAGGCAGCCCTGTCAGAGTAACATTAGTTTTTACCCCCGTACAGGGAGTCAGAGCTGCAAGGGTTTCTGCTAATTGCAAGCATATTTTAGTTTCTTCCCAGGAGGGGGAAAAACAAAACAAAACAAAACAAAACAAAACAAAGCATCCTACCAGTAGAACCTCCATTTTATAAATCCAGTCATGAGAAATTCAGGATGCTGGATTCAGAGAAGCAACTTGATTAATACAAAGTATAAGATGTTTCTTACAAGATGTGTTTTTGAGTTAGAGTTTGATACAAAAAATAATGTTAGAAACAGAAAATGTTTCTATAACTGGCACTTCATAGCTAAGACACTTGTATATTTCTTCTTTCCTCTTTCAATTGCTGATACTGCCTCGATGCTGTGGAGACACAGTGGTCATTACGCCAGGGCCTGCAGATGACCAGCACCCAGTCTGACCAGCATCCAGACCAGAAGGGTTGACCAGGTTGTTTGACACACATGGAGCTAAACAAAAGCCTCTTTACCTAGTCTGTCAATTCAGATGTACAAGTTAGCTACTACAACAGATTTTTAGACAGTGGGTGCCCACTGTGGATCTGGAATTCACAGTTTACTGTTCGTGTCCCCAATATAAGGTATGCAGATGATTATAGATTAGAGATCCAGGAGGCCCCTTTCTGTGTAATGAAAGATGTAGAGCTAGGCAACTGGAAATGGTAGGCATGGGTGTCCCTCTGAAATCACATCCCTTATTAGTTTGAAACTTGGACTTTAAATCTGGCATAGATACATTTTCTCTGTTTGTTTTTAATGTATCAAATGTGATAAATCAGTATTTTTAACTCATTCCCTAGTAGTATCACTTCCCCAGAGAAAGCTTTTAACATTCCTTCCAGCCAAGAAAAAAGTGAACTTTTGAACCAGGGCTTCAAGCTATTCAGAGTACTGACAACAAAACTACACATTCATATTACTCAGTGAAGCCTACTACAGTCAAGTCTTGTTGCAGTGACCCATCTAGAGTAATCACACGGACTCACATGGTGTTTCTGTGGTCTCTCTAGCGCCAATAATAACTGCAAAATTCTGTGTGCTACCACTACTGAAGTCGCCGCAATATAAGAAAATCTTTGAAGCTTTAGAAAACGTAAAGCTTCTGCTTTGGCCAGCTTTTTAATGTTGTTGGTTTTTTTTAATCACTATAAATGAGCCAGAATTAAATGTAGAATTCTGGGGCACCGCTGCCAAGCAGAGACAAGAATTCCATGCTGCTTTGTTCTATATCATGGATGTTACGTCCATGTGTGCCTGGAAAATTAACAGGTTGAGTGGGTTGGGTTTTATAGGAAGCCTTAGTTCTTTCTCTGTGTTTTCTTGCTTTATTTAAAACCACGACTTTCAGCTTGTGGGTATGGCCTTTAAGTAAAGCCAACAAAAACTCTTTAACAATAGTGTGATGCAAAAGAACAAACTTAATGACCTCTGCCTACTAAAAAAATACAGCTGAAAAATTACAGGTAGTGACATGGACAGAAAACAAATTAATGGCAGTCATTAATTTCTGGTGAAAGGACCAAATATGGAAAAAAGCTTACCTGAACATGTAATGAGCTGCTTAATGAACTAGATCATAGACTGATCTGTTCTGTAGAATAGAAATTTTAGCCCCAGATTTTGGTATCTCATATAAAATATCGGGCTCCATATAAAATACCGATGGTAACCTCAGACATATCTAGTATTAACTTTCCTCCCCTGCCAAAAATAAACTTCTCTCCTTGCATATCTAATTCTCTATGAAAGATTCAAAGGCAGAAAAAGCTGAGAAAATATCATCTCTTTAGCCTGGTATCAAACCAAATCCCAGATTTCTTCTGCCCTCAGTGTTAAGCTACTTTTCAGTCTTGATCATTACGTGAAATGGAATGCAGAGTTTCAGTTTCTTGGTCTCAGGCAAACATACATATCAAACCTTTTCCCTCAAAGCTCAGTAACACTTCCTTGCTTTTCAAAACAGAGATGAAACATGCCTATGATCCAGACCAAAACCATAAAGTCCCTTGACATCCAGGAAAATGTCCCCAGTCATCTGTCTGGAGTCATTCTCATTTTCCCTTCTCTCTCCTTTTCTGCTATAAGAAATCTCAGTCTAAGGAATCCAATAACAGAGAAGCAACAGGGTTAGGTGTCCACAGCTCTAGAGTGGCTTTGGACTCTGGTTCTTCCCTCACAGAGTCATCGATCTGGCCTTGCAGGTAGGCATCTAAATCTGTTAGCAAGACAAGGCATACCAGCACCTCTATCTCCAGCATTTCCTATGGTTACTCTAAGCGTTTTTCTTTGCTCTCCTTGCTCATTCCAAATTCTGATTGGAAATATCTGAACCCACATTTTTGTGTAAAGCAATTACTGGCTTCTAAGCTAGAGGTGTCCTGAACTGCACATTTGCAAGATGGTGCTACCAACACATTTGTACAAGAACATTTATGTAGTTAGGAATAAAAACAAATATTTCACAGGATAAGATACATGATCTAAACTTAGAATAGTTCATTTTTAAAAACAAAGAAATAGGAACCGAATTCTCTTACTTCATGGCCAGAGCCAAGATGACTATCATTGATAAGATAGAAAGGGCATTCAGTGCCGATCTAAAATTTTTCTGCTATAAAATCAGAAAGAAAATATTTCTTGTCCTTTACTACTTTCAAAATACATGGAATAGAATAGACATCAAAGCAATGAAAAATATGCAGAATGAATCGAGAATGCTTTTATCTATTCTTAATATCATTATAGCTATTTCTTTTGTCTCTAGTTTCTATTTCAAGATAAATTGTTTGCAAATACAGAAAATGTACAACTGAAACAGACTATTTAGTACACCTTTAAAAAAAAAAGAAAAAAAACCACCGGAAAAAAAAAAAAAAAAAATAATAATAATAATAATAAAAAAAGATGGAGCCCAGCCTTTAAGGATAAGAAACTTGCAAAGTCCCTTTTTTTAACCCCGGGATGACAAATCCCAGGACCTGAATTGCTCCAAGACTGTGTCTTTCTCTGCTTGTTTAGGGTATACGTGGCTTCATGAACCTACCATAAGAAGAAAAACTCATCCAATCACTTCAACTTCCATTTAAGATATACTTAAAATCTTAATGCTTTTCTACACATGAAAGCATGGAGAACTTGTGAGTAAAGCTTGAATCTGCAACACCTGTGTCCTTTTTAATTTCCAGAATTATAGAACAGAGTAGTGACTCTGCCAAAAAGTGCAGCCCTCCCACTATTCAGCTTCTTGTTGTCCACAATCCTGACTTCTGAAAGAGAAGCCCTGCCTCTGTGTACAGGAGGTGAATGTCATGGCAAATGTAACAGGCACAATCTAGTCCAGACTTTGTGCTACACAGTAAGTTACTTAATTGGAGACTTGAAAAAGAAATAGGTATACTTTTTATATGGTCCCAGAAATTGCTAGTATTTAAGACAGAAATCCTTTCTGACTGGTTTGCTTTAAGCTTCACAGCAACTCTTTAACAGCAGATGCTCCAGTCTGAACTTAGCTGCAACTAGTGGTTGCTGTACCAGCATTAACTGAGGGGGGAAAAGAGTTGGAAATAGTGTGTTTGTATGAAAAAGATGTAACTGAGTGTATTAATTAGAAGCAGAAAGCAAGAAATATTCAGAATGGACAAAATGGCCTTGTTTATGTAGACAACTTAACTTGCTTTCAAATTCCTCAAAGTGTCTTTAACCCTGAGGTTATCCTGCCTCTCAGAGGCGATCACATTGTTTCTTATGTGTGTACAAAACACGGTACATGTGTGGAGAAGCTTAAAGACTGAGAACCTGCTTGCTGTGTATGTGAACACAGCAGGCAAGCCTACAAACAGCATGGCAAGTCCATTCAGATAGAGCCTGTCCTGGCACCTCATCTATGCTTTCTTGTACAGAAAGCCTTAGAGAAAAGGAAGGCTTCTGGGTGCTGTCCACACCCACAAACAGATGTAGAAGTGGAAAACTAATACAGCAATTGGCCATGATAAACTCTCAAGAGAGGTTTTGTAACCCACAATTGGCCAGGATAATCCCAGCCACGTAGTTTGTCTCCCATGAAAACTGCCTGACCTCAGATTTCTTTCTTGGAGCGTGTGGCTGGGTTTTTTTTTTTCCACTTCCCTCCCCTGGGCATTCAATGGAATAGCTCTGTTTACTAACGTTCCAGCCGTTCCAAGTATAATATGAGGGTGTCAAAAATATGATGCTATTTCAGGTTTATAAACTTAAGTTAATGGCATGATTGGTGGCATGTGATTAAAATAAAGATAATGTAAAAACTTCGAAAGAATGTTACAAGATACTAAAAACCTCTTAGAGAGGGAGACCTCACAATTTGTTGGAGATTTTCAGAGAAGGTTTGTTTATAGAAGAATCTCCATTTTACATTTAGAACAGTCACATTTTGAACAGTCTCAGATTTATTGGAGTTCCATCCAAGACAACTGCAGGTATATATCAAAGCAAAACACTTTTCTGATTTTATGATGCACTCAAAATCATGATGCTGACACAAAACGCTTAGCAAAGAGCTCTTGGACAATAGCTGAATCTTAGGAAGATTCCCAGAAGATTCCTTCTGACCCTCAATTGCATTATTATCTCAAGGAATCACACACAGTCAATCAAGCTGGTGAGTTTTACAGTATGTCGTTTTCTTACTCCAAACCCTATGTTCATGCATGAATCACACATTGAGAATAGCACAAATACCAGTTTAAAGGTGCTCTGTAGGGACTATTCTTCATGATGAAAACCATTAGTTTAAAATCAAGATGATAGAGTTGGGAATTTTCTTTCTGAAAAATGTATTATTTTGCATAGTCCCACAGCTCATAATTCATCTCCAGGTGGCAAGTATTAAAGAGCAAAACTATAAGGAGTAAACAAGGGAAGAAGCAGGTCTACATTGTTGTCTAACAGTATTTTGACATCAGAAAACTACTATATTGTTGACAGATGCTACGGGATGCTTATTCCAAGTTGTGTGTATAATTCACATGCACAGGAGTTCATAGGATCAACACTGGTATTGGATTTTAGAAGCTATAAGTAAATCATTTTGATGGAAAACAAAATAACATTAAGTCTGCCAACCAGTTCTTGGAAAATAAACCACATGTGTATAACTTGTGAAACAAGGAGGCAGAGTTTCCGTTAAATCAGCTTGTCTGAAACTTCTATAATTTTTGTTTGGTACTCAACACGTACATTAGTGTGTAGAGAGGCTACAGACAAACCAAGTGGCCCCACGGAAGATGGGGTCATCCTGCTGAAACTCTGTTTCAGATGGACAGCTAGCCAAAAACATGATACATACATGCTTCATAGTATTCTTGGATGCTGGGATTAAGACGGACCTGAAGCACCATGAATTGTCCCACAAGGATGAATTTTAATTATATTGGCATGTTCAGTAGCCCAGCCATGCTTTGAATTGGGCCTGCTGGAATATGAATAATAAAAGCAAGACCAGCTACATTTGCAACTTGCTGGTCTGCACTCAATATTGTTACCATGTGATTTATATCTGTCCAGAACAAGAAAAAAAAGTCCTCTCTTAACATTGCCAGTGGAATACTCTGGCACATCTCTCTTCATTCCTCCCTCCCACTGCATTTGAAAAGGACTTTATCACTGTAGCTGCTATTCTGTGCAGTGACACTAAAGTGTTTTCTAGACAACAAAGAACTGAGGTAGAAAGCTTTGTCCTTTCCAAAATGCAGAATTTCAACCAATATTAGGAATATTGCTAAATTAGAACATGAGAATGTGATAAATTTCCACCTTTGCACTGAGCAGCCTTTATTTAATGTGCAAGCCCTAAGGAAGTGATAACAACACAAGGAAAAAAAAAAAGAGATAAAAATACAGCATTTTGTGATACTGTCCACAGTATTATACAACACTGCTTACAATAATGAAAAAAGTCTTTTGGGATCTTATCTGGAGTATATTCTTTATCTCTGCATCTTTCTAAACTGTTCTTATCACAAACTCTTTTCTTTCCGTGCTCATCCATGAGGAGGGCTTTTGTTATCTGAAGGCTAGGTAAACAGGAAGGAAAACAAGCAGCCCAAGCTATTGTATGTCATTGGGCAATGTCTTACTGCCACCTTGTGTTGAGTAAAAAAATATGAAGAGCTCATGTATCACACATATAAACAAAACAAACAAACAAAAAAAGCTGTCCCGAAAATAAACAAGAAGGAAAATTTTCAGAAAGGTATGTGAATACATATATAAGTTTATAAAAATAGTTTAAGAGTTCATAAAAAGAGGACAATGCTTCGTTTCCATTTCAAACTTTTCTTCACAAGCAAGTCGCAAATGGCCACTTTTGGCTGTTAAAAGCTGAAAAAAGGGCAAATTTTTTTCCTGGGGAAAATTAATGGACATTTTTTATTTTATTCCCTGTGTAGTTTGTTTTTTTTTACAGTTACATCATGAATAATGGGATTTCTTGTGAAGCTGGAGAGATTTTTATCCCACTCTTGGGCTATTTTTCTAACATTACAAGCAACACTTTTCACACATTGGTACATCCAAGTAATGAAAAATTCCTACAGTGCTGTAGCTTTTTACAGTTGGGAATAAATCCGCGTGCTGCCGACAACTTTCCCACCCACCAGATAAATCATATACAGTGACAGGATTGGTCCTTGCACTTTAACAACTTAAAAAAAAACGTTGCCTAAAGAAAATCTGTCCTCTGGTAGCTCCGCAGAGATTAGTTTTCCTTGTGAAGCAATCACTGCACAGCAACACATACACACACACACATACACACGCACGCACAGACAAAGCCAGGAGACGGCAAACTCTTCCACAGCAAACATTTGACCTTGCAGAATGATGATAAAAGAACATAATTAATCAAGTATGTATTAAAGATGCTGTGATTACTACGGGTTGGCTCTCTATCCATCTTTGCTAGATAATGCTGTCCCTACCGTGATGGCTCACTGAACACCATCCTTTATGCTTTAAATCAGTGGTATTCAGCTTGTAGTTTGCAGAGCCCTCAAAGTCTTGTGGACTATTTCTAAAGTGCCTGAAAAAACAGATTTTTAAAAAGAGTACATTTTTAAAAGAGCACATATATAGTTAGCTACAAAAGATATGCAAAGTTTTCAAAAGGCCATTCTCCATTGGCCAAAATTCAAAGACCCACAAACAGAAAGAAGTAGGAAAGCACTGAATTAAAGCTCAGACTTGATCTCAAAGATCTGGGAGCCACTCGCAATTGCAACATTTTCTTTAGGACACCTCATCATTCTATCTTCAAACCTGTTGAAACCAGTAAAAGCTACAATCAGCTTTACTACTTAGTACGATGCCAAGTACTGTTTATAAACTGCTTGAGGCTTTTCAAGTTTGTTGTGCTACCATGGCCATGGATTTCTTTAGTACAGTAGATAACATGATTACTAGGCAAGTCTTCAATAAACGCGAAAGTATTTGGGGGCGATAATATTGATTAGTGAGAAGTAGTTCCACTAATTCCATCATCATCAAATGGTTCATATGAGCATTACGAAATGGTAATGGCCTAAAGCTATGCAAATTTCACCTCCCAAAAAGTCAGTGCCTGTGATGCCATTAGTCCCAGCACAAAAGAACAGAAGTTCTATGGTTTCATGCAGTATGATAAATGGTTGAACTAGTTACTTAATTTTGTGTGGATGATAAAGACTCTTTTCAGACATTTATGTCTGTTGCTAACCCCAAGTCATAAAAATGGGCTTGTTTAATGTACTTGATGGAGGCAAAATGCTGCCTCTCACAAGGGTTCACTGACTTCAGTCACTACAGTCTGTCCTCAAGGCATTATTTGCAGGGTTGGTGAGAGTGCTTCTATAGCAATAAAAAATTAAACCAATCATAACTAAATATGTATAATATGAATTACCACTTGGGTTTTGATGTCTGTAACCAGAATAAGTCTTCCCATTCCCATATTAACTCCTTGCTTAGAAGAAACTTTTTCTGATATTATTATGTCTAACTGGGAAAATCTGTGCTTTAGGCAGTCACGGGAACATATTAACAAGGTCTAGATATAGTGAGTTGAAGAAGATGTTATGGCATAGCTTGACAGGCCCAAAACAGGGGATTGCTTCATATCCAAGTGAACAACCCAAGTCACACTGCCTGTGTTTGCTGAACAGACGAGACTTTAAAAAAAAAAAAAAAAGATAGCTCAAAGAGAGGGACAAAGACGAAAGAATCAGAAAAGGGGCAGCACACACATTATTTGTACCACAAATCCTCCTTCCGCTTAAGAACTTTTATAAGAGAGGAATTTTCAAACCCTGGGACTCGTAGTCCTGAGCGATCTGTTAAAGTACCCATGTCAGGCTCCCAATAGTTTCCACAGCAACGCTTCTACTGCCCCAAACCCTCTTTTCTTCTTAGCCACCTATGTTTCCTCAGGAGTCCTTCAAGCTTTGGGGACACAGTCATATCATCCTGTGTCGGCTCTGCTGGTCAAGGAGAGGTAAGAACACAGCTCTCCTCTTACTACAGCTGTATTTTTTTACTGGCTTTACCTTCTTTCATTTCCTTTCCTTTCCTCATCTTTCTCCTCTGCTCTTCACCTTCCCCTTTTGTTACAAAATGAACCAGCAAGACATATCTCTTTTTCAGTCCCATAAGGACTCGAGGTCACCTAAGTCAGAGACCTCTCCTGGCTATAAGCAAGAAAGATGACGGTAACAGGAGTAACAGGGAGTTTTTCAGACTTGTTACCCAAAACAGCTTCCATTCTGCTGCTCTTTTAAGTCTCAGTCAATTGTAGGGCTCCTAAATATGTAATATGGTAACGTTTCTGTGAATGTCTCCCAGCCTGCATTACCTATTCCAGGTAAATATTCACAGAAGTGCCTCATGGTCTTATTCCAGATCCTGCAAAACACACACTTGTGGTTATTGTGCCCTGCCTGTAAGCATAAAGACCTGCGAGGCCAAATACCAGAAAGTAATTAGAGATGTGTGCATTTAAATCTCTTTAAGAGTAAAGGAGAAATAATTGAGCCGGCCTCTTCCATTGCAGAATTGTCAAATTACCAGTGCTCGTCCAGATGCCATGCTTACCTCTGGCAGGATGTGCATTTAAGTAAAACCTACTAAAAATGGTTGCTTAAGACTGAAAACGTCCCTTTCTTCCACATTACAGGGAGAAAACTCACCCATATCCACAGGTGAAAGAGCCATTGATATCAAGGCTGCATAGCATGAATTGGGATTAGAAATCCGCAGGAAATATAACTGCTGATCTCTGATCCCATCAAACCCTCAACTGTGTGACAGCCTTGAAAGTGTTTGATTGGAAAAGCCTGTCTGGAAGCTCCAGAACATGAACTATGCTTTTGGTGCTCTTTGAATCAGACTTGTTTGATGGCAGCCGTTGGTGACTTTTAGCAGACCAGTATTTTCTCCTGCTTCTGTCTGTAAACCCAGAAGGTTAGAAGTCATTCATTTAATCATGAGAATGAGGCTCAGTTGCTTTTTCTGACAAGACTTTGAAGGATTTCTTTGTTAAATTCTTAATTCCTTGCTCAGGGTTCATGATTGAAATAGCTCTATATTGTTTTAACTTGCCCATGCTAAAGAAAACAGAAGAGAAAATGTATGCTCACACAGCAGCCCATTGTGCTGTGTAGATTTACCCACACCATTATGGACAATGGCTGCTCAGCTGCCAGTATTTAACAATAAACAAACATTAACAAATAAAAATGTTTGACAATAAATTTAATTATGGGGGGAGGGAGTTATTTTTTTGTGTGTTACATAACACCAAGGAAGAACTTGCTCAGGAAGGGCAGTCAGTATTTCAAGCAGAGGAGCTATGCAAGTAAATCATTGATGGAAAGAGGGCCCTGCATCTGGGACAGAGGATAAAAGGGAGCTCTGCAGCCAGCAGGATGCAAAATGACAGCTGTTTAAACCACATTTCTAACTGCCCTGGCCAATGGTTTCATATCTCTGAGGAACAAGCAGGCAGCCATGGGGGGAGGTGGGACACAGAAAAACAGAAAAGATCAGCATATTATTATTTCTATTGTGACCAGGCTGTCTGTTCCTGTCCAACTTCTATAATAGCTAGTTAGCAACTGCCAAAGTTTACCCCATCCAAACATCTGGTTATCCAGGCCCTGCTTTCCTCTCAAAAGCTTTAATGAGTTTTAGCATGTTTGAAAGAGCATTTCCCTCTGGCTTACTGAGATAAAACAAGATATAAACAGTCCCCTTGAGCCTGGTACATCCCATGCCCAGTAATGTTGCCAAAATGGCTTATTCCTCTATTGTCCCAGGCAATTTATTTGCCCCCAGATTTGCTGAAAAAAGCATCTGATGAAGTATACAAAAACCCTATGCCTTATGAAAAGGACCATTCCCCCACTCTGTCCAGGAGCAAGAATAAAGCCGCTGGAGAGGGTACTTCTTACCACCAAATACTGTGATGAGGCTTTGCAGCAACAGAGGATGGTACCTCCTGCCTCTGATACTTCTGTGTGCTGCCTCCATCCATGATGGAACACACCTCTCCTCTGCAGCAGCTGGTCTGTGAATGCTTCCAGCCCCTGACTATATTTTTATACTGCCTGCATCAGCCAGACCTCCACAACTGTCTCTAGTGAGAGTCTTCCTGAGCACGACCCACAATCTCTGAAACACATGGATTTCATGTTAAATCTGCTGTCTGACAGGAGGAGGTTGGGAATACAGTCCAAGTAGCTACGATCAAAACCAACCTTCCAGAAAGATATAAAGTCCTATATGCAGTATGAAAAGATGAAAGGAAGAGAGGTGGGGGAAACTGACCAAACGCTCCAGTAATTCCTGACATTACTCCAAATGTGCTTCGCAAGTTTCTTGTTAAACCCAGTACTTGTGTACTTTCACATGATATAAGGCTTATTTGCTCATCCAGATTCTTATTCTGAGCAGACTACCAGACTACCTCACAGGCACGAAAACTCTGTTTAATCCAGTAACTCAGCAGCTGGAACCCAGAAAGAATTGTGCCAGAAAGAACAGTGAAAGTTTCCATCCAAATTTCAGTAAGGGACTTCTATGCTGCTTTGGGAAGTCTTACTCAGCTCTTCATCCATTTTAGCTTACACTGAAACAGTTACAGAAATGAAAAATCTGTCTGTGGTACCACATACAGAGAGCGATGGTAAACAATATATTAAGTTTGACAAGGTGTCTGATGAGAAGTCACAGGGTGCTGGATGAAGCTATGCAGTTTTTTTGCTGTGTGCACAGACCTACCACATCAGAGGAAGAGCAAGGTGACAGTACTTCTTTACACAGCCCTGTAAGCCTGCTGCTGTATCCACTGAATCCTCTCTCTATCAAAGACACGCTGACAATAAGGAAACTCAGAAAAGAAGAGAGAATGAGTACATGGCTGAATGATAGATTTTCCTGCAGCCACTTGCTTCAGAGCATGGACCACAGCTACTGCTCCTACTGGTTCTGGTTTCTCCTGGTTCCTAGTGTATTTATCACTATTATCTCTCCTGCCTTCTCACTACAGCTGCCCTACAAAATGTCTCAGCTACCTTCCTCCACCACCTCCCAGGTGCTGTTGCATATGCATCTCAGCTGTCTCTGCTCCCCAGGTACGCTTCACTGCAGACCCAGCTATAAGAAACAAGGCTGAGGATGAGCAGAAAGCTTGTGAGCTGCACCACTACGCATTAGGGGAGCTCCTTCCTCACTCCAGGACTCACAACACCACACGAACCATCTGCCAATCCCTGAACACCCCTTCTACTTTGACCTGACCAGAATGAGAAAAGGTGAAACGAGCACCAAAAGCGATGGTGCTATGATGAATTTCTAGCATCCAAAAAGAGTTCAGACTGTACAGAAAGAAAGCATAGCTAGAAATTACATCGCATACCGGGAGACTATAACTGTTGATTAAAACACAGCAGCCCTTTTACTTTGTTCTTTAGTCAGGCAACAGTACAGGGTGACAAGTGAAGCAGAATTTGGTGTCTAGCTCCAAAACTCATTTTAGAATTGAGGGCATATCTGTCTCTTCACCTGTAAAGTCATGGGAAGAAGACATTTGTCCCTTTTGACTTGGGAGTTTTACCAATTTCACGTTCCTTTCCCCCTTCCACATGCCTGAGACAACCGCTTATTCTCCTAGGAGAGCTGTTCTATCCTAGCATTTCCTCTTTTTCCCTTGGATTTTTCCATACACATAGACATACACACTCAAAATGTTTCTGCTATAGTTTGTTAACTGAGTGTTGTAGCTCAGGTTTTAGGAGGACTTATTGGAGAAAAGGGAAAGATGAGCGATTCCTCTTGGTGAATCTGCAGCCTTCCAAAATCAAATGTGACAGCAACAGACAGGCACAACAGGAGGTGGCAATGATGGCTGCAAGACATGTGTCACAGGTGAACATTATCTGTAAATCTCACATGTGCTCTCAAACTGGAGGCCACTTCTGAAACTTCAACTACTGGTCTCCGTTTGAGGCAGGATCTCATAGTTGCAAGTCACATTCATTTCTGACTTCAATTTTCTAGAAAAAGCAATGCATTAACTTGTGGTCTCCAGAGATATTTTTCTTTATACTCCTTCACAGGCATATTCAGGTTATATTCCAGATTTCTTCTGGAGATCCCCTTACAGAGATCTTTGTGGCACTGGAGATGACAGAGCTTTAACTTTTATTTTACTGGAGTTTGAGTTCTCTATCCATCTCATATCCACAAATTTGTCCCTGGCTACTGACACATCTTTGAGGAATACTGAACACACGCCTAGGTTTATATCTGTGCAGGGCCATTACATCTGATAGATTCTGTTTGAAGGACTTCAGACATCCGTGTAATCAGCCTCTGAGATAATGCACATGAAACAGCAACAACACAATTACACGGCCAGACTGAACTGTGGCATTTTTTGACTTTTAGTGGTTAACTGTGTAAATGTACTCTTTAGTTAATGTCCACTTTTGTATTTGAGTCCCCTTGGATTTGTTGTTTGTTTGCAATTTTCGTTTGAGGATAACATTTCAAAAGGCTAATCTCTACTGCTTCAAAGCTATGCTGCTTAGACAATAATTACACAGCAACCATGCAAAAGTTGTTGGTGTTTGGCTCGACACTAGTCCAATCATATAATTTTATTCTATTTCCCTGTAACCAAGATGCCTTAAAAGTAATAGATAAGTGAAACATGAATACCGTCTTTCATTATTCCATTACTCCCTGGACTCACTTTTTTTTCTTTTTAAATTATCTACTATCTAGTTTGTAGTTGTTTTGGAGCTCACGGAGCTTGGCTTATACTATGCAAGCACAGATTACGTCTTTCAAAATAGCTACTTTTTTTTCTAGTGACATGCTTTTCCAAATGCTTATATTTTAATCAATTAAAACCTGCTTTTCTTTGCAAAAATTCAGTGCATTGCAGTCCAGGGAGGGATATTTCTGAATCGGTTCCAGTATTTAACTTTTAGGTTTTGTTATGCTTAAAAATAAAGTACCTTTCCATTGTAAATATGCGTGGGTTTTTTACTCCATCCAGTATCACTAGCTGAACTAATGTTTCTAAAATCTTTCAGAGGCAATTGTCTTTTCATAGAAAACTCCAGGGATGGAGTTAGACAGTAAAATGGTTGTCTCTATCCTGGGATCCCAAAAAGCAAGGAGCAATAGGGGTCTTGATTTAAAAAAAAAAAATAACAGAGGCCTATAAATGTATAACTCTTGTGCTGGTTTGTGTTACTTCTTCTATTACTGCCTGCCAGATTAATACTGGGTTTTATCTTGCACGTACCTAAATGCCTCAGGTATAAATTCACCAGCGATTCAAGGTCAAAGCACGGCACTGGCTTTCTTTACATGTGGGTGATTTATAACATATTGAATGTTACTTCTGCTACGATCCCAGAATTTAAGGCTCAAGGCAAACAGCCCTCCTTTTCCTATGTGTCAGTTTCCCACTCTGTAAACTGTGCAATAAGTATGGTAGTCAGACAAATGGGACTTGGAAACCTCTCCCACAAGCATGGTGATGCAGAAAAAAAGACTGATTTCACTATCCCAAGAAGAGCAGTCACATTGTACATTCATTCAGGCACTGGAACATTTTATCCAAAGTCTGTGCAGTCTACATCTTTGGAGGGTTCACAACCCAAAAGGATGAAGCCTTGAGCTACCTGGTTTCATCTCAGAGCCAACCTTGCTTTGAGCAGAGTTCTGATGGAGACCTCCTGAGGTCACCTGCAGCCTAAATTAATCTCTGACTCTATAAATCCCCTCATCCTTAAAGCCACAATGACATTTCTAAAGCAAAACCCTATTTCAAAGATTGCTGGATTGGAACATCTTCAGAAACTGATAGGGCGATTACTTCTACCCAGTTTCTGGTGCTGAATTATGGCAGAGGTGTAACTTCTGTATGACAGGTATGAGACGCTGGGACTACTGCAAGAAGCAATGCCTGGCATTAGGGATAGTTGAGTAGTGAGTGATGAGGGATCTCACAAGGCTGAGGCTTCAGTAGTGTGCTGCAATGTATCTACTGACAGTGCTTGACAGAAAAATGAAATGAACAACAGGCACTAAACCAAAGGACCAGATATTTCAAGTGAACCCATTTCACACCTGACCAAGTTAATCAGTGAGAACCACAGTGTCTGAATGGGGTGTTTTATGAAATTAATTAAAACCAGAACATTTTGAGAAGTTGAGAGAACAGCCGGTAAGAAATGGAAGATACACATCAAATAAACAGTAGCCTGGAAAATCTTCCTATGAAAGTGCCTGACCACTAGGCTATTTACTATGTTGAAGATTAATCTCTGACTCTATAAATCCCCTCATCCTTAAAGCCACAATGACATTTCTAAAGCAAAACCCTATTTCAAAGATTGCTGGATTGGAACATCTTCAGAAACTGATAGGGCGATTACTTCTACCCAGTTTCTGGTGCTGAATTATGGCAGAGGTGTAACTTCTGTATGACAGGTATGAGACGCTGGGACTACTGCAAGAAGCAATGCCTGGCATTAGGGATAGTTGAGTAGTGAGTGATGAGGGATCTCACAAGGCTGAGGCTTCAGTAGTGTGCTGCAATGTATCTACTGACAGTGCTTGACAGAAAAATGAAATGAACAACAGGCACTAAACCAAAGGACCAGATATTTCAAGTGAACCCATTTCACACCTGACCAAGTTAATCAGTGAGAACCACAGTGTCTGAATGGGGTGTTTTATGAAATTAATTAAAACCAGAACATTTTGAGAAGTTGAGAGAACAGCCGGTAAGAAATGGAAGATACACATCAAATAAACAGTAGCCTGGAAAATCTTCCTATGAAAGTGCCTGACCACTAGGCTATTTGCTATGTTGAAGATTGGGTTCTGGAGTGATTTTTTTTTTTTTTAAAATATTTTTTACAATGATGATAGTTTGGGGGCTAAAGAAACTCTGGCCTCCTTCCCAGCCAGTGAATGATCTTGCCTAAGAAAACTGATGGCTAGAGTTCATGTCCCTCTCCATTCAGGCTAGGAACAAAGACCCTAAAATTCACTGTGATCATCATAAGAAGCCTCACTTTAAGCCAAGACATGACAACTTTCTGTTTCCTGGCAACAAAAACTGAGTTAGTTGGTGACCAACTAGAGAGGTTAACTCAAAGCACGGTATTATTTCATTAGGAGAAATGCATCAAATAGAAAAGATATTACAAACCAGTAAACTCTGTACGAATGCCAAGTTAACAAAACAAAAGTATTGTCCACAATCTGAACAGCTACATGACTCTGAAAAATCTTTTTATTGTGGGACAGGTTTTTAGGGATGATCCCCCAAACAAACTTTAATCTCTCTATAAGCACCGCAGAAAGAAGCATCTCCAAGGCATGTTGCTATGGCATAAAGACTAAGTTTGTGCAACGGACTAGGGGAAAAAACCCTACATTACTTTAAATAAGAACTTCAACTCTTCTTTGACTATGGAGCTAAAATCAGCTCCTTCATTGATTATATTCCATAATACTCAGTTTTATAAGACATTGTTGCTGAATCTTAACCATAAAGTCATTTGAAGTTATGACCCATAACTTGGAAAGGATACCCAGTGACAGAACTAATTAGGATCACTGAAGACAGTTTGATTACTGAAAATTACTCTCTTATTATAATGATAACAACATATTTCTGGCCATAAAATGTCCCTAGTCTTTACAGTACATATCCGTAGATACGCATAAATACACACACAGAGAAAACTGTTGATGTGCACATGGATGTTGCTAACCTGGGTTTTGCCTCCAGAGCACTCACAAAATTTCTACTGCTGTGCGTACATGAAATAGGTGCATTCTGCAAACTGGAACCTCTTCTGACAATTTGGCTTTTGGGTCAATACACCCGCATTTTTTATAAGCCCACAGCTAAAACTGTAGCCAAGTCCTATGTAGCCAAGTCATAGGAAATGGAGAAAAGGCTTGAGGCCAACAAATGCAAAAGAATAAAAGGGAACAAGGATTTTAACTAAAAATGTAAAATTCTCATCCACTGTATTCAAAGCCACCAGTTTCAATAGACTGGATTTCACTATACATTTTTTTAAAAAGAAAGTTTCAAATAGCATGTCAGCATGTTACTCCATAACTTCTTTTATTTTAAAGTGCAGTTATTGTGATTGCATGCTTTAGCCATTCCTTTATTGCAGAGGAGTTGTCTACAGACAGAGCACAAAAGAGAGGATTGATGTCTGTTTTATAGAGATGTACAGATCACAGTGTCTCATCCAGACCACAAAGAAAGATCAGCACAGACTCAAACTCTGACCAAGCAAGTTCCAATCCAAACCACTGAATACACCACATCTTGCAAGTCTTACTGCTGCTCTGAGAAATGCCCTGAGCCAGAAGACAGAACTGACTTGTCAGAGGTTTCGGTGCTGTTTCCACATACATTCTATGTCCCACAACAGCCACAACCTAAAAATCCCTGCGTGGGTGCAAGCAACCCAGTAAAAGCATGTGAGGCTGACATCAACAACTCATCCTGAGACCTGGCTATACTTCAGGTACCACCATGGGGAGCCCTGGAAGTGTGATGTTTTCTGCCATTTGTGAGCTACTTTCATATGTGATCTTTGCTGAATATGAGCCTCTCTTTGCTCTTTGTGGTATGAGATATATGTCTTCTGGCTGGGTTCAGAAGGCTGCTTGTGCTCCTCTGGATTTAAAGTTAAATAAATGGAACTTAATATTATGCCCCTGATCACGTTAAAAGCAGTTTTTCCTTTAATTCAGTGCATTCCAAGGATTCCATCCAACTTTCAAGCACAATGCCATTTCACCAGTTTTAAATAAATGCAATGGTTTCAATGCAGCAGATTGTCTGAAGAGGATAGCGTAATATGTATGTACACTAGCAGACAGGCATTTTAATATTATGGCATATTATTTATTATCCCTCCCATTATGAGATTAACTGATTATTTTGGCAGTTTTGTTTCTCTTTTACAGGGATGAAAGTGGTGCTGGCATGCTGCAGATGGCATCATCTGCCGACTGGAAAATTTATTCATGAGATGAGCTAGAAATGAACAGTGTTTCAAACAACTTTCAGACACTGTTAGATAATTACTGAGTCTATTTTATGGAGATAATTTCAAGTACCATTTAGGCAATATTTAAAGAAAGCAAAAAGGCAACTTCAAAGAATTTATCTATTAAAGAAAGAAATACAACATGGATTAAATTACTAAAGACTGTTGTGTTGACACCTTCTTTAACGTCTTAGTTTCTGCAGAGGAAAGGTTTTTCTTTGGAAGGAAAATTGCACAAAAATTTAATTGCTTTTCATAACTTTTTAGAGATTAATTTCTTCAGAAATGACCCACTTATGAGATTTCCATGGGTTTTCCATATTAAAAGATTCCTCATAATACAGAAATAAAATGTATATAGAAAGAACTGCTTAACAAGATATATTGTTAAGAAATGCAGAAATATTGTGTGAATATAATACTCATATAGTCCATGATTTTTTAATAACTGAAAATTTTAGCCACTTAAAGACATTTATCAGAATTCCAACCTTCTAAATATTTTCCTAAATATGAAAAATCTTTTCCTTCAGCCAAAATTTTTATTGGTTCATATCATGTGTTAAAAGTTAACATACTGAAAGAGCGAAGTATGAAATGAATGTGATGTAACTGAAAGCTAAATTATGAAATTATCTGCAGACACTGCCACAAGAAATTCTAGTGACTGATACATTAACAATAGGCCTGGCTAGGCAGCCCTGAGGAGCCAGGATCATTCTCCAATAGAAATGAAGCAAAGGTCTGGACTCCTTCGGACCCTACAAACCAAGTCAATGTGCAGTGCTACATCTCAGGAAAAGCAGAAAAATCCCAGAAATGAGCAGTCAATCTCTCATTAGACCCAAATTCAGTATTCCAGCCTTGGCACAAAGCAAGGTGCCTTTTGGAGGCAATGACTGACAGGTTCCCAAAAGAGGTCTTATTTAGCAGATGGTGGGAGTGAATACCATCTGGAATATATAGAAGTTATGTTACACTGACAAGGCCTTAATGTGAGCCCAAAATCTCAAAGCTCGCTGATTTTAATAACAGAACCACTGCCACTATCACCAAAACAAGGATTTCAGCCCTTTTGCATAGCAGAAATCAATCAATCAGTTTTGTCATACAGGGGATGTGAAAATAGCCCATGAGACAAATTGTGGCTAATCAATATAAAAAAGGGAGAACTCAGTAACTATCAGAATAATTTATCAGAATATTTCAAATTTAAAAACAAATGGAAAAGTCTGATCCTTTTTTTAACAAAGATCTACATACAGCAGCTTGCCACTTTTCACTTGATTCTGAGTTCTGTTTTTTCTCTGAGCAGATATACAAAACTTCAACTGGAAATAAACATAGCATTTCTTTCTTAGTATCACAACTGTTCTCTTGAGATATTATCTTTTTGAAAAATAATAATTAAATCCTAAAGATAAACACTTTGTAAGTAAGGATATCTTATCAACTGAGTTCTATTTGCCATTTTGATAATTGATTGTAAACTTGCTTAATGGAAGTATTATTTTTCACACAAGCTGGTTTTTTTCAGTACTGCCCGATATAGTAAGTGAAGACACCCGTCTGTATCTGTATTGGTTTTCTGCTGATCTTTTTGGACATTTTCACCAAGTAGTTTTTTCTCAGCATGAGACCAGCTGGAAAACTCCAACCATCACTAGATGGTTGTAGAATACTTTTTTTAACTGCCAAAACTTTTGAAGAAAAAAAAAAAATCCAGAATAAAAGCAAATCCACTTGATGCACTTTCACTGTTCTTCTCCCATTTAGGATATTGCATTGAGCTCCGAATAATTTCATTCTTTCTCCAAGTGAAGAGAATAGAGTCACTACACTAATCTTTGGATTGGGAGTCTATTAAGCCTTCTTTTAGATTAGCATGTGTTTGCAGGGGTGAGTGCAATTCTAAAAAGCTAAAACTCCAAGTCTTATTGCTAAGAGGGATGTATAAATCACTTAGATGTGTTGATTACCAAAACAGTTGACACCAAGTCCATGGAGCCTGCTATTCATAGTAGTTTCTAGCTACATATAGTTGTACGTTAGCATAGCGTGCTATCAAAGGATATAAAATACAGACATGTATGAGTATCTTGTTGAGATGATGAATCTGTGGATTTTCCCAGTGTAGGGGACAATCATTAACTATTTATTAAATATCAAAGGTACAGCACTGAAGAACAACAAGAAAGCTGCTTCCAGCCCTAAGGAAATGGCTGCCTGTTTTTGTGATGCTCATAGCTAGAGAGCAGCACCTCCGGATTTGCTCTCCAGGACACATGAATGCAGAGCAGAGATTTTTTAAGAGGTGTTCACACATGGTTCACATTGTAAATGAAGCAGCTCTTTTCATGACTTAGTCAAAGGGTGCTCTGCTTTATGTTGAGGATGAATGCAATAAAGAAGCTCCCTTCTTTTGCTTGCCTTTGTATTATGTTGCAGTCACTAGGGAACTAATGGTCAAATCACTGCCTACTGACTGTCAACACCAAAACAACTTCTGAAGTCAGTTGTATCCTAATAATTTCCCAGGTATTTTCAAATAGCTACAAAGAGGATGGTAAGAAAATTACCATGTGGTAGAAAGACAAGCTAGCACAATTATTTTATGTCTACGTCTATTTTCATTATAAAAAATACCATTTCCATTTTCCTCCATTATCTTTTCTCCTTAAGCTAATGCTAATAGAAAGAGACCCTAAGAGTAGGTGTAGTCATGGTAATTCATAGTAGATGACTTCTCTCATCAGTTCATAGTAGACATAAATTTCCTCTCATCCCCACGAACATCCTTAAGAAAAATTGATCTATGTTTCCTCCATTGAAAAAATTTTGTCAATAAAAATTTAAATGAATTTAAAAACCAAAGCAATGTTTCCAAGTTTGGGCAATGGTCAATCATGCCATACTTACATGGCCCTATCTATGGTCGAGTTAAATAAACAGGACAAGTTCTCAGCCAGAATAACTCAGGGTAATTTTGCTGAGCTGAACCAACTACTTCACTTGAACATCCAGTCTCAGAGGGGTACAAGAAGCAGCACTAGCTTTATGGTGAGCTTCATACCTTTCATTTCCATCATAAGATAGCATTTCACATGCATTTTTTTGCTAACATCCAAACACTATCTCTTAGGGCTTCAAATGTCATTATTAAGAAAGAATGATCCACTGTCTGCATATCCAAACAGTGAACTGATATGTGTTACCAAAATCAAATAGATCTTTGCCCAGCTAATATTAACAGCAACATCTGCAACCAGGTAAGCAAGCACAGCAAAAGTTCCCTTGAACTTGCTTTTCTATTGTCCTGATACATTCTTCAGTTGGAAAGTAAGTGTCATTTATTGAAATTAGATAATAAATTTGAATGAACTTGATGATACTAGATATGAGTTTATAACTTTCCAAAATATTGGGGGTTTTTGTTCTAAAGTAATCTTCTCTCACAGCACATTAGGTCCTAAAAAGCATACGCAGAATGGAAAAATGTTTATAGATATTTGATGAGAATCCTGTCATTTTCTTTACTGTGATGATCATGTGGGAGCCCACCGATGAGCAAACAGGAACAGATGCCATTCTTTACAACATGTCTTGTCTTGGCAGGACTACTGCATCCACTAAATCTAGCTGTCTGGATAAACTAATGCCAATGTATAACAGTATTGGGGGGGGATTCAAAACTTTTTGTTCCCAACGTTACATGTTTCCTGGTGGTATGCCATACAGAGCTGGCCAGGAAAAAAATAAACATCTTTAAGGCTAGAATACAGCCTAGTTAGTAGAAAGTTAATGTAAAGCTATGATTTTTCACCTACAAATTTATCATGTGATTTATCCCATAGCTGGCCAATCGATATCTGTCAGTATAACAGCCTTACATAGCGCTCATGGTGATGAGGATGCTGGGTTCTTCTGATTCAGTGTTACTCTTCTGCCTACAGCTTTTACATTGAGCTGTGAAAAAGGTGGTTATGAAGGTTAATGGGAGAAAACCTCTGCAGCTTTCAATTTAACGACAGCTGTCCTGGGAACCACATTAAAGTAAAAGAATCAGTCTCATTTATCAACACTCAAGTGCACAGATTTCAGCTCTGTATTCCTGACTGATGATTTGCCAGCTTTCTGATTCCTTTCTCCATTTCAAAGTCACTTTGCTTTCAGCTGGAAAACTAGAGTTCTTTCCTTCATTACACCTCTATCCCTGCAATAATTAACATCCAGAGAGGAGAATATCACTGTCTGAAATGAAGGCAGCAAAGTTTGGAGGTCTGAACCCTGGTTCAAGACCCGGGGTTGAAAGCATCTGACAAAGTCTCACTGAAATGTTGCTGGTTTATTTATTTTATTTTTCTCCTAGTTTGTCACATGTGAAGTGAGGTATAATATTTTGCAGGACCCTTAAAATGCTCTGAGAAACAAAGGATGTTTGCACATCACCCAGATTATCTCAGGACTTCTAAATGCATCAACACGCTCTGTAACCTCTTGCCCCCTCCTTGGGCACATTACTGGTTGTGTGTACCATGTTACAGCTGACCTATGTAGTACAACATATCCTTCTCCTAGCTGGTGCCACTTTCAGCCAGGGCAAGTTCTTGTAGGTCTTCTCCTCGCTGACAAGGAGAAGCTCATCTACTGCAGAGTTTTCTGCCAGAGGCACAGCAGTAGAGGGATCCGGCTCCATCAGTCATGCCCATTTATCAGAACATAAAATCAAGGCACAAGTTTATCACTCCTTGCTGAATGGACAAGGTCAGGCAACCTCCAAGCAAACTTCATGCATCTGACAGCATCATGCTTAACACTTAGGCCAGTAAACATGATCATTAGCAGCTGGGGGCCAGAAAGCTGGAAGTCCAAGGGAAGGATTCATGTAAGATGGAGAGATAAATCCAGAATAGTAACACTTGAAGCCACTAAGGAGAAACAGTAACCTCTACTGGTGATTCTAAAATGGGTGCCTGATACAGGTCAGATGAATTATGCCCTGAGGCGCACTGCGTGCATAATAGGCTTTATCACGGACTACAGAGGGACTTGGAGAATGGTTGCTTTAGATGTGTACCTGTCTAAACATGGATGAGACGAATCCCTCTCCCAAATAACTTGTAAGTGAAATTGGAGAAAGCAGGCCAGCAGCTCTCTGATCTGCCAGGTGAGATTCAGACCTAATCCCTTGGCTGCTGTCTCCTAACTCTGCTTCAGCATTCTGCTTTGCATGACAACACGTGTTTTTAGATTAGGTGCTGAGAGATGAAAACCAGGCACAGCATCTGACAGGAAAGGCAATCACCTGGATCACTAAGAGCTATCAATGTTGTGACTGAGACACTAAAGTTCAAACTGACACCCAAGGAATTGGTAAAGAAACTCTCAGAAGAGAAGAGGAACCATGAAAGGGAGTATAAATACAGCTGAACAAAGTCTTCTTAAACAGATCAAACTTCTTGAATTATGTAGTTTGGAAGTAACTCACATCATGTGTGATAATACTCAAAAACCACTTTCTTCTAAATATATTTTTGAAAGAAATTCTTCAAATGGAAGGGTTCAACTCTTGAAGTTATTAATGTTAAAAGCATTACCTCCCCAAAACAATGCTTCACCAGACCCAGAGCAAAGTTAGATGGAAGGAAGTTTTGCCAGGACAGTCAAGTCATTTCTGTCTTACTTCAGCCCAAAACAAAGCTGCTCCTTCATTATATTTTACGTATCATTACCTTAATACAAATACCTACAGATTATTGCAAACCAAATAGAAAGTTTAATACAAAAACTGATAAATGCTTGAGAAATAACAACTCTGTTCCTTCTCTACCTTTTATCCCTTTTGACTATTAGTTATATTGTGGATGTCACTGATTTCCAAATGGAAAGAGGCTTTTCTCCATAGAGTTTGGGATATACAGAAAAATTACCATTGAAGTTCCATAGAAGTTGGTTCTGAAGAACAGAAAAGGCCTCTGCTTTTAATAGCATTTTAGAAAGTTTTTCTATTGACAGGGGGTTTTTTTAATTATTTTTTAATTTGTTTTGGTTTTCTTCTGTAAACCATATTATAATTTGCTCCAGGGGAAGTTCAAAAATAAATACCTTAAAAATCATTGTGTAAAAGTGGGAACTCACACGGTGCCACTTGATAACTTCTGTAGCAAAAGTAAGTAAAAGTATTACTGTAAAAGTAAATAATGTAAAAGTATTACTATCTACGTAGACTTTTTTAAAAAATCCACTCTTTTTATTAAGGCAGAACTGGCTGTGCATGTTAAAATCATCCAATACTTGCTCATATTATTATTAAATTCCTATTTGCTTTGCCAGATTTTAAATATTTGGCAGAGATTCCATACAATTGGTGTCTGCCATTAACTGACGGTTTTGAAACTTTTCAGGCAAAATGTTCTGTATTTTTGAGGGCAAATCTGGAGGATAAAAATGTACCATTTGTGCCATAATAACAAAATGGGAATTTCTTCTTTTATAAGTCTAGTTTTGGATTAGTCACTTGAAATTTTGTTGGCAAATAAAAAATGGGTTTTGTGTAATTTATGACGGTCCCATGAAGTCTGCCAAAATTTGTTTAAGGTAAAGCCTTGGAAAAATTGCTAACAGCTTTTTCCTGACCAAATTTCAAAAGGTTTCTGTCCACACTTACTGAAAGGATAAGCTGAACTTGCATGCTCTGTGGCTGCAGCTCTGGGACAAGCCAAGACTTTCCTCTCTAACTGAAAACAGGAAGCTTCCTTTCTTTTTTCTTTAATTAGGGATGGTAGGAGGCTGTAGGCTTTTAGAAGACCAATGTTTTGGTTGCAAAGCTACGTACCCAGAAATGACAAAATACCAGGGCGTAAATCCCCTTTCATACCTTCATACCTTTTTTGGTCTCTTTGGGGAAGATTCAGATGATGGAGCAATGGTTGCACAACCTGCACAGTCCCCTTCCCCATTTCATCCAGTTCTGGCATTATGATGGGTCTTAATCACACATTCACACTGTGTGTTGAATGAGACCCTTCCTCAGGGTACAGGATGTCCTAGCTCTGGGAATGAATCAGCACTAAGGAATGTAGGAGACTGCTGTCTTTGGACCACCACTCCTCAATTGTTCAAAAACTGAGAAGCATGAGGTGACTGAGGCTGGCATTCATAGAGAAAGAAACGAGAGTGAACATTTCCCCAGAAAAAACACATTTTCTCTCTTCATCTACCACACAGTTTCTTTGTGGTGCTGCCCAAGTCATTTAAACTGAACTTTTCGCAGGGGTCACTAAGTGCATGCTCTTTATTCTCTGGGTACTTGACTTGAGACCTGAGGTCTGATTACCAAGGGAGCTGAACACTTACAGCTGCAGCTGATATCAATAGCATCTGTGCTCTGAGCCTGTTAAGAGTTGTTCAGTGCCAAGTATATGGAAAGCAGGATCTCAGATGTTTTGATTTGAACAGCAGGGAGAAGTTCTTTTTGCCAAGTTACTTTTAATCAGTGTGGCTACCTCTACGCTCTCTTGTGAAAGCATCCATGCCAAGATCACATCTGCCAACTCTCACCACAGAACTACTCCTAGAGGAATCTCACTGATAGGCCAAGAGACAAGTCTCCAAACATGTCCTGAAGTTTTAAGCCCTCATTAGGATGCCCGCACATACACACAGTGTAGACTATCTCACCTTAGGATCAACTCTTACCTGGTTTGCCCTGCAGCTCTTGGCACTGACTTGCATTCTAGCTGTAAGCACATAACCTCTTTGTTCCTACGGGAGTACAGCAGATGATACAGTGGGATATGTAGCCTGATTTTTAAGGCCAGGTCCTACTGCAAACCTGCCACAGACCCCACAGGGCTACTATCAGGACTGCAAAGATACACCATTTGCTTCTCTTGTTTTGAAAGGGCTGTCAAGTAGCCATAAACATGTCATATGAACTCAACCAAAGGACTAACCTGGAAGTGGTGCTCAGAAAGCATAATTGCTAGATGAGTACGTTCAGGATGCACCAAATTCTGGAGGTTATTTGAAATGGGACATAGTAAAGCCCATTTCCAAACAGTTCCATCAATGGAGGATTGGAGGAAGAAGAGTGAAGCAGAGAGCGCTTTTTACCTTGATGTAGAGAGCATGCAAGGTTTTGAGGACAAGCAGCCAAAAGGTTGGGAGCATTGTAATAGAATGCCCCTTTGGCTGATGCAAAAGACCTTTCAAGAGGTAACAGATAACCATCAACCTGACATTTTCTGGTATGTGGAAAATACAGCACAGATCTGTCTATGAGCCTATCCTATGATCTGGATGCAATCCAGGCCCCCAGCCAGCCAGGTGTAATTGAGATGTTGTTTGTCCTTGCCACTATGTGAGAGACCTTCTACACTTGTCAGCAGCAAGAGACAAGTTAGCTCTGACACATGACCAAATCCAAAACAAGAGAGAGACCTCAGGGAAATACAAGAAAGAACAAATGCAACAAATGATGCTTGAAAACACAGGAAGAAAGTTGAGGACTTTTCCAGCCAGCTCTGATAACCTATATGTCTCTGAACGGACATTGGCAGAAGTACATAATCCTGGACCACATTATTTTATTTCTGGACCTGCCACCCTAAAGAGATTGTCAGTAGCCAAAAGATGGGCTAGGTGTGTGACAACTAGAGGGAGGTCCATGACAGAGCTGTGAGGCATTTCTAGACAATGCTGCACTCACTTATTTCTCTGCACTGAGACGAAGCTTCACTTGTGCTCTAGAGACCTATTTAGAAACAGGAGGCTGAAGGCTACAGCTCGGCCTGAGTTTTGGCTTAGATAAAGTAGAAAACTACAAGCTACATAAATTGCTTAGCTCTTAAGAGGCAAGGCAGCAAAGCTGAGAGCGGGTTTGGTCCACTTGGCTATAGTTAGTCCTCTGGCAATCAAATGAGTCTACCCTAATGCTAAGGCTAAACCAAATGAGAAGATAAGGAGCTACACAGACAGAATCTGGGGATCTCCTACATTAAGAAATTACTTGCTGGGTGAAAAAGGGAGAGGGCTGGCTGGAACAGCCACTGGTCTACATTGCTGAGGTAACATGAAGCATAAGGTTTCAGCATATGGAGGTTTAGTAGCATGATTAATATGCAAGTTCAGAAGGTGACTGCAGAGGCTGTAGAGAACATCTGGCTGTGTGTATTTCTGGATCAACCAGGGAAGTAGAGCTGGAGAAAACACTTAGGATAGACATGGTTATGTTCAAAGTTAGCTGAGATCGTTGACCTGAAGTATCATCTTGATCCATAAGGGGGCAGAGGTCTCCCTTGGAGACTAACCCTGGGAGGAGTCACCTGGCAAAACCTGCAGCTCTTTAAAGGACCATGGCTAAGGCTGCTGGCAGCTTTACAGTCCAGGTCAGCAAAGGTCAGTGAGCTGAGGCACTGGCTGTGCTTACAGAAGACTAACAGGAAAAGATGCCCATAAGACAATTGATTAACAACAGCTTCAGATCAGAGATGTATTTTAAGAGTAAAGTTAGTTGGCAGAAAGCTGAGATTGGAGCACAAATGTTAGGATTTAGACCAGAAGAGGCCATTCATCTAAGTATTAATTTTAGAAAGTACATGCGGGGTAACTGGAGCTTAGTCAGTTTAAATGAATTGGCTACATTTGCTTCTGAAGACGAAAATTACAGTTCACAGAATTAATGCTTGGCAAAGGTTTGCCCAGGACCAAGTTTATAGCTGGAGCTAGGATGATACTTGTTTGGAAAGGTAGTAGCTTACGTAGCTTGAGAACATATGGTGATAGGACCCAGTTAAGTACACATACATAGTCCCAGCTGAGAGGGGTACTTGCTTTATTACAATTAC
This sequence comes from Calidris pugnax, assembly GCF_001431845.1. NCBI lineage: Eukaryota > Metazoa > Chordata > Aves > Charadriiformes > Scolopacidae > Calidris > Calidris pugnax. Next base: position 11,011,553 of record NW_015094506.1, on the reverse strand, counting down.
GAGTAAAATTAGGCAGTGCAAGTAAATTCTGGGCAAAATGAAGGCAATTACTATTTCACCCACATCCAAAAATAGCCCCCCCAAGTTAAGCCAGAGAAACACTTAAATCTTTAAGAATAATTTTAATTCTGGGCAAAGGAAGTTAGAGATAGTTTTCAATTTATAGCACCAGCAGATGGGAAGGAAATAAAATGACTTATATTTATGTAATTGCTACTAAATTAACATAAGTATACCAATCACATTAAGTCTCAGCTAGAATTAAAAACAACAAAAAAAGAAAAACCAAACAAACCAAGCAAGAAAACCTGCAAGTCTCAGTCTGAACTAATTGATCAAAAATGGCCTTAAAACAAAGTTTCTACCTAGTTATGCCCAAGTCCACTTAACCAGTCTCAGTACTACATATCAGAAAACAGCTCTCAGCAGCCCCAATTTCAGGTTAGCACTCTAACTTCTTTCTTTTACTAATATTTACCTAACTCTCTCTTCCAAAAATGATCCGACATGGCAGCTACCAAGGCCCAAGTATGGGTATTGGTATCTGAGAAATGTACAACGGCCTTATTTCTAGCACAGCTGTCTCTGTCATCCTCTGAATAGCACATAGACAAACAGAATAACAGTATTTGAATGTTTAGACATTCAGAAGTTGGCAAGTCTGGTCTGGTAGACCCTGTACTAATGTGAGGACTGGTGCTTGATACTTTCATACAAGAAGTTGTGGAGGTAAAATTGTAGTAGCAGCTTTAAAGCACATTCGCATCCAAGGCTACGGAAAATCAAAGGCACTGATACCAGTTTTGGGTTATCATATTTTGAGTTGTGGATGAGTTTGAAAAAAAAAAAAAAAAACCAACCAAAACTTACAAAAAATGGAAATGTCTTAGTGCAATGTCTGCATAAAATGTTCACTCAGCCCGCTGAAAACCTGTGTTAATTATGCAATAGATCTGAACATTTGTGGAGGTTAGTGCTTCCTCACAAGTTATCTACCAAATAAACCATCTTTTCCTGAGTTTTACTTCCTATTTACCTACCCAAAGAATGCCTAAACCAATTCTGATGGTTTCCAATCAGTTCTGCAACACAAGAAATCAGTGCATTATCTATGTTTGGATGAATTCTCAAATATTCTGATAACAAAATTTATGTCAGATAGTTAGCACACTTGTTAAAATTAAAATCTAGTTGTAAGTAATGTAACCAAGGGATATTTCACTATTATTCTTCCATGAAGGATGAACAATGCATAGTTAGATCCAGCCAAATGAATCAAGAAAAAAAAAAAAAAAAAAAAGGATTGTTGGAGGGGTGAAGGCATTTCATCTGCTCTTGCAACTTGTTACATACTTGACAGATCACTCTTGCCAAACTTTATCAATGTGAAAAGTACACAAAAAAAAAAAAATTATAAAAGGAATGAAGTGTAATAAAACGTATGGGTCGTGTTACCTTTTGTAAACGGGCACTGAATCTGAAGCCACTTCCGTCTGACCTGATAAACAAATCCCCTAGAAACAAATCTACCAGAAGAAACACTAGTTCCCTATACCAGCATTCAGCAAGGAGGCTTCAAAAGAGAAAACGCTCCTGCTAAGCCTAATACCAGTTAATCAAGGACTTATTGAAAATTTGATTTAACCGCATATGAAAAGGATGTGACATACTGGAAGTTGATAAACCTTCATCTGGCTACCTTGGTAAGTTTAATCATACACACTGATTTTTCTGAATGTGTGTGGCATATTTCTGTACTTTTTTTAACAATGTATTTCCTTTACAAATATTTTGTTGCTGGCAGATTCTACTCATAAAAGTAACTCATAAAGAAACTATTAAGTTTTGACTTATTTTAAAAAAAAAGCTTAGTAATCTGAAAAGAAAAAAATAATCATATTTTTAATATAAGATTGCCTTGAAAAAAAGTCTTTAAATTTTTCTACTTCTGCAACAGAACATTAGTCACATGAATATCTGGAAACTTCATGCCGAGCTGCAAAATTCTGCATGGAGGAGGAGGTGATTATTACAAAAAAAAATTAAAATATAAAAAAGCAAAGAGAATGCCTGGCCAAACAATGACCAGTTAGATGTGATTGAACTTCACAAAAATAAAAGTATTGAAAGATTAAAAAGCAATAACAGCAAATCTCAGACCAATGGTATGCAATCATATCTTTGCTCTGAAGTGTAAATAGTAATAATTTGTCATTATTGTAATTCATTATATATCTTGAATCTGATTTTTAGTGCTTGTCCATTTTAATAAGCATATGCATTAATTAGCCCTTATCTATTAAGGAGGAATGAATAGATCCTAACATATTTGTGGCTATTCACTACATTTGTGAAAGAAGCCATTTCCATCATAAAGATATGCTTTTTCTTCCTGCAAGCATCTGAATGATTGTCCTAATGGTGAAGAGTTTATAAAAAGCAATTCTTTGAACTAGAAGAGTTGATGAAATAATTTGTTTCTAATCACTTCATGAATCAATCTGATGCAACTACATAGACAAAAATCATATTCAGTGTGTAATATTAAATAGCTCAAGAAAAAAGTCAACATACGTTCAAATAAACTCATTCTAATAAATAAAAGTGTCCAAAAGAAGCCAGCAATCATGAGCAGATTCAAGATTCCTCTTAGCAAACAAAGAACCTGAATTAAAGAAGAGGTTGAAGAGATTGAATTAGTAATCTTCAGTTATAACTTGAAATGTCAGTCCAGTTTTAGAGAGACTAGCCATCAAAATACCTTAAAACAGAGCTTCATTAATCACAGAGCATAAGATCTTTTACTGATCAATCAACAGATAAGTTACTTTGGTAAGTTGTGGTCTTCATTATTTGATTACAATGCATGCATAATGGTTACTACAAAATAATTTTCCTGCTGAAAAGAAAAGCAAGAGTGATTCAAGAGGTGATCGTCCCCCTGTACTCGGCACTGGTGAGGCCCCACCTCGAGTACTGTGTCCAATTTTGGGCCCCCTACCACAAGAGGGACATTGAGGTGCTGGAGCGGGTCCAGAGAAGGGCAACGAAGCTGGTGAGGGGTCTGGAGCACAAGTCTTACGAGGAGAGGCTGAGGGAACTGGGGTTGTTCAGTCTGGGGAAGAGGAGACTGAGGGGAGACCTTATCGCTCTGTACAAGTACCTGAAAGGAGGCTGTAGAGAGACGGGGGTCAGTCTCTTCTCCCAAGTTACAGATGATAGGACAAGGGGTAACGGCTTCAAGTTGCGCCAGGGGAAGTTCAGGTTGGATATTAGGAAACATTTCTTTACTGAAAGGGTTATCCAGCATTGGAATGGGCTGCCCAGGGAGGTGGTGGAGTCACCATCCCTGGAGGTATTTAAGAAACGTGTAGACATGGTTCTTCAGGGCATGCTCTAGTGCCCAAGATTACTGGTTTGTGGTGGGGTGCTGTGTGGGTGGGTGATGGTTTTTTGGTTGGAGGTTGTTGTGTGTTTAGGTGGTGGGAGCTGGTGTTGTTTGTTTGGTGTGTGGGTTTTTTTTGTTTTTTTGTTGTTTTTTTTTGTGTTTGGACTCGATGATCTCTGAGGTCCCTTCCAACCACTACAATTCTGTGATTCTGTGATTCTGTGACTCACCTTAAATAAATGTTAAATTGTATTTGCTTAAGCATTCAGCAAGTAATTAGTATTTGTACATAAACAATTTTGCAACAAGGAGCCCTGAGAGTTAGTGACTTCATTTTTATCCCATCTACAGCAGTGTCACAATGGCACTTATTGATGGGGGAGTGGCAATAAGAAATTAGGCGGCTGCAGTACCAGATGAGCAGAGCTCCTTTACCATCTAATTAGTTCTACCAACTGATGCTGACACTGCTTCCACACTCAAGATTAGCAGCTGTTTAAACAGCATGTTGAAATTGGGTCCTGAAACTATTGAAACCTGCTTTTAAGCAGGATTCAAAGCGCAGGCAATTGTTTCCATGCTAGTGCACACATCTACATTATTTTGTTTAGATTTTTTTTCTATTTGCATATTTTCCCATATAAAAATTCATATGGCAATTTTTAAAGAATGTTTTCTGATCGTGTTTCCTTGGTACACAGACCTATAAATCTTCATGCTGCAAATAAAGAATGCAACAACCAAGCTCTAACTGTTCTCCAGACCTAGTCAGAGAAATCTGCATCAGTGTGGAACTTCAAAATAGGGAAGCTGATCTTCATAAAGAAAATGTTGTTTTGTCTGGAAGCAGCAGTCCAAGAGATGCTTTCAGTTCCTTTGAAGAGCAGGCAGTATCAGTTTGTACGGACAACACCATGCCTCCAGGTGATTACATGAGAAGACGAGGTTATACTGAGTCTTCTCTTCTGAAGCTTCCCACAGAGGAGTGCATTGAGAGCCACCATGCACCTTTCCAGTTTGACCGGCATGCTCTGGCCAGAATTTCCACTTCTCCAACTTTAAGGCGTCTAAGGATGGCCTCCGCCTCACAAGCCCTGTCATTTCAGGACTGCTCTGACACAGCTCAGCTGGGAAATCAAAAGGAATACACTGGCTCTCTTCACCACATTTGTAAGAGTCCACCTCGGTGCACTACAGCTTCCTCATTGTCATTGCCTTCTTGTGTCCATGCAAAATTACTGTCTTCCAAAGCCAAGTCTGAGACAACTACAGTAGATCTGGAGTCTGCTAGCCCCGGATCAAAGCTGCCAAGCCAAAAAGATCCTCTCCGCAATGGCAGTCCCAATGAGACATGCCAAAACTCTTGGAGAGCCAGCTCTGCTACACTGCCTAGGAGACTCCCCCGCCCCAGTCCTACACCCCAAGACGGTGTCCAGGTAAGAGGAATCGAATGATGCAACCTCATTTTCAGTCTTGCATATTCAGTGTTGATCCATCATGGCCCAGTGCATAAACAAAACCTCAGTTCTTAACCTGAACTGCAGCCTGGCCCATGTTCTTTTGATACAACAGACCAACTTCTATGCTCATCAGGAAGGGTGACTTTTCCTTCCAAATCAGTGAGAGGCAACATTTTCAGCCTTGTCTCCCCGTGACCAGATTGGCCTAGTCGACTCCTGTACACGGCCACTCTTTCCCACCTCTGTCCATTCACCCTGGGGGACTAGTATAACTGCTTGTGAGGCTATGAAAGAACAAAACTTAGTATTGTATCCAGCTCTGGTTTGGGTTTTGGAAGATTATTTTCTTTCCAGGGTCCTTTAGCAGGGTTCTTTCTAAGCTGGGGCAGTTCTCTATTCTTATGTTGCCAAATAGCATTACTAACCCCAACAAAACCAAGACTGAAGTCATTCAAGATGGTTGAGCCAAATGGGAGATTTGCTGCTACCAAAGGAAGAGGTCCCATTCCCTTTATTTCCATTTACCTCGCTCTGCCACTCACTGCCCCCCTCCGTAAATGAGCAGGTAGTTGTGCAATCTTTTCTGAAAAAAAACAGAAGCTCCAGTCCAGTGAGTGCCAGCTTCAGTAAAGAGATATAAGGAAGGGAGGAGCTAGCCCTCTGTTTTTCCCTGGAAGCAAACTGCTGTTCAGCTGTACCCCATAACTTTACCCCAAGGAAGTTGTGCACTGCACAAGCCAGGTTTGCTACTAGATCTGCTCTCATAGACCTTGCGTTACCTGCACAAGCAGTTAATTTTGGACACATGCTTGATGGTCCTTATGCAAAGCACCTACCCTGTCACTGAATGTGGATGGTGTAAAATAGGCGTATAACTCTTTACTAAGCAGTTAGTTTTGTGCCACAGATCAAAAGCTATTCCCTCCTCCCCCCTTTTCAAATATAGAAAACATTCTGGATATCAAATGAGTTCTCCTCCTTTCTCCACAACAGTGAAAATAATCAGCTAATGCCAGTCTATGCAGTACTTTTTTTGTTAACAAATGAGTACTTTTTTTTTATGAAATCAGATTGCTTGCTTGCTTTCTGACCAAGTAACAAGAATATCTCACTTTCTTTCAGAAAAGTGGATTGCCTATACAGAGGTATGAATATATTTGTTTTATCTTACTCTAAGCTTCAATTCTCTACATTTTTAATGAACCCACTTCATTCTAAGACAAAACTGAATGGTAAGGCAAGCATGTGTAACTCGCCTTTAATTTGTAGGTTTGCTTTATGAAATGCCTGTCACCAGCTTGTTAACCTAAATGTTTTTAATGAGATTTTCTTTCAAAGGTGGCCCTCTCCCCAACACGTTTTAGCTATATTTCACACAATATTTCAGCTGGACCATAGGAGAGCTCTGCACTAGGAACCAACTGCCAGAAGGTCTGGCTGCTTGGATTAGCAGTGTCAAATTTCAGCCTGAAGAATGTGAAACATCTCATAATCTTGAGCGACATTCTTCAAAACTTTGTGGGAGGGAAAGGAAGCAAAGAAGCTAGCAGAACAGCTCAATATTGTTCTCCTACACGAGCAAAGCAGATCTAGGACTACTACTAGATGAGGGGATTGTTAATCCTAAAACTGAGATGAATACTTGAATTTTGTAAATTAGTGCAGGCAAGATAAGGTGTTGCACATCATAGACCTGGGTTGGGCAATGAATTGCATCAAACTCTTACACGCAATTATCAGAAAGTAAAAGCTTGATTAGAAATTAGTTTTATTCGGCCATGTTTGTTTCTTCAAGATGTTTAAATGTTTACAGAAGGGAAACAAACTTTATTTTCTCCCCAGACAACAAGGAAGCGGGAGCTAGTACCACCCTTAATAACCATACCTCTCTCACCAGTGGGATGGGGCAATGCTCGCTTTACTGCATAATACCCTTAAAGATTTCAGGTGAGTGAGGTATATAAAAAGCACCAGCACTAGTGAGCAAGTCTCAGTGAAGACAGAAGTAGCCTCACAACAGCTTCCATGCTTCTACAGTCGCTGCTTCTGTGACTCTACATAACACGTTTCACTTATTTAGGCAGTAGACATCATTACTTGAGCTGTATCTTCTCTTCTTCCTGGTATTTTCTCATTTTTCAGGTAAAAGCTCTGTTATAAGCTGCAGCTTACAAACAGGTCTGTGTTTCAAGCACGTTTATGTTTGGGACTGGGTGGGTTGGAACCACACGTTCATTGTAGAAGAGGCTTCTTAGATTTTCTGAATTGTTGCAATTTCCAACCTACTCTTTAGCATTTTGAATTTACAATGGAGATAGAGAGAGCAGGAGAGGGAGAGATCTCTGCATCTCAGTGCGAAAACAGGTGATCTGTACCTATTATGGGAAAAATCTGTTCACCTAACTCAAATCTGTAATAGATAAGCATATCTCACTGACAGGGTGAAGATTTGTGTGATCCGTAGCAAACTTTGGGGGAGAATTTGAAGAATACTGAATGGAAATGGCTAAACAGAAGAACACTGAACATTTAACATACGCACCTTCTCTTGGCACTACTTGCCTGGCAGCTTCAGAGGAAAGCCACTATACGCCAGCTACGACATTGGCTCTGAACTTCTGTCCAGACACATTTTAAAAATCAAGAAATCACACAAGGAACAATGCAAGCTTTGTTTCATAGCTGCCAGCAGGAAAGATTGACAAAAGGAGGTTTGGATGATGTATTATGATTTCTATTTTTGTCTTGACCAATATTAGTATGTGCAGAAATCTAAAACAAAAATTACCAGTTTCTGCTTTAAACTTTTTTTTGTCAAGTTGAATTTGGTCCAAGGTCCAGGCAAGGGCTGTATTCAGCTCCTCCTTTATCCAAATCATTAGTCTAACCCCTTAACAGCTAATCCCTTCTTATCACAGCCAGTGAAAACTGTTGAAATGTCAGATTATTCTCTCCATCTAGAAGCACATTGGGACAGCTGGCAACTCTCCTCCAAGAGTGACATATATTGTCCAGGGTAAAAACATACCTCCATTCTTCAGTTTTAATGAATATCTCTTCTCCCCACTCCCAGGCTGTACTTTCATAAGTGCTTTCTCAAAGCAGTAATACTCATTTTGAACAGCCTTCCCACACACAGCCCTCAGTCAGGAATGCCAGTACATCTCCGTCGGCATGGCAACATGCTGAACTGATGCTGCTTAAAAATAATCAGCCAAAATAAACAAACAAAAAGGATAAGAGGGGCAACACAGAGATAAGTGTGTGTGGTGGAGACAAAGTGAGATGCTAAAGACAACACTGAAGTGGAAGGAAACGCTGATAAAACAAAATCTTTAGTTTACTCCGAGTTCATTTTCTCCTTGCACCATTCAGCATATCGGAGATTTGGTGAAAAACTGGATTTCACTATTTTATAAAGACAACCAGCTAACGAAGAGTCTTCTCAGTAACTGCCAGGGCAGCTCATTTTCAGTGAATTGAGGGAGCTGGCCTCATCTATCTTGAAGTGCTCATCTTCCTCTTTTAATGTCTCATATGCCCATAAAGCGTCATGCTAACTCTTTGAATCAGGGAGTACAAATATCCTCCCTGAGCGGCCTGGGTGACAGTGTCATCACCTGGCAGCTACCTCCATACTGTGACCACCCTGTAATATTGGCCTTTGTAACCTCTTCAGTTGCTTTTATTCTCATCTAGTGAGTATTCCTTTACATAACATATCTGGTATTTAAGTAAGGTGATTTATTTAGATGGATGTTCCCTGGGACAGCTAGTTAGGCTAACAGTATGGACATATAAAGATACAGACCTCCAAAAAGCAATCAGCTGAAACTCTCCATGCCCTATAAACAACTATATACAAGGATATTTATTTTTCCAGACCATCACCTGCTTCAGTGTCTTTAATAATTTTCCATAACTTTGTAATGCAAATATATGACATTATCCTGTTTCACAAAGCAAGAAGATTTAAAGGAGGAATTATTGCAGGCAATATCTCCTCAGGTGCTTGAGTTCATTCCTAAAGTACAAGCATTTCTTTCACTCAAACACATCAGTCCTCTGCCCCTAGTAAGAAAAGCAAACAAAAACTGGGAAAAAAGGTAAAGCCACAGGGTCTGCAGGTATGAAAAGATAATAAAATATTGCATACAGACTCCAAAACTGGTAAATTGCATTACACAGTACTTTAGTTTAATTTCTCCAGTAAAACCAACAAAAGCATCTAATGTATCTAATACATCAGGTCAGGTGATCACAGATACCTGTACCTTCATCTGTGAAGAATGAGTACATAATTTAGGCATGCAAGCCATTAATCAGCCCAGGCATGTCACATTGTGAAGGTATATTGTAGATACACCTCCAAGTGACCGTGGTATGCTCCACATATCACAGGCTTGCAGACCTATGTGAAGAGCTTGTTTAGACACGTGTGTGTCTGAAGTTCAAGGCCTTTTTGATCTAGGGAAATAGCACCATTTAACTCCATTACAATGAAACTACGCTTCGCATTACTAATCTTCGTAAGCCCCTAGCCTCCCACTTCATAATATATTCTAAAATTGCAGTAGGCTAGATACTTTAAAAATCAATAATACATTGGCAAAATTTTACTGTGAATCCAACCTGAAATAAATCTCCTAGATTTCCTAGTACAGGAGTGACAACTTTAAGAATGATCCTTGTATTATATTGCAGCATCTGGCTTGTATAATAACCCACCTGCCCAAGACATTGCATCGTGGATTCACTAGAGGTTTCAGAAGCATCTGATACAATTGTTACCAGCACTGAAAATTTGCACTGATTGGCACCCAGCACACCTCAACAGCACTTGGCACTAGTATGGGCTTGCAGACAAACCAAGAAACAGACCCCATCCATAAAAGCTCTCAAATCATGTGTTAGGTTCAATTTCATGAGAAACCTCAGAGTTTCATTGTAAATCCCTAAAGTTAAATAAACAGATCCTATGTTCCCTGTTCAGTAGGGCTATCAGAAAAGGAAAATCTTGTAGAGAATTCATATGTTCCACATTGTAAACCCCTCAGCATGTGTTTTTCAAGCCCTAATATGGTCATGTTTCAAGTGTTAAAAGTCCCAGACCTGGCCCTCCTGCTAGCCTGCAGCCCACTCTGTTGTTAGGAACAGTCTTTCCTTTTATCTCTACAATTCAGTCGGTTTAGCTAAGGCAATTGTAAAAAATGTCACTGTCAGATCACAACAAAAAGCATAAACTCCGTGTCCTGCTACACACATCCAATCCCAGTTCTCTACCACAGAGCTCATCTGCCAGTTGATAAGTTGTCAAGTTCATGCACTTACAGGGAAAAATATACCTGCTGGATGTTCGTAAATATCTAGATACACACAGTAAGATATCTCCTTAGGCAAAAAAAACAAACAAACCAAACAGTAAGAACTATACGCAACTGACCAAAAATACCATACATAATAAATACTGACCAAAAAAGAGAATTTTTATCTATGTATACGCACTTCAAGCCTCCTCCCTCGGCTACTTAAATACTGACCCTTTGAACTTTAATGCAGTCTTCATGCTTAGTCAGTTGAAGGTAGCACAACAGCAGCTGTAGACATCAGTCACTTTGCAGCAGTACACTAACACAATTAATTGGTATTGGTGTGATTTATTAGCAAAATCCAAAAAGGTTTTTGATGTGCACCAATAGTTTCTGTATTTGAATGCAAGCAGTCTCTGGCACAAACATGCTGTTGGATACAGAATGCCTGTGTCACTTCACTTGACGGATCTACATCCTGGACAATGCCCTCTGTCAGTAACAACAATAGCTGGAAAGAGCCACTGGTTTTCAACCAGCAGGGCCACTAAGTTATATTATATTCAAAATACAAAATATTTGAATTAGCAGAAACGCCACCAAGGACATTTAGAAAGAAAATAACACTAACTAGCCAAAAAGTTAAATATTAAAAAAAAACAAACCAGAACATTTTAAGAGTTTCACTAGCATGCTGCTTTTTCTTGAAATAACCTGAGTTATATGAAGATTGAAAGTACAGGATCACAGAATCGTTATGGTTGGAAGAGACCTTTAAGGTCATCAAGTCCAATCATTAATCTAGCGCTGCCAAGTTACTACAAAGTAGTAACAGAGTAATGACAACCCATGGATCAGCTTGGGACATGGTACTTAACTGTTCCTTTGAACTCCAGTGACAAAACATAGATTCTGAAATCTCCACTTTATGCCTAATCTCAGAGGAACCCAGGAATTTCTAACATTTAAATTATCTAAGCACCTCTTATCTGAAGCAAGCCACAGCCACGATCTCAGCAGCAATGTGGAGTTGGAAAGGTAATTAGATATTTACTGTCAATCGCTGAAATTTTCTACTCATTGTACCTTTACCACATTATGTCACAGTCGCTGTGATTTGGTTTTTTAGCTCATTTCCTCCTGTATCTGCAAGGAGCACTTCAGAAGTTTCCTCTGCAGCCACAAGAGGAGAGAGATGACGTGTGTTGTTATTGCATCTCACAGATCAGCCGAGCGCAGGCGTAGCTCCGTGGTAGTGAGTCTGCCAGGACTCGAGGTGTTCCCTGGAGACCTCCTGGTCTCAGACGGTGCCATGGACTACCTGTCTCACGCAGCCCTCCTGCTAAGCACAGGTCAGATACAGGGTTGGATTACGGTGCCATGGACTACCTGTCTCACGCAGCCCTCCTGCTAAGCACAGGTCAGATACTGTGGTTGGCTCAGCCCAGCAAAAGCCACAATGAAAACATACGTGTGGGATGGGGAGGGAGGATGGGTGAAACAATGACATGTAAGACAGCACAGCATCCTTGGGGGATCCTGTTACCCCACACCAAAGTGACTGCATTGCTGATTTTAAAATTCCCTTCTTTTATTGTTTTTTTTGTTGGTGGTGGGTTGTTGGGGTTTTTTTTGGTTGGTTGGTTTTGTCTGCATTTTATTGTTAAATGCAAAATATAAGAGGTAGATGAGGGGGGCCAGATATGGATCACCTCGCTCCTACACGGGCTAGAAGCAACCAGAACCCAGGCCCCCAGGCCAGGACCTCCATCTGCAAGCAGTTGAGTTGCAACTTCCTACCCGCACAGCTTCAAGCAGAGGGTAGAAAGTGGCCCATGCCACCCTTTCCAGTAGTGCTCTAATCACAAGGGTGGCAGGCCCAATTCATTGCTAGAGGTTGCTCACAAGACCTTCCATCACTGAAATGTAGAACTGCAAGTAATTTCCACAAGTAGCTATTGTGGAATATAGTATAGTGTGATTGACAGAGACCAGAAGATGCTGGTGACCAGAGATGAAAATTTTCTCAAAAAATAAGTATGTCAAGGTCACAACCAGCAGTTTCATGAAAACAAACAAGCCAGCCATCCCCAGAAAGAATGACCAAGCCTTTCAAAATCCAAGAGGAGAAAGCTTCAGCTGTGATTCCCAGCCACACGCAGGTGCCACATGTAGAAAAGTCTTTCAAATTTCTTGCTGCACAAACACAGGCATTCCTTACCTCTCACCAGTGCATTCCTACATCTGGATTCCCAGCTCTCCTGGTGCCTCACTAAGGACTATGAGTTACAACCTGCACACTGTGCCAGGCCCATGACAGATCTGAGACTTAGGATTTATAGGACTGTTTACTCACAAGAGTTTTAAATACCTGCATAGCTCCAAGATATTACTAATGAGCAGACATACCCCAGTTCTTGCCTCAAAACAATGAATATCTTCAAGAATTGGCTTGAGGCATAATGTGTTTTCCCATGTAAAGTATTGGCAATCAGACATTGATCATCTGCAGCAAGTGGGAGTGTTTAGCATCATCCAAGATCCCATCACGGATAGATGTAATTCTTGCTGGGAGGAACCCAACAGGCTTAATGGATTTTAAGTCTGGTGCACAAACTGCCTTAACACAAGTATTAAATCTGAGCCAAGTATAGTATATCAGGCTTCATGTAAAAAAAAAAAAAAAAAAAAAAAGGCATATAAATAACAGTTTTATTTTTGGCTATTTGTTTCTTTACTGATAACACATTTGTTTTACCCATTAGAGTCCAAAAAGCCACGGTGGCCATTTGCCAAAAGAGGAGTTGTGAGTATTTCACCATGGTTTTTTTCCTTGCACTGACCTTGCCTTCTCCCACAACTAACCTGTTTAAAGACAGTTTCTTTACTGCCCTTGGAGCAAGGCAGCCAGCAGGTGAGCTGACCTCAGAGGCCTCAGCCCACCCTGGGATTGCTTGGACATTAACCTGTAACAAAGGTAGTGCCGCTGCAGGTGATGCACGTCCCCATAGGTGGTGGGAGGAGTGGGCAAAGCAGGAGCCCCCCTTCAAGGTGCTCAGTGCTGGCAGCAGGAGCAGTGCAGGTCCCCAGGCTAAGAGAGCCCAAGGTGGGTAAATCAGTCACATCATTAATTTGACCACAGTGTATCTCATATATTCTGCAAGCCAGCCTACACCTCAGTGCCTTAGGGCTCTGGAGTATCTGCCTAACTCCCACCCACATGGAAAGGATCTAGGCTTTACCTATCAAAGTAGCTTTTTAGATGCTTTCTTAGGCTTTTCCTGTCCTCGTGGGTACCCTCATACTTGCCAGTAAAAGCATACACACCAACACACTTCAGTTAATTTCCTCATCTAACATATTTCCTTGTCTTCTCTAGTTACGAAAATTTTCACTTACTATGTTATCAAAATTTCCTTTCTGAGCATTGTTCATCATTCAAAAAAATCATTTACAAGTGTCTTGATAACTTTGCACCCCTAAACATGTAATTGTGAACAGTCCCTTCCTAATATTTTTTGCATTTTATCTTCTAAATCTTAGTTATCAGTTTGTGCAAATGAAACCAATGCAATTACTCAGATTAGGCCATACAAGAGTTCCCACTTCATTTGAAAGCATTTCTATAGCATTTGAAGGAGCATTGCCTAAAACTGAGAATTCTTAAATTCAGAAAAATATTTAAAATTTGCAAAAAAAATGTATTTGATATCTTGCCAAAAGCGGTTTCTGAGACTATTAAATGCCATAAAATGTAACTTATGAAGATTCATTTGCCGGTGCATTGGTTAAGTGTGGGTGTATATGTAATTGCATTATTGTTTCTGCTCCATTTCAAGCTACATTTCAAAATTAAGAGTTGAGCTTGAACTCTGAATTTCTGATCTTATAATCAAACACATATTTCAAAATTGGCTTGAGATCAGTGCCTAAAGTTCAGACAATAGAAATCCATGAAGTATGAGCATACTGTTCCAGAGAGCGGATAAAACTTAGGCAAACACCCTATAAGTCTATGATCACAGCACTAAATTAGAGTTCATAAATATTGATTAAATTTTTTACATGGCACTGTCGGCCTGAAAAACAAAGCCTAACCAAAAGCATTATTTCATGATCCCTCACAAAGACAAACTCCTCCCGCTCTTTAAGCTTTCTAAAAGCTTGTTTTATAGATGCTATTCAGTGGCTGACCAAAGGAGTTTTTTTAATACATAGCTCAACTAAAAAAATTTAAACAATAAATAAATAAGCAAACGCTCAAGCTTTGTATACCTATACCAGGAGGATGATTTCAACCATGAGTTTTTGGTGCCCTACTTTTGACAGTGCTGAAGGAAGCAAAATATTTTATTTGTTCTGTCTTTTGAGGACAACCCATTGTCTGTTGCCATACCAATGATTTGCCCTGCCAAAGAATTCTGCGTTACATAAATAAGATTTTACACATCCACACCTAAGTCACCTACACACCTCACCCATAGCCACAAATAAACCTGCCATCACTGCCTCATCTCTGTGTCAGAGAGCCTGGAAATACAAAGAAATCACTCAGTTAAGGGCAAGCTCCTTACAGATCAGAGCAAGGTTACTGAGCTGGGTAAACTTCTTAATGGTCTTTAGAACACTGTATGAATCACAAGTGCTTTTTTGTCATTCAATAGGGCAAAGACAAACAGAAGCAAGCATCTGATCTGGAAAACTGTCTTTCAACCATTAAGATGATAGACTGCAGCACATATGAATTTTTCTGCTTTAAGGTAACAAAATACTTAGTATACTGTAACAAGGATAACTTAAAGATTAAGAGTAACCTAAAGATGGGGATAAAAGTTTTGTGTTCTTTTCAAATTACCATTTTTCACTACATTAATCTGGATATGAGACCTTTCTACAAAATTAATGTATAAAGCATAAGGTATATTTTTGTTGTTTGAAGTGGAGGAGTGAGGGGGAAATTGTATGTAGATCAAGGAGGTACCACCTTCAAAAAAGGCATCAAGACAACCCTCTCAGCCGTGCCTGCAGATCTGGGGAAAGAAACTGCAACATCACAGAGATGCCAAATGGGGCAGGGTCACCCCTACTGCTGCCTGAGGGGTGCGTTTAGAGGCAGCCATGGAGTGGTCAGTGCCAGCAACAGGGCTCAGCTGAAGAAATCCCACTAAAGACTGTCTGCTAGATAAACAAGGCTCCTGGCCTCCAGGGCCCCCTAGCCATAGAAATACCAAGATCGGGCTACTAGGGTGATATTCAGATAACCCACGTCTAAAACCATCACCCCTCCAAAGCAGACCTTTTGTTTCTCCCAGCAGGCCGTTATACGCAGCTCCCCATAGACTTGGTTGTTGAGGACTCCTATGAATGCCTAATTTACATGTGAATGTCTCATTTTGGAGCAAGTCAGTAATGTGGTAGTGTCCACCTTAGGACTAAACAAAACAATATCTGAGTACCTATGAAGACCTAGTGCCTTGGTACCTTGATTTTACCATCTGGAAAAGAGGAAGTTATCATCTATCCCTGCTTTCCAGCAGCAGCACGACAGATTAAATTCCTTAGCATTTGCAAGCAGCCCGGTATTTTTTGATACAGCATCCTATGAATAGACTATCACACTGTGATACTTTCAAATTGAGTGTGTTCGTATTATAAATATTTTGGAGGAAACTGACAGGTTTTTTTAATCTTTTTAAAGGAATCTTTAAGCTTTCAGAAGAATGGCTAATACTGGCAGTCAGGCTCTTTACATGGGCAAACATCATAGATTCTTTTCATAAGGTCTAAAGCAGTTGATGCAACAGTCAGTGGTTTTCTTTCTTCTTCAATCAATAGAGTAAATCCTGGCATGAATTTATAAAGACACAACAGACTGAGCAGAAAGATGTCGACAGCCGGTTAGAAGTGAAAAAAGAAGCAGCAGTGTGGGAACTTTTCACAAGTGAATGCACTTACTTTCTGGATCATTTGCTGGTTCTCAAGACGGTAACTTCAGATTTTAATCCTCAAAAATAATGAAACATTATTTTCCCTGCTGTCAGCACTGCAGACATAAAGCCACCTGTAACAGCACACTGGGTGTCTATGCGGGAATGACATAAGCTCTTGGTTTTTCTCTCATCTTGTCAGCTCATCCTGTTTTCACAGTTCCCTCTGTGTTTTATCCTCTTGATTGCATTTCCTCTTCTGGGAACCACTTTATAGTGCTTTGCAAACATTACCTGATTGTAGATCCTTCCAGTAGTTTCTAACACTGAACTGAAGCCACTCTCCAATTGACTACACTGGATATTTCTCTACTGCTAGTCTATAACATTATACTCTTCTTTTAATTTCATATAGAGCTGTGGTTAGATTATCCTGACTAGAGCATGAAAACCTCAGAATTCACCAGACTCATAGTTCTAATATTACCAGAAATCAAGCAAACTAAAAAAAAAAAAAGTACTGCCCCCAAATTGCCTCCATCATGGTGAATTTTAAGAATTTTGAAATATGGACCAGAATACTGCACACTGTTAGAAGAATAGATACACCATTTGCATTTGTCACAGATCAAAAGTTAACGTACCCCTTTAAAACAATGGATCTTCCCTATATATATTCCTATTATTTTTCTCTTATTCTGCACAGACAATTTCTGTTTTCTTATTAGTCAAAAGAAAAAGATTAGTGAAACATTTTCCATGTTGCAGAAACGTTAGCCCAGGCAGTACAAGAAATACTGCAACAAAAAGGGAACAAATAGAGGAGTGGGCTGAACTCCTTGGTGGGGCAGAGCAAGGAGAGAGAGGGAAGTGGATGACAGGACCTTTGGTCCAAGCCAAGATGGAAGTGTCTTTCCTTCTATACACTTTGTCTAGAGATCTGAGAAGATTAAAAACAGGTGAATGCTGGGACAGGTGAGGATAACAGAAGACATGCAGGCCCCCTGCTGACTCTGCTCTAGGAACCCACAGACAAGCCTTAGCCAGCCCTGCGTGACCTGTGAATGATAAACCATTCAGTCCGTGCCAGCTTCCCAAACTCTCCTGCCAAAGAAAGAACCCATTGAATTTGGACAGCCAGCTTTACCAATACCTGCTACACTAAGTGCTTCCAGGTATTGAAATATTCCAGTGATTTTAATGAATCCCCACAGGGAGCTTTAAGACCACCATAAATCCCCTTTAAGCTCCCAGGTTAACTGTTCATGGCAACTAAAGAATTACACAAAGCTAAGCAAGCACTCTCACTAGCTCTTCAGTCTTGGCACCTAGGTGATAGGTTTTTTCATTAATGCTTTTCACACATACACAAAAAATTCTACTTGGTAATCTACATTTTTTTTAAGCTTTTGTCAGATTTAGGTCAGATTCAGCACAGCTCAAGATCACCATCAGAGCTTAAATAATATAAAAACTTAAACAGCCAATAAATACACAAAGTTTTCACTCAATACAGGTTAATAAAACAATCCAAAGAGATTAAAAACCTTCATAAGCGCTCTACTTACGCTATTGCAACTTTTTTTTTCCCCCATAGGAACTCTAAACAACTTATATAGCAGCAGATGCACGCGGTAAGAAGGAAAGCATTTATAAAGGTCATAGAAAGTTATAACCACGACTCTGGTGTTATTATTAATTCCTTCACATGGGTCTGCATGGGGCTCAGTTGCCCCTACTCAACCAGAGAGCACAGCAGGGACACAGCTGCCTCTGTGGCAGCCGCAGAGCCAGCACTCATACCCTCCTCCTCACACAAAGCCCAGTATTTAGCCTTCAGGCAAGTCAGGAAAAGTTTCTCTTCTACCCTCCCCAAATCAAATGATTGTTTCAAGAGAATTGCAGTGCAAACATGTTCTTTTTGAGGGGAAAAAAAAAAAAAGATTGATTTGGCAAAAATAGTAAATAACGTGGATTTGTTTTGTTTTTAAAGATATTTATGAACACTCTAAAATGCCTCCAGAGTAATGGATTTCTCTTGGATGTGGATTTGTGGAGACTTTTTGCAAACTTAGAGGAGTTAAACAAGGTGAGTAAAATAAAAACAAAAGTCTTACTGAGATCTGAAATTAACCAGCACAAAAAAAGGAGATGAGAAACCACCTACAAAGCTTCTATTCAGATTCAATAATCACATTTGGAACTTATTCCAAATAACTAGTCTTTCCTTCATTTCTATTTTGTATATCAGTGGGGGTCAAACTTCACAAGTGCAAATTATTCTCATGTGCTTCCAGCAAAAGATAAACAGGCATTTGAACACAGAGGAGAGCTCATTTAACAGTTGTTTCTAAAGTAAAACAAGTTTGAGACTAATTCTCCTAAGCAGCATCCTTTCAAAAGGATTTGTGAAGATAAACTTGCACCTCACAGAAAAACAGTAAGATACAATAACTACAAGTTTCCTTTCACAAAAAGATGGGCACAAAGGCTTTGCTATCTACTATGCCACTCAGGCAGAGCAAAATGATGACCGCCCCTCTCCAGCTGAGGTTTCCAAAATTGCTTTTACATATATTTAGAAACAAAATAGAATTTTTTCTTACCTTGATAGCTCTTTTACAGGACACCTCACCCTTAACAGCGAAGTGAATTTTGGAAGGGGCTCTTCAGCTGCTTAAGCTGAACAACTGCTCACAAACACATCACACACCCTAAACCAGTTGCTTGCTTTAAGTTGTTTCCCTTATTGCAATTCCCTTGCCTTTACGGTTAACATCTCCCTTCTTAGCCAAAACAGTAAAAGCAGGAAAACTCTTAAGAGCAGGAACAATTAGCCAGAGCTCAAACACATGAGGTCTGCTCAATGACTCACCACACACCAGATGAGCCACTGTGAGTGACCACCTGAGCACGTTTGGAGATAACAAGGAAAGAGATCTTTAGCTGATATGTTTCACCTTGTGCTTGTTGTGGGCTAAGACCATGCATGTAGCTAACTGCTGGAGTTCAGCTGACTGTGGCTGCTGATTCCTTCGTTCTTGTTCAAAGAAGGGAGTGGGGTATACTGCTGCATCCCCTTTAGCAATCACAAAAACTTTGAGTTTGGCTGGAGCTTGGTCATGTCTTGAGAGAATGATCTTTAATGCATTTCCTATTTTGTTGCTTTCTAATTTTGTTGCCGTTATTAATGAGGATGATAAATGATCATCTATTATGCATACTTGTATATCAAACAGTGATAATATGTAGGAGAAGTTAGCTGATTTCAATGTTTTTTATGCTTTTTTTTTTTCATGCATTTTACAGCAAGCATTTCTTCTTGACAACAGGTTGACTCTATGAAAAAAATGCATGCCGTATAAGGTGTGAAATGCACCCTTGTCAAAATGAAACAATAAGCATCCTCCTATAAGCAACCCTGCCTCTATAAGTACACCAAAGCAAGCAGCGTGTGCAGCTACAACAGCAGTTTGTAGCAGTACCACAGAGGATGATATTCCTTTCTGGATTAAAATTTGGTCTAAAGCTGAGCCTGTTCATCAATTTGTGTGCAAACAAATTTAGGAGGCAAGTGCAGGTTTGGAGCAGGCTTTCACCCACATCTGACTGACTCTGCAGGCCCCCTTGAATCCAGTGCAAACATACACAGTTAACTTATAGGGAATATGTAACTTTTTACAGCATTTTATCAATATTTCTCTCATCTCTGACAGCATGAAATAAACGTAAACTATGAAAGATGGTATCTTCTTCAAATGACCATGAAGACTTCCTAAATTGTCAAAGCTGTCAGACAAAAGCAGCATTTTCCAGTAGATAACATTCATCTGATGCAATTTTTTATGTCAATTCATGTTAAATACAGCTGCTACTCTAATATAAGTTTTAATGTAATAACTGATCTTGTTTCAAAGCTTTTGACATATGGCATTATAACAATGTCAGTGGATATTTGTATAGATTTGTTTAAGGTTCTGACTAATTAAAGCATTCCAGGTGTAATTCTGAAGCTAATTCTGGCAATGTTGGGTAGATATGTATATTCTTAGGCTTGAAACCTTTGAAGAGGCTAGAGATGGGAAATAAAGTTGTTTTAAGCTTAACTCAGAAGATTACTGATGCTTATTTCTTCTGGGGCTTTTTTGTTTGTTTGTTTTTCCCATTATTTAGATAAGTCTCGGTTTTCTGAAAAGTTTTTTTGAAACTGTGAAGGAGCATATCAGCAAGTCCGGCTCTCCTATGGATTTCAGCTCCATACTCAGAAAGGTAACATAATTAGAAGTATTCTTGCTTAATATCAGCAGGTCCTTGCAGCAGACCATTTATCATAGCATGCTGGTGCTTTAGAGCAATCAAGTCAGTCAAGGACAAGCCATCTGTCAAAGGCAGTTTGGTTTCAGCCTCAAGCACCTCCTGTCAGTAGATTGTTTTACTTTTTATTCATTGCCATATTTGAGGTGGTCCTGGAAAGGCGCTCTATATGTGGAACAAAGTGTGGAAATATTTTCCCTTCCTGGGGAACAGCATCCCAGACCTTGAGGAGACTTTGCCACAGGCAGAGGTGAGCTTCTTGCTCTATGTTTCCCTGAGACCAGACCCCAGCCCCATTGCTGGATGTTCCCTGCCTCCTTCCACTCCTTCCTTTACTCCATGCACCAGATCCACAAGCCTATTCAAATGCTTAATTAAGAGCTCAGTGGGACTGAAATGCCTCTTGCAGTATGGCCTGTGTCTGCTAAGCAACAGAGAGGCAGAGCAATCCTGCCACTGCTGAGCAAGTCCCTGCAACCCTTTGGGGTTTGCACAGCAAACAAGGTGGTTGTCCAAACGGCACTGCCCAGTGGCTCTCCCACATGGGTAGCATTTCCTGCACAACTTCCCAAGGACTGAAAAGTTGGAATTATTAATACAGACAGAAAATAAATTCCCAGACCTGAACTTTCCCCAGCAGTAGGGGCCATTAGTAAACTTCTTGGGAAATACTAAAACAGGGTTAGGATTTTAAAAAGGGAAAGCGAGGCTAGATCTTGGCTTCTCACCCCCATTACCTATAACTTCAGGCATTCTTATCAATAATGCTTGTGTGAGACAGACAAAACTGTCATTGAGGGTGTTTCAACGTTTCTGAGCTCTCTAACACACTCAGATATAAAGTGACAAAGTCTAAGAATGCTTCACACCTCTGCAGAGCTGTTAGGACTGTGCTCTCATGCATTGCTTGAGCACTGTTATGGTTTTTCGACTACTTTACCACTTTTACTACTTTTTAACTTCACTTTTTTGACTCCCCCTTTCCTCTTCCTCTGTTTTCCAAGGTCTAAGGAAATCTCAGGTAAAATGCACATTACAAAACCAAAGCCATTGTTCCTTCCTTTGTCTTGACATTTTTTCTTTCTTGATAAGTTTCCAAGTCTTTTCTGCAGTTTTTCCAGGGTGACCTCTGCCAGACACACCAGATTTATTGCCTTAATTATACCTCCGCTGTCTTCTACTTGGAAAACCTGAGACAGAGAGAAGATTTTGGCATCTACCTGAAAGTAAAGTGATGGTTTTGTTGTTGTTGTCGTTGTCTTCAGCCTTCCTGCCTTATGACAGGATTTTAATAGCGGACTAGGAAAGTTCATTGGAAGCAAAACTGTGTAGATTACATTTCACACAGATTGTTTGAACTGCAGAGGGTTCTCTCTTATCAGCTTGGTTTAGATGTTGGGTGGGACCACTGTGCCACATCAGCGGTGACATATACAAACCTCAAAACTGGAGAAGCATACGATGGCTTCCTTCTGCTTAAGGAAAGGAGTATATGATACAAGCCAAAACAAGGGGAATAAAATCCAGGAGGATGTCAGTGTTTTCATGGGTCTTGGGAGTCTGTGATGAGAGAGTGGGGTTGGTTTTGGCTGAACCTTGGCAAGAAAGCCGGGCTGCCTTCCTCACTCATGGGTATTCACTGACCCAGCATCCTGGATAGAACAGCAAGCAACCCCTCTGCAACAGCAGTGGTTTAGCTCCTCTGACAGGTTTTGCTTAACCATAGATAAAGCAAGTGTAGAAGCTGGTACCAAAATACTACCAGTAAGTGAGCATTTACCTCCCTCTAAGGCTGGAAAGAGCTATCAGTGATGTCTTTGTAAAGTTACAGCACTAGAGCAGGCTCGCTCTTTTGTGATACCGCTTCTGCCTGACCTTCAAAATTACAGGCTGAGAAAGAGAAACCTGAAGAAGTGGGATTTTGTCACAGACAGCCCAAAACTGGGAGGAGACCTCTCTGTAGCAGCCAAACTCTGCAGCTTTTAAGGCCTGGGAGTTTCACATCACTTGCTCCCTGACAAGAATTTCCTACAGTTGTGCCTAGGAAAATGGTCCCCAGTGGGAAGTAGCAGGTGACACAAAATATAAAGTGGCCCTCAAACATAACTGAGGTTTTCCTGATGAAATTAAAATGGCAGATAAATCAGAGCCCTGCTTGATCTGCTTGCATGGCCACAGCATCTGAAATGGGAAGCAGCAATGCAGAAAGAGAACCCGGAGGAGCAATGCCATTCCCCTTGTAGAGAGCCTTTACCCTGCCCTTGCTCCCACTGTGTGAGAAGTTCATCTTTAATTAGTCGCTGTCTCATTACAGTCAGTTGATGATGCAAAAAACTGTGTGCTGCCTCCCGGGCAGGGAGCAAGCTGAGGCCTAAGGCAGGTTTTCCTTTTCTTCAGCAGTGGTGTGAGCAAAACGAACAGTGCAAGAGGCTGCATCTGCCGGAGCTGCTGGTCGCTCCTTTGCATCGTCTGACACGCTATCCCCTCCTCCTTAGCAACATCTGGAAGAGGAGCACTGACGAAACAGAGAAAGGCTTTATCTGGTCACTTAAAGAGAAGGTGGAAAAGTCCATACGTAAGTAGCTAAGGTTAAAAGTCAAGTGTGCGATTAACAATTAGCAAGTTATGTGGCCGATTTGTTCGTGTCCTTTGAGTGCGAATGGGTCCGGTCTCCCTCCAGAGATGCAATGAGGATGTACATGCCTTTCTACAATCCCGAGCCCTTCCTTATTCTGTAGGAAATGATTGGTGCCACCCTTTTGCTGTCAAAGCCTCTCTGAGCAAGGTCACAGGACTCCCAAATCAGTGAGTCACTTGTATTTGCTCGGAATCCCCTGCAGTGACATGAAAACAATTAAGAGCAGATCACAAATTGGAACAAATTAAGAAAGATCTTCAAACAAAGAAGTCTTTGAGTTGGGTTTATGTCTAGGGAGGATTTGTTGGGACTAATCTTTAATAGGATAAAATTGCACTCACAAGGGGAATATTATGTCAGTGACCTTTCACTAAATGACAGGGTCCTAGCATGTAAAGCAGCTGAAGAGCTATCTCAGCTACAGATTTTCTCTAGCTATTGTGGAAAAAGAAGGTATTGGTCCAGGAATATTTTTTTTCACTGCATTTTAAGTAAATAATTTATTAATTCAGTCTTGTTCAGGAAGCTATAAATGTATCTCTAAATGTCTTACAGTCTTATAGTACATCAGCAGATAGGTTTATTCCCCAAAAGCCTCACACAGCCCTCACTGAAATAAAAAACAGGGCAATGCATCAGCAAAACACTTATCCCACCAATCTTGGCAGGGAGAGGTGTTAGGCAGTGCTTCATCCTCACCAGCAGCACACCAGGGCTTTCAGCCACCCAGCACGGTGGCTCGCTCTCTGTCACCATCCTACCCCCCCATCCTGGAGGCTGAAGGCTTGAACATCTCTTTGGGAGATGATGCAGAGAGAGAGAGTTAATGTCTTCTAGAGACAGATAAACCTGGGGCTCCTTGTTCTTGGGCAAATAGTCCAATGACAGAATTGCCATCTAAAATTTTGGGTTCTTTCTCTTCTTGCCAAGTCTTATGAGGAGTCTAGCCTAATGGCCACACAAGGGGCATGCTTTTCAGCACAGAATGGGTCCCACAGGAAAGTAAGATGGTTTTGTCGTTAGTCTGGGGTTTTCTGCTGGGAGAACAGCAGTTTTAGGTATATGGCCCCAAAATACCATGGGATATCTGGGGGATATTACTGGCAAAGAAATAGATCCTTCCAGAGCATAGATACCTCTGGGACAAGGAAACCAAAGATAGAGTAGTGACCCCTCTTTACTCACAGACAGCTGATAAAGATCTGCCTTCATTTTTTGATCAGTGAATCAGTGACATAAGGAACAGCTGTAGTCCCCAGCATTCTCCTTCTGGTGTGTGTCTGAAACCATTGCTTGAAATATCACTCAACATAAAAACTTGGAATTTAAGTTGCAGGTCCATTAAGGTTTTCCCCATAATGATCCTGAATCGGCAACAATTTAGTCCCCATATTTCACATTCTGAAGCTCCCCCATCACAATTAAATACTTCATTTACTTCTGGCACCACTTCCCCAAAATTAACTCTCATTAATTTGAACAGTCTTTCAATCAGGCTGTGTATAATGAAAAGTAATTGTTCTTCACCACCCCAAACAATTTTAAAAGGCAGGATTTTTTTTTTTTTAAGAACTTTTTAAGATTACAGTTTAATTGAGTTTTATATGATTCCCCCTGTTCCTCAGTCAGATTAGTAACATTTTCATTTAACAATGAATTTAAGAATGTTTGAATGCCTGGTTTGAAATTTTGGCTCTGCTGACCTAAGAAGAGCTTAGGCATTTTTTACAATGAGGCCAAGATTTCATCTGGGGCTTCATATATGAGGCGCTTTGGCTTCTGAAAACCAGTATTTAGCATCTAGAAATGGGACTGATTTTGCCAGCCTTGGCAGTAACTGATGTTTCACATATTTCAGGGGATCTGGAAGGTAAAGTCAAGTGGTTGGACAACTTTCAGAAGTTCAGGCAACTGCAAGAGGTCATAATTTGGCCCCAGGTCTGGGATCGTGACAAGAGGTTCTTTGTCCCAGAGGTAAGCAGTTTTTTAAAGGGCATTTTTCTTTGAGGAAGGTTTAGTTTCCTATCCATCTTTATAGCATGATAGTCACTGGGGTTGGCTCTGCTCTAAGAGGAGCTGCTCCAGCCTGAACACTGCAAACAGTGTAGCTGAACACACAATCTGTGCGAGAGCCTTGGGTGGCAGCATGGGTTGCTCTCAGATGGCATCTAAAAGAGCACAATCGTATGATCCAGGGGGACTCTCCAGTGTTTGCTTTTAGGGGAAAGAATGAAATGGGATAGATGTAAGAATTACTATCATTTTGTAAGGATACGAAGTAGAAATTATTTGCCCCTTTCACTTCTCAAACTAAGCCAAAGGAATTTCTATTTACATTTAAACAACATTACAAAAAATTACACAGCATACCTGGCAACACGGGCAACTTTCTGCTGTGGTTACCCCCGGGCCCATACAGACAGACTTTAAGCAGCTTTACGCTAATATCATCAAGCGAGTCTCAACACAGGGATTATGTCTGCTCACATGCAGAGCTGCAAAAACCATTAAACTCACTCTGGAAAAGAAAAACCCAGCTTAACATTTCAAAAGAGTAAACACATTTAAACAATAGTAGTGCTCAGTTACTAGCTGCGTGATGTATCTAGGCTGAGATAAGAGCACATGTGTGCTCAGTTTCTTTAACTGCTGGTTGCCTCCCAGTTCATTGTCAAATATGCAAAATTACCCATTCTCCCTCTCTCTCTCTTTCTCTTTTTTTGGGTCAAGTATTTGAAGCAAAGCTTAAGAGAAAACAGCAGTGAAAACATTTTGTCTTCAGCCAACAGACTTCTGCTTCACGAAGGCAGGCTAACGCTAGCAGGTAACATCCCTAAATGTCCTGGTATCAAGAGTTAGCTTAACAGAATCGTATTTTATTATGGCAGGCCCAGAATGAACCTCTGCAACAGTATTTGGGCAGGTGCAGGAAAGAAAAAGCAAATGTACAGCTTGTCTGAGACAGACTGAGGAACAGCCAAACCGCCAAAAGGATGAGTAATCTGCATTATTGTTTATAATCACATCTGGATATTCAGTCTGCCAGGTGCTGAAGAAATCAGCTTGACAGGCCAATGCCTGCCACTCAAGGGGAGCATTTTACTGTCACGTTCAAGAACGTGGCAGTGGGAACACAGGAAGTTTAGGCTGTCCCATACAAGGTGCCCCATGTGCCTGGGGACCAATGTCAATATACCTCACCTCTCTAGCACCAGATCTGTTATGTGGTTCATTGAAAATTACTGAAAATTCTAGAGGTCTTTCCTTTTTTTTATTTCATACTTTGTCTCCACTAAGACTGCTGTTTTGATGGATACCTTAGAATGGGAAGGTGTTCTCCTGCCGGGTGTCTTCCTTTTTTATGAACAGAGCCCTCACACAACATGCCATTAACTCCAGGAGTAGCACAGTGGTCGCACACAAGCGTGTTGATTTCTACAGCTCTGCTCAGAGCTGTCTGTCACCCTGGCAGAGCAGGGACTCGCATCTCTGGAGGCAAGGCTGTAGCACTAGCTTGGCGGAAAGGAGCGCAGCTCCTGCCTTCCATTTTCTTCATCACCTCCTCAGAAGCAGAGGTGAGGAGAGTAAGGACCTAACACTTTCTGTCTCCTGCCACCACTGTTACTGTTATAAAGGGAGCAGAAAAAGAGACATGTTCAATTTTTCAGTATTTTTCCTTTTCTTCCCACATGAGGAGAATTACAATAACAGAGGAGAAGGCATAATATCAGGGAGAGCAGAAGAAAAGATTGCTCCTGATGTTTAGGGGGTGGTGGGGAGAGGAGAAAGGAAGCTACCGAGTCCTCTCCTGCCAGTGCTTCTCTCTGGTTTCATTCCTCTCTGGATGAGACATCAAGCCGCAAATGAGGAGGCAAGGGTGGCCATCAGGCATCTGCATTTATTCTGCAATACGTAATTAGAAAATGGAGAAGGAGGTATGAGCGTAACTCTTACCCAGCAATACAGCCAGCTGCCTGCAATCTGGAATATAAAAGTGCCTGGCATTTGGCCACTTGTCTGAATGAAATATCTTTCAAGACAAAAATGAAATCACAAGTCAAGTATAATGCTGCACAGCAGAAACACATCCTAAAGTCACAATTCTGAACAGACACAAACACAAGTTTGCAGATTAGCTGAATTGTGCTTATTTGAATGAAATTGAGATCACCAACACCACAACTGTGTGGTTTTTTTGGATAATCCTGTAATTGGAGCAGCTGAAAAAAGTGAGTTTGTTCAAATGTAGGGAGAGAAGGCTCAGGGAAGACATTATGGTTGTCCTCAACTGCCTAATGGCTGGTTTAAGGCAGATGGAGCTAAAGGGCGAGACATAACAATTGCAAGTTTGGAATACCTTATTAACAATTAGGGTGGTTGGACACTGGTACAGGGGACCAGAGAGGTTGCAGAGTCTCCTTTCTTGGACATATTCAAAACTTGGTCTGCTTGGAGTAGTGGTTTGGACCAGAGACCTCTAGAGATTCATTCCAACTAATGATATTCAATGACTCTGTGAACGCAGTATAAATCAAAGAAACAGAAAAGTTTTTCCACAGCAGTAGACAGAGTATACAACAAATAATTCTTTCATGTGTAACACCCACAAAAGCCTACTGCTACACAAGAGATGCTGTGGAGAAACCTCTACCAACCTCTACCAACTTTTCATAGAAACTTAGAGAAGGGTAGTTTTTATAAGACATCTAATACACATTAACTTGCTTGTTTCTAGTCTTCTAGCTTCTGTATTCTCCGTGCAGCTCGCTGATCCATGACCTAATTTGAGTTTTAATTTTCAGTAGCTACTGATGTTGCTTTGTGCAACATTAATGAAAGAAGAAGTTTTCAAACCAAATCTTTCAGAACCAAACACCCCAGAAAGTATTTTAGGATCCTGCAAGATTGCCTGGAAGCAACAGTTCTGACCAACCCCAGTTGCTGTGAAGAGCAGCTCGGCATTTCATGCCTGCTTTTCACACCCAGAGATGCCCTATTGGTACAGAGTAGCCAGAGGACAGATTCTAAAGAATAAAGCCTGCAGAGAAAGGAGGTGATTTTGGAAATGAAATAAAGTTGGGACCAAAAAGGGAAATGAAAGAAAGATTTGTGGAAAGGGATAGAAAAACGATAAACAAGGAAGAGGTCAAAAGACCAAGCTCTGCAAATCCAGTAGAGTCCAGATTTCCTGCAGTAAGTTGCTTAAAAAATTACTCTTGGTTTTGTTAAATTGTATTATTTATTACAATAATACTTGAGTTTTCAACTTGGAGATCAACCTGAAAGACTTAGAAGTATTCTTACAGACATTTGTTGTTATATTCCGCACATCCTCATGACCTCCAAGCTAGGAAGAGAAGATAAGCCAACACTATTCAGTGTAGTTTTTGAAAGGCTTTTGTGATGCTATCAATTAACATTTCATCACTGCAAAAGCCTGTGAAGAGGGCAGCATATCACTATTTAAAGGTACCAGCAAAAGGTGGCGCTTCCCTGTTTCTTTATCTCTGCCACTTTCAGAAGGTTCACTGTTTACCCAGTAGGATTTTCTGATTTATAGCAAGCTGATTGTTGTACTTGTAGGTACTCCAGGTGATCCAGGCCACTTTTCCTGGCAGACAAGTAGGGTTATTTTTCCATAATGAAGTAGCTGCTACAAGGTACAAATATTAGTAGGCAAAATCATCAAAAGGCATACAATTTTTTAAGTGCTGCCTTTGAGAGCGCAGACTGGGAGATGAGTAATTCTGTATTATGTTGGAAACCATGCTTCTTTGTTAAAAGCATTTTGTAAGATGCAGTGATTCATAGATGTGCCTCATCTTAGAAGTAGCAATTCCTTAAAATAATCACACCAAATTGACTTTTTTGTTTTCCTCCTCAGAAAGCACGAGACTCCTTGACGTCTACCTCTTCCTATTCAATGATTTCCTATTAATTACCAAAATAAAACGTATCAAAAAGGTAATAATAGACAGATATACGTGGTTGCAGCTGTTATGTTTTTTAGCTTGGTAAATATTTTGAATGTACTTTGGAAAATTAATCTGACGATAAAAATACCAGGTGACTAATCAGCATGAAGGACAGGTGATACTTTCTAATGCTAATAACAACCCATAACACTGATTCAAAACCCTGTTTCTGGGCTCTGTATGTTAGAGGAACATTATGACAGGCAGAATTTACATTACAAGACCGTAGTATTTTCCTGGTGTTGTTCTGATGTACTGGAGTCCTAAACGTCAGAAAAGTTTCAAGAATGTAAGATCTTTTCTAATGCTCCTCTCATGACTCAGTCCAGCAACCAAAGAAATTTTTATCCGAGAGATATCGGAACTGTTGGAAAGAAGGAAAAAAAGGGAAAAAAAACCCATAACAAACCAAACCAAAACCACAAACAGGGAAATGCTAAAATAGATGGAAAGCTGGATTTATTCTCAGTTCCAACGCTGCCTGTTGCATATGGCCTCTCTTCATCTTGCTTTCGCCTAGTTTAAACTGGAGATTATGACTCCTCTTAAGAAAGTTATTATTGATGAAAGATGCTAGATAGGGAGTTCTATAGATGAAAATTCTCTGTATTTAGCCACCTAAAAAAGGCACTGAAATTCCTAAAGCTTCAATGTAGGAGTATATCTAGCTAATTAAGTTTATGAAGCTGATCTAAATTAAGGCTAGGTGGACCTGTGCTAGATCTCAAGTTTTTGTCTGATTTAAAGACTTCTTGGCTTTTTTTTTTTTAAAGAAGCAGATGTTCTGCTTTTGGAGGAGATAGAGAAAGCACGCAGTGAGAGGCTCTAGACCAGCAGCACCATGCCTTAGCAGTGGGGGGATGAAGGTAGCAGGGATTCAAAGGGACCTAGTGCCCTTAGGCAAGTCTCTTCAATGGTTGCCTCACACACATGTGGTGGTGAATCTTCTGTGAAGAGCTACAGCCCATCTGGAGCCCCAGCAGTTCTGTGTTCCGCATGTATGCAAGGGGAGGTAGGGAAATACACATCCAAGGAACTAAGAAAAAGTCCTGCTATTAAAAGAAGGGGGGAGGGGTGGGATGAGTAATTCTGTATTATGTTGGAAACCATGCTTCTTTGTTAAAAGCATTTTGTAAGATGCAGTGATTCATAGATGTGCCTCATCTTAGAAGTAGCAATTCCTTAAAATAATCACACCAAATTGACTTTTTTGTTTTCCTCCTCAGAAAGCACGAGACTCCTTGACGTCTACCTCTTCCTATTCAATGATTTCCTATTAATTACCAAAATAAAACGTATCAAAAAGGTAATAATAGACAGATATACGTGGTTGCAGCTGTTATGTTTTTTAGCTTGGTAAATATTTTGAATGTACTTTGGAAAATTAATCTGACGATAAAAATACCAGGTGACTAATCAGCATGAAGGACAGGTGATACTTTCTAATGCTAATAACAACCCATAACACTGATTCAAAACCCTGTTTCTGGGCTCTGTATGTTAGAGGAACATTATGACAGGCAGAATTTACATTACAAGACCGTAGTATTTTCCTGGTGTTGTTCTGATGTACTGGAGTCCTAAACGTCAGAAAAGTTTCAAGAATGTAAGATCTTTTCTAATGCTCCTCTCATGACTCAGTCCAGCAACCAAAGAAATTTTTATCCGAGAGATATCGGAACTGTTGGAAAGAAGGAAAAAAAGGGAAAAAAAACCCATAACAAACCAAACCAAAACCACAAACAGGGAAATGCTAAAATAGATGGAAAGCTGGATTTATTCTCAGTTCCAACGCTGCCTGTTGCATATGGCCTCTCTTCATCTTGCTTTCGCCTAGTTTAAACTGGAGATTATGACTCCTCTTAAGAAAGTTATTATTGATGAAAGATGCTAGATAGGGAGTTCTATAGATGAAAATTCTCTGTATTTAGCCACCTAAAAAAGGCACTGAAATTCCTAAAGCTTCAATGTAGGAGTATATCTAGCTAATTAAGTTTATGAAGCTGATCTAAATTAAGGCTAGGTGGACCTGTGCTAGATCTCAAGTTTTTGTCTGATTTAAAGACTTCTTGGCTTTTTTTTTTTTAAAGAAGCAGATGTTCTGCTTTTGGAGGAGATAGAGAAAGCACGCAGTGAGAGGCTCTAGACCAGCAGCACCATGCCTTAGCAGTGGGGGGATGAAGGTAGCAGGGATTCAAAGGGACCTAGTGCCCTTAGGCAAGTCTCTTCAATGGTTGCCTCACACACATGTGGTGGTGAATCTTCTGTGAAGAGCTACAGCCCATCTGGAGCCCCAGCAGTTCTGTGTTCCGCATGTATGCAAGGGGAGGTAGGGAAATACACATCCAAGGAACTAAGAAAAAGTCCTGCTATTAAAAGAAGGGGGGAGGGGTGGGAAAAAGGGGAGATAAAAAAGACCTTTGAACACTTGTGTTTCTACTGTGGTTTATTCGTACATGGTGTGATCTTGCAAGAGAACTCCAGGTACCGATGAGTTCTTCTGAGGTTCCTCAGGCAAACAAGTTGTCTGAGTACCTTTGATAAGAGAAATCACATAATTTAGAGCTGTTTAGTGCCTATAATTCATGAGCAGATGGCAGACAACCAGCTAACCAATTTAATTTTCTATTCCCAGAAATATGGGGGCTCAGACACTGGCTTAATCCCTGTCAGTCCATCCCTCACTCCCGAGCTGCAGTCCTTCATAAGAGAGGGTGCGTTTTGCATAGTCCTAGACCAGCCCATCCCACTAGACAGGCTGATACTGAAAAACGTTGACTCAGTCCACGTTACAGGTACGTGTCCACGTTACAGGTATGTACCCACATGCATTTGAATGTCTTCATAAATAGCACCTCAATGTACTGCGTACATGGCAGTGTAAGGATACAGACAGTTTGCCCACAAATCACCCCCAGATGCCTCTAGTGCAAACGCTGGTGCCTAGGCACTGTTTGGCTTCACAGCTCTGCTCCTACTGCAAGGCATGACTTGCTAACACAGACATGGCACCATGAGTACCACCAGCTACAGGGAGGATGGAAATCACCCCATCAATGCTTCCTTGCTCACGGATGTCCAAATGCATCACCAGGGAAAACTGCCCCAATAACATCTGCTGCTGCAGATGTCCTTGGGGGAGGAGGGGAGGAGGACTGACCTCCACAGAGAGTGACCAGCCTAACCCTGCCAAAACAACATCCTTAGAGTCACCAAATCAGAGCTTGGGTGAAGGAGCAGGCATGAAAAACTCACAACTCCCCTTGGTCTGAGCCGTTCATGCAGGCTCTCACACACCTCAGTCCAACAGTGCCCAGAACCCAGGAGCCTCCTGTATCAAAGGGATATAAGAGAAATGGCCCGTCAGCCATCCTAATCCTAAAGACTGGGAGGAAAATCTCAGGGAGATAGAGTGCTCCGTAGGAAATCAATAGGTAGGGAAAATAAACCTAAAGCCTATAAATTGTATGATAACTTTGAAATATATTCACCCAGAGCAATTAACATTCAGCATCAATGGTGACAGAAAATAAAAGTAGGCAATAAAAGCCAAATGACTAAATATGAGATAAGGGGATGAACACAGAGAATAACCTTTTTTTAAAATATACTCCAGGCACTGTCTGTCTGCCTAACAAGTCCCTAACAACCAAGCAGAAATGAAATAAACACGCAGCCATCTCTCACCCACGGGGTGGAGGGGAGGGCAGCCCCATGTTCCTGCCTAAGTCCAGACTAGATGCAAGGTCAACAGCTTCTGGGTGCTGGAGAAGTCGGTGCAGCCACCCTCTGGTTTGCTCACACAAAATTGGGCATAAAATCCATCATGAAGATGGGAATAAGATTTGTTGGGGTTTTTTTCCCAGTCCGGCATTTCCTACATTCAGAGATTTCTAACCAGGGTCTTTCTATCCCTGTGATCCAGCTGCAACCAGCAGAAAAGACAAAGTTTCCTCCTGCAGCCCAGGCTCTGGCTGCCGATTATGACCCTCCATTGTACTTTGGACCTCATTGTTTGACTCCTCTCCCATGTATACCTACCAACTGTATTAAAGCTGTAGCTATGGCAGTTTCCATTACTTCCCTGTAGTCTCGGAAGCCCCATCCTAATACAGGACCCCTTGGAATAGGGTACAATAAAAATAGTGAGAAAAATAATTATAGGGAGCTTGCAGTTCAGATTTCCATCATTTGTGCAAAACAACAAGCAGAAGTTTCAGTGTCAATGGAAAATGTCCCTTGGGGGGGGAAGAGAGGGGGAAGATTAAAAGAAAAGATTAAATATTGTCAGAAATGTGTGACCTTGGGGAATGCTGCCAATTTATTTGCAGTCTCAAGGAGACTTTTACTACTGGTGGCAGTAAAAGATTAGTTAGCATGTTCTCAGAAAGTGCAGCGTGTGACTTCTAGTGATCCATCACATTAATCAAAATGAAACCCTGATTTTTGATTTAACAATTACTTTTGCATACATTTGTTTGCTGAGGGTTGATCTCACTTTGGAAATAAAAGTACCGCAACACAAGGACAAGAAAAGAACCATATATTGCAATATCATAGAAATATCCCTTTGGCAGCAGGCAGGCGGCTGATAATTAAGCAGGATAATTCTAGCCTGCTATGTATCAGGGAAGGGATAACAGATATAATGGTGTGCTCATAACACACCATTATACTATTATACATTATACTATTATATGCTACTCTAAAAGCAGAAATATCTGCAAATGCCAGGACCTTGTACAAGAGATTTAACTTTACATGTAAGTATAATAATAGGAACCCATCTCTGAAGATCCCAAGTAGCAACATACTTTCTGATTATGAGATCACTTTCCTTTTAACATTCTGCTTTGGATTTAATCTGTGCAATAGCTTATTATTGTTCCACTAATAATGCTTTACACTAAGTTTGAAGACCCACTGGTAATCTTTACAGCCACAGAATTTCTTTTAGAAAACATTACCGGGAGCCTGATGCTGAGCATTGCCCAAAAAATTCATTTTTAGAACTGTAAATTTGTATTTCCAATTGACCACAGAGAGACAGAAAGCACGAATTCTGAAATATACCCCCTCTGCTGCCACAAATTTCTGCTGCTGACTGATTTGCTGCAGTAATTTAACCAGTCTGTGCTCCACTTTCCTTTTCGATAAAAGTAGGATTACAGGACACTTTATCTTCCAGAAACATTTTGAGGTCTGACTGTAGAGCACTTGGAAATGCTTGAACAAGAAGCATTACACGGCAGCAAGACATTCTACATAGTACAGGGCTTTGGAGCAAACTGTATGAACTAGATAAGTTAACTGCATCAGACTCAGAAAAGCGCTGCCTTGCCTTGGCAGCTCGAGCGCTGGGCTCTCCTTGGGCTGCGTGGGCTCAGGAGCAGGGCTCTGCTTAGGGCCACTGCTCACAGGGAAGCAATCCCACCCCTTGCTCACCATCGATTAGTTGACAACAACGTCAACTCCAGCTTAAAAAAAGCAATGCCACGTGAATGCAGTGCATTCTGTGCCTTCCTCTCTACAACCAGCCCACCCAAGGATTTTGGCTACTTGAAGATGCTTTCCCCTCCTCTTCCCCCAACCTCGCTTTGTAGCAAACTTAAGCCGCCACTTCACTCCAGACGTGTGACATTGGTTCTAACTTGTTCCCTTGCAGGGAAACCTGCCCCATAACACCCAGAGTCACCAATTAACTTCTGCAGAAGTTTGGCAGGAACCAAAGGGCAAGGCCCTGCGAGACACTACTGCCGGCAGCCAACCAGTGGCACTGACCCATGCACACATCCCAGGGAGAGCCCAAACCCACCATCAGCCCAAGCGTAGCCCTACATAGCAGCCATCGTGCAGACTTGTTTGAATCCAAATAAAGAACGGAGCCTTTCTCTTACATTTTTGATATTTGTTTTTCTCTAACTTCGGTTACGATTTAGTCCATTTTGGATGGGATCTTCTCTTAATGATCCTCAGCTAGATTCAAAAGCACCTTAGCTGCACAACGATAAAGGAATTAAAAATAAAACAACTGCAAGCAGAATTAACTTCTTGAAATAACAAAGCTTCCCGTACAGCAAAAACCTAACCCTATCAGGGTCCACTGCCCTATTAAGAATCAGAAAAGATTATTACATATATCATTTATTCAATCATAGCCAGACAATGTGGTATAAAATGAGACTGACAGCTGCATGAGGAAATTTATATCATTTTTCCATATTTTTCCTCCCACAGTTTTCAGCCTGCGAAATGCTTTCCTAATACAGCATGAAAATAGGTATCGGCAGTGCATAGCAGTCTTCTTGCTACAAGCTCAGACAGAGACTGCCAAGGTAAGTAGCAGTACCATACCTTTATTTTTCTTCTCTGATTACACAACTACACTTTTCCTAAAGGAAGATCTCAGCCTAAAAGTGGCCGTGCTGTGCTAAGAATCTATTACAGTTGTGACATTGACCAAAACCAAAACAAAATAACACCCCAGTGCTCTGGCTCACACATTTGTTACAGAATATTTGCTGTTGAACACGTACCAATTTTATACCAGGGTTGATAGCAGGTCGTGTTCTTGTTGAAAAACATTGTAATTTCTGATTGCTAAAAAAACCCAAAAGCCACCTCTACTGTCGCAGAAATTAAGACCATCAGCCCCTCTGGAGAAGTCAACACCAAAACAAATCCTCCCCTCCCCAACTTACATGCAGTAGTACTCAGATCACAAAACTGTATCACGCTCATCTATGCGCGACACACATCTTGCAATTTCAGATTGAACAGATGGTATGATTAATTCCACTGTTATATAAATTTACCCCTCATTTTCACACCACATCACGTTTCTAGTAACAGCGCTGCATATAACATCTGAAAGTGTGGTAGGCACTTCACAGAAGTATTTTTTTTTCCTCCTGTAAATTTAATTTCATTCCCTAATGCTAATGCACAGAAATTTAACTACCACTAATACTAATTCTTAAAAGCAAAACACAGTAGACAGACTTTTTTCAGATGAAAATTCACAAGTGAATTCTTTCCGTTTCAAAGTCACTGGTTGGTACTCAGAAGAAGTATCTACTATAGACATCTACTCAAGAAGTTGTTACCTTCTCCTGTTATTGAAACATTACCTTTGCCTTCCAAAGCTGTCCTCACACCAATGTCTCCCAAGTCCAGTTTATCAAAGGAAAAAATGCTGCAGTGAAAGTTTCCTTTCACTTGGATGTGGAGGCATTACTGCATTTGTAGAATTTGGGTGCTCTGGGCCCTAGAAAAGGTAGACTTTCCAGCACCGGTCGAATGAAGTCAACTACCTTATTTCAGCCCCCAGGAAGCCCAATCTCAGCATGGTCAATATTTGCTAGCCAACATGAGCTCATGGGTTTAGCTGACAAGATCCTGCAAGGCAAAACAGAAGATGATCTGGATAAGATTAATACTGGTGAGGACCATCAGAGCAGGGCCTCAAGCTAGCTAAGCTGTATCAAAAGAAGCTGTACACGTATTCCCACTGACTCATCCCAGTCAGAGGGTTGTCACGCTGTGAGCTACTTCTTGTACCTCCTGATTTTTTGTGATGTGCCTGTCTCAGCTCCTGGCTCCCTTGCAAGGTCTGGGCTCACCCTGCCCGCCTGCCTCTCATTGCCACACTGAGTTCTACTGCCTGCATGGGGAGCACATGAAATCCACTGAACAGCGGTGCAGTGAAACCCGTGTCCCATTCCCACCTCTCAGAGACTCAATACTCAGCAGACAGGTGAAAACATATGTCCTGGTTTGCCCAAACCATGACAACACAGGCCTGAACCACACTGCTGTTGCTCATCCCACCCATATCACTGTCCTGCCCTCTGTTCTCTTCCCCCCTGCCCCTACTCTCCTCCCTCGGCCTTGAAAAGCTCAACAGTTTAAATCCTGCCTCCTATGGGTTCATGACTGCTTGACAAACATCTGTGTTACCACCACCACTCTGCACAGCAGGCACTCTTCCATCAGCAGCTCCAGGGGGGACAGAGCAACCACCCCATGCTGAAGCTGGGCTCTGCCCGGCACATGCAGCCTCTTCTCATGTCCCCTGCAGGGGCTCCTTAGACCTGTAGGTCATCCAATTTATCTCTTCAGCTTTCTAGTTTTCAAAGCGATGTCTTTAACTTATTCAGGGTATAGACACACAGAAGAAACAACCAGATGGGTCAATAAGAAAACTGATGAATCCCAGCATAGCATGAAGTAGAACAGGCTGCCCCTTCTCATGCGTTTCTACTCTTTGCATCAAAGCTCAGTGTCTCTACATGCCTTACAGCAGGGAGAGCAGCTCCTGACCAGGCAAAATAAAAACCCTGGGGTGGGAGAAGCACAGCTAGACCTTAAGCTTCTATTGCTGCCAACTAATTTGTAATGTCTAATCATAGCAATTCAGAGACAACTCAGCTTCCACGCCACAGACCATCTGGACTAGCACAGAGAGAAGGAAGTTACGTATTTTAAATCCATCTCTCCAGCCATCACCCCCTGCCCCCATACCTGGATGACAGCAGATAGGGGGCTGACTGCTATCAGCGTGATGCTAGAAACTGAAATTCAAGTAGCAGCACATGACAGATCTCAGAGGAGGACAGAACTTGTGATGCTGATACCACTGGGGCTGTCTTAATGAGACAACAGGGAGCCCAAACTGCAGGGACAGCATTAAATATTACACAAAGCCAGGTAAAAATAGCCTGCAACAAACTTCACCATTACAAAGAATCAGAGCATTAAAATCCTCCCTTCCAACCAAAAAGGAAACCTCCACTTGAAATCCCCGGCCCCAGACACAGACTCCAACATAGTGGCCTGAACAACTGGGAGAATCTTGGTACTGGGATAATTCGTGTTCACTTCAAGAATTATGAGCATGGGCCTGAAGAAAGGCTAAATAAAACTAACGGCTCTGGGTGTTTAGGTATCTGAATTATCGGAACTTTTTTTGATTGTCTTGGTTTACAAATTATTTTTTCATGTAACAGAAAACATGGATTTCACAGATAGAAACGGCAATCTCCAATTACACCACGCAACACGAAACCAAGAAAAGCACTGCTTTCTGCTTCCCAGCTGAATCCTCTGAAATTTGATGTCAGCACAGCACTGAAAGAGCCAGTAGAAGACTATTGTGGTGATAATGCAGTTATTTCTTCCAGCGTGCCTTAAGTTTCTGAAGCTAACAGATTTCTGACTTCTCTAGACAGTTTTGGAGTTTTGACTACGGGATGTAGGCATAAACTGGAGAGGGAAAATGAGACATGCAATAAATGTATCATTCTTAGATGTTCCTTTGCTTCAGCTAGGGGAAGGCTCTTACCATCCAGGGAAGCTTTCACACAGCTTGTCACTCCCTAGAAAGTGGGACAGGGGAAGGAACCTATGTTGGTGAGGAGAACTCATTCACCAGAAAATTCTAGAACAGCTATTTGAAGATCATTGAAACTGTATTAATAAATTTCATTAAATTAAAATTTTGTAGCCATAGCTCCCAACAGTTAATGCCTCTCTACTACTAAACTATAATATTAGAGGATGTTTTTTGCATTAACATTGAGCTTGTGGAGGCAGATCAGTAAAAACATATATTGTGTTGACCACCTATTAATTTTTAAAAGTGAGATTATTTCAATTTCTTTGAAAAAGGCCATATTTACATATAACATTCAGCTAAACTAGAGATGCTACAGAATATATAAAAAGAAAGAAAAGCACAATACCCTGCTTTATTAGGATTTTTTTTTAACCTGAGGTTTTTCACCACTTTATTAACAGTAGATCTGTCATTACGCATTTTTTACACCCATCACAGCTTCTAGAGTTCAAGTTTGCTCCACAAGCTTGAGTGTTCCTTTTGCATCAAACCATTCAACACTTCACTGCTATCCCAGATCTGTGGTCCACACACCAGAAGTGTGCCTGTTAATCACTTCATTTTTCCCTCTTTTTGTGGAAGAGACCCACAGAACAGCCCAAGACTGCT
Organism: Calidris pugnax; assembly: GCF_001431845.1. NCBI lineage: Eukaryota > Metazoa > Chordata > Aves > Charadriiformes > Scolopacidae > Calidris > Calidris pugnax. The sequence continues at coordinate 10,972,536 of NW_015094506.1, read as the reverse complement.
TGCCACAACATTCCTGCAGGGCACTACCGCAGAGGGAGGGTGCTCTCACCAGTCCCACCCCTGAGATTAGCCACCGTCTGGAGAGAAAGGGAGACTTCCCTTTAAGCCACCCTCGGTGACTGGGTCACCTCTCCCACTTTCTGTCCCTAACCAGCCAGTCTCCCTCAGCAGAAGTTAGCCCTTGGAATATCCCCTCAGTGTCAGGAACCACTTCAGGTGGGACTGAACAGAGAAGCCACACAGATGAGGGCTAGGCTAAAGATCGTAGGAGCGCCATTTCTGTTGTCCGCATTACTCACAGGGAAGTCAGCACTCACTTCGCATTCACCTCTACTCCATGATCGAACTAGTCACGAGCTCAAGCCCTTCCCCTAACCCCACTCCTCCCCAGCTCCACCCATGAGGATGTGGTGGCACGTTTTCTCCACTTGAGCTGGTTCACCCGTACATACAAGCTATGATCTGGAGGCTGTATATATGCAAGTGCTTACCTGGTTCAGCACCCTCTGGATGCGGCCTAGGCCCCTGCGGCACACCTTCCCGCTCTGCCCGTGACCGGCGAGGTTTTGTCACAGCTTCCTGGGGAAGGAACAGCCACTCAGGCTCCATACCAAGGGGTAAACGGGCAAGGCAGGAGAGTAGAAGAGAGTGGAGACAGCAGATCTGCTCCAGGACACCACGCAAGCTGCAGCCACTTAGCCACAACTTGGCCTACACAGCTGTGCTCACTCTCTCTCGACACCAAGCCCAGCTGCAGGCCATCTCACACCCTCCCCCTCTCACCCCCAGTGCTCCACCAGAACCTCCACAGGACCTTGGCACCAAGGCTGATGGGACAGAAAGGTATTTCAAGCCCAGAGAAGTCACACCTGACAGATTATGCTCTGCACTTTGTGCAATGGTGGAAGTGAGAGGGTGTTTTGCATCTCTCTGCATTTTTTTCCAAAAAGGACTGAAGTAGTCCCAGAGATTCAGTACTTCCTGGAGGCCAGCACGTCTCCCAGGAGGACACCTCAGGGCAAGGAAGCACTCACACACAGGCTGGCTTTAGGGAGACGTGAGCTCAACTGCTCTTCTGTGGTCCGGAGAGAAAGATGCCTCCAAAAGCAGTCCAGGCAGAAATTTACTTCCCAACTAGAATTACCTTTCAGAGCAGACCTCTTCTCTCTTTCTCCACTGTCTACACAGAGCCCCCAGGAAGATCAGCTTCAATAGCTAAACGCACTTTTTTGGTGAACGCCCCCACAATTCAACAGTGGCTTTGTCACAGACATTAATCTCCGGACTTCTCTCTGCAACACAGCTCCACCCTGAAAGGTTTTCATATGAGAATCAAGCACTTCATTAGTCTACAGAACTAAAACAAGTGCAACTTGCGAGTCTTTCAGTTATGCCAGTTGTCCAGGTGCACTGGAAGTGATGTCTGAACGTAGCCAAGTGCCCAGCAGCCTTGAGCAGTTATTGGGAATGGAAAAACTACGCTGAATTTAACCCGTGAAAAAACAGGTTTGAAAAACAGTCATTATTGCTGCCCCCTCCAGAACGCGAAAACTTTTGGTGCAGCTCCCCACAAGCCTAAGAAAGTGGAACGTTTATCTTGTTCTGAGATGTGTGGCTTCCCAACAGTTCATTTGTAAAATGATATAGCCCATAATTCAAAGTAGCTTTGCTGCCCAAAATGGGACAAAGTAGTTTTGAATGACAGAACTGATCTATTAGAAAGGTCCAATTTATTTTTTTTTTATTGTCATTAATCATTCCCTTAGCAGGTTAGAAAACAAAAATGACATTTCAATAACATTTCATCATAGTTTATACAGAACTGTTTGATGCATGGTGTCATCTTCTCATTCAAATCCACAGCCACCTTCCAAATCGCAGAGTTTAGGAATTACAGTGCACGCTGGACTAAATTCTTTCACAATGTAAGGCACAACTACATGATCACAAGTAGTAAACACACACACTGAAATCAGAACTTAAGAGAATCAAACTTCAATTAAAAAGAAACAAAACCAAAACGCACCCATGCAAAAAAAAAATAATATCTATCTACACCTACCAAGATGGTATGATCCAGTTTAAAAGAAGTGCAGTACTCTGTAGGTAAAACTGCAACATAAGGCTATTATAATACATTACCTCTAAATACTGGGTAAGAACTTAAAACTTTTTCCATTTATATTTTATACAATTATACAGAAATTAAGCTGTATGAGCAATATTCACATCTGCAATAATAAACTGATCATTAAAATTCAGAAAAGAGGCAAAAAACAAGACAATGTAATTTGTGACACACATCCGTTACAGAATACCATTCATCAAGTTCACAGCTCAACTACTGAAGAAAAAAAAAAGACGACTAAATTAATGGTACATTTGGTGAATGAGGTTACCTATAGCCAAATGACAAAGCTGCATACAAAATTGTTTTTACCCAGCAGACCGTGATTATGAAAGCTTGTGGTTATGGTTTATTTCCTGTCCAGCAGCTAGAGTTTGCAAGATTGAAACTACAGAAGTTAAAAGAATACAGGAGAGTTTACAATAACCTGAACTATTGGATACTTTCAAACACATTTTAAAAAAAAAAAAAGACTTAACCTTTTTCCTTTTTGGTGATAAACTTTCGCAATTTTGGCATTCACTATAACTTATACATAACATGAAAGTGAGCAAACTTTATTAAACTTACCTAATGTTTAATTTCACGCTGAGAGGTAGTTTAAATGAAATCTTATGTAACGGCATCAAATGGTGGGGTTTTATGATATTTTTTTGTGATTTTTTTTTTCTTTTCTTACAAAAGTGACAAATCCTATACAAGCAGCATTTTGGACACATTACTATAAAAAGTTCTGGTTTTTGCTAACCCAGCGAGACATTCTTTCAAATATCCCTTTTGTGCCAGGAATCAAGCTTTAGCGTGACAGAACGGAGAACTCTGCCATGAAGCCAACAGCAGAAGCCTGGACCTGCCAGCATCAGCCTGTTGACATATAATGATGAACACTCTTTCCCAGCCTTCTTTACCCAAAAAAGGCAGGAAATACGGATGAATTTGGTTTTAGTTTAGGTCACAGGGGCAAGGAAAAATTGGAAAACACGCCTACCAGGCTTCTGCTTTCATAGTAACGTTGATCCAAAAGGGTTAGCAGGGCTTCAGTAATCTTCAAATGAGCAGGTACTCCTGTATCTGCTGCACAGTGAGTGCATAGTATGTGGTGAGCTACAGACAAAAGGCAGAGTTTATTACATTAACTAGTACCTATCCTCTTCATTATTGTGATCCTAAGTGGCATCTAATGTTGTCTCTAAAGATGCAAACCTCTTTATTCAGTGCCTCTTTAAAAAAAAAGAAAGAAAAAAACCAAAAACAAAACCAAAATCCCCTAGCAACAGAATACCCCCAAAATTGAGTTTCTGTGGAGGGACTTTACTATCCAATTATTGCTGGTCTTGAAAATACACCACTTAGTGCTTTTGGAGAGGCTGTGGTTAGACAATTTTAAACTTATCCTAGAAGGGATGGTGAGGCTAAGACTTCAAAAATTAAAAACTGGATAACTGTCAAGTCCCTTGAAAATACATAAAAATCATGTTTTCTCATTTTATAATCTTAAAATGAAGCTCTACAAAGACATTGTGTGCGTGACTACATGGTTTTTGTTGTTACATGTGCTCTCAGACGATGATTGCATTTTTGGTACAAAGGAATTATGAGTGCAGTTCTCCTTACTTAGCAAGGGGCCAAATGTAATGCAGTGAAGTCCAGCTGAAGGTAAACCTTCTGTCCGTTGATTACAGCTAACACGTACAATGCGAACGATGCTGTTCCATTTACTGTAGATTATATCGGTCAGAGAGCAAAAAGTGCATAGTGCAAATGACAGTGTTGTTTCCTAGTCCTCCAAGAACATGGGAGTGGGAGGGGTGATATTTGGAGGAGTAATTTATCAGTTTCAACATAAACTATGGTATCATTCTTCTTGGTGTAGTTGATGTTCTGTTTGAACTTAAGCTCCAGTGGTTTTCTGTCTGCCACTGAGTACTGGTCGTAAATTTTTAAGTTTTGCAAAAAGCATTTGTTCCCACTTCGTGTTTAACTGACATTTTACAATCCAGAAAAGTACTTGAGCTTTCCAGGTCCGTTCTTTAGGAATGTCACTTATTTTACATCTAGCATGAGACTCAATTGTTCTTGTTAATGTAATACAAATACAGCAAGGTTACTTCATGCTTCTGCTCCCAAATCCCTTCTTGCTTCACTAAGAAAGCTTTTCCAGTGAGGATTCTCAAACAATCCTAATCATCCCAAACCCAACAAAAATAGTTACCCATTGTTCTCGTCTACCTAGAGCTCTACATTCCATGGCAACTTGGTTACTTGACGCCTTCAAAAAACAGAGGAAAAAAACCCACACTATACCCTAGAGCCTCGGACTCTTGTGCCAGAGAGTAAAGCCAACTGAAAAATGAGATCCCTCTAAACCTCTTGCCTCTGTTGGAAGCTGCAGCAGAAAATTCCTTTTGTCTCCTCATCTGCAGACAGCAGCTTTTCCTACTGTGACTCATTAATTTTATCCTCTGTTCAACCTTTGCAGAAAGGGGAAGATTACTGGAGGGAAGGAATACATTGGGAGAAGAAATAACAGTGAAGCACAGCCAGCTTAAGATCAAAAGCCTGCCACTGACCCCTGCAATGCTACCTGCCTCCAGAGGGCTTGCAAGAAGGGAGGCGTGAAGTATGTATTGCTGGAGTAGCACAGTAGGATTTGGCATTTTGGAGGAAACAACAACACAAGTGATTGTGGCACTTTGACTGGGAAAAGAGGTGGTCTCCAAGAAGCTCTCCCCACCCTTAACAACACTATCCTTTTTACACTTTTCCTGCCTCTATAGCCTTCTCTCAGCCCAGGTAGCAGCTGGTCTCTCATATTCTGCTCCCCAACAATTCTGAATGTGGTGGAGTGTCCTGCAGAGGGGCTAGTTTCAGGAACAAACCCCACACTTCACTGTCCCATTCCTCATGTCATGGTAATGGCTAGTAATCAAAGGCAGCTTGAGGATCCAGCACACCTACTGGTTCGAGCGCTGGCTTTACCATTATTTCCACCTCTTGCTCTATAATGGCCTCTCCTCAGTGAATCAGAGCAGTCTAGTTCTTGCTAGAGGCTACTAAAACACATCACTGTGTGTCCTGCAGTTCCAAGGCTCCAGTCTGTGCTGCCATTTTATTAGTTTTTGCCCTCTGTCCCTGTGTTCCCAGTCTGAAAAATCAGTGCATTAAACTATTTCATCTGGAATCCTTTAGCTCAGCATGGTAAAGGTTACCAGGCTTTTTACTAGGCTTTTCTATTATTTATATTGTAAAGCAGTGCAACAAAAATCCCACATTCCTACTGAAACATGCCCATCAAACCAGCCAGACTCTGCAAGCAGATTTCTAAATGCAAGCTTTTCACCTTTCAGTTTCCCTTATTATGTATCTCATGGCTCATTTTACTGAGCTTGAGTGGAACTTCCAACCTGGCAGTGAGGCTGAGAGCATTATAGGGTCTATTATACCATCAACTTGTCAACAAATACAGACCAGCACTAAGAATCACAAGCACAAAAGAAGGAGCGTAAGATTTAGCAATGGAGTCATAAATTTACTCCAGTGAAAAGCTGTAGAAATCCTGACCTATTGCTGCAAACTCAAAGCTCAAGCATGAAAGCTTCCACCAAACCACTGTTCCTCCAGATTTTAACAATCCTTCTTTCTACAAATGTGTATTTGAAAAGCATTTCCATCTCCGTGAAAAGTTGGCATTTCCATCTCCGTGAGAAAAGCATTTCCATCTCCGTGAAAAGTTGGTCATATAAACTGGTCAGCAAAAAGGGACCTTCGGAAATTGAGCCAGTTTTGCCCCTGAAGCAGAGGAGCTCCAGACCGAGGTCTGATCTGCAGTCAACCAACTTCCTTCAGCAGCCAGCTGAGGTGACTCTGCTCATCTTTACACAAAGGCATCCCAAAAGCCTGAAATAAGAACAATTAAGAACCCTACTAGAGCTTCTACCACTTCCTCTTTACTGCAGAGCTTTCACACATTCCTATTCAAAAACAAAATGCCTGAACACAACTGAGTCTTTTAATCATCTTCTTAGCTCACCCTGAAAGACTTCCATCTTCCTCTGCCTCATGTATTTTGTCCTTGTGCAGTCACAGGAAGCTTCTCTCTTCCCTCTCTCCACGTGGTTGTCCTTCACCCCCAGAGCAGCACGAGGCTCCCTGTGTTACACAGCAGGGCAGAGCACATCTAGGCTGGGGCACGACTGTCTCATCTTTACCTTTCCCACATTTCTGAAGTCACTTGTCGAAGAAAGAAAGGCTCAAAAGCAACTCTTTGGATTCTTGCAGTAAATAAATCAGTCAAAAAAAAATTCCCAGAGGCAGAGATTCTGTTTGTATTTTCTATTCAAAATATTCTTATGACAAACAGTTACACTGACAAGGAGAAACAGTGAGTCCAGAGCCTCTGTTCATATGGAACCATTGCAGCAATTGTTTCTTTTGAATAAGCACCCCTCAAGTTCGAGCCAGAAAAGCAGGTCAGTATTTCACACAAAGTACGGTTGTATCCCAAACCTTTTTACAGCGAGGAGAACCAGTTACACAATTCAGCTGGCTTTTGGGAAATAAGAATTTAGTTTTAAGAAAACTCCTTGAGGAAGACTCCTTGAGACTGCAAATGTGAAACTAGATGGGTAAGCTAGGAAGGGACATGAAACATATAGATGACTACTTCTGGAGAAGTGGCATTAAGAAGTTCTTTCACTTGAGAGTTCATCAGGACTAGACATTTTTCATAAAAGAGGCTCTTCTTCATTCCCATATAGAGCTGTCAGTAGATAAAAGCAAACAAACCTGCGTAACGATGGCTAAGCTTCCATCACTGTGACAGATTTTCTCTCCTTACCTCAGGAAGAAATAGAGGAATTCAGGACACAGTCCTTTTCTCTGAACAGCTGGCAAAATTTGTTAAGATGCAGAAGGGCTCGAGGTGTGGGGAATTTATTAGGGTATTTAAGACAAAGGGTCCCTAGATATCAGAAGGCATAACCCCTACTCAGAAGAAATAACCTTAACAATTTTGAAATACCAGATACAAAGGGAAGAAAAGTTAGAAACAGGCAGCCAAGAACAAACAGGTGTAAATAAAATCACAACAAAAAAGAAGTTTGTAGCCTACATGAACTCTACAAGAAACCTCTGTTGCAAGTACAAAAAAGAAAATATGAATAAATATCTAACCCGGTAACGGGCATCAGATGGAGCAATGGAAAACTGAAGTTTTTTAGGTGTAGCACGACTTCAGCTTTTCCCACCAAAAGCTGAGGGAAGGGACAGAAGAAAAGATCAGATAAACTGGATCAGTCTCAAAAAAGACGACTTCTTAGTAGGACACCTAGCATGGAAGGTCTGGATGTCCCTTAGAACCACAAGGACCTCTCAGGGTTTCCAGAGTACAGGCAGGGGAAAGAGGTGCTACAGGCTACTACCAGTGTTGATTTTTTGATTTTTAAAACCCACATATAAGTGTTTCTGGAATATTAAAATCCATCAGCCGAATATGTAGAAGTAAAATCAATCAATATGGGATGGAATATTGTAATGTATCATGTAATATTCCTACAGCGCCAGCTAAACTTTGTCTCATCGCTTGTTCACACATACTCTCTCTCAGACCCACACACAAACTATACAATACAGTATGTGTAAAGATGTTCCAGTATCCAAGTGCTGTACTTGGGTAAGGACTCGGGTGCTGATACTACAACAAGTTATAAGTGGGCAAATAAAACTGAGTTGGAGTCGACTCCAGCTGTTACCCACACTGTGGAGTTTGAACTTTAGACAGAAAAGGCCAAGAACCAGAGATAGAAAAAACAAAACCACAAGGGGTTATAAAGAACATCAGATATGCAATCAAATGCAACAATTAGTTATGCTTTTATGGCAACATTTGATACATAAAATCCTCACAAGTTTTTGCATCTTCCTTTTCCTTTGAAGGAAACAAGAATAAACTGCAATATCACATAAACGCTGTTTCTCTTGAACAAAAAAATAAAAGATAAAAAAATACATTGTTACTCCTCTGTTTAAACTTTATTTACAAATAACTGGGTATTTCTAAACTAGACATAGAAGCTCTTTCCAGGATAAATGGCAATAAGCTATGGATGATCTGAGCCCATGTCTCACAAAAAATACAATAGTTTTACTTGGTATCAATAAACATTTTAAAATATACTAAATTTTGCCAAGTGTTACAATCATTGTCCAAACTGAATAGTAGTCTGAGTGCTGAACGAAGTGCATCAACAGAAATTACAAGTTTTAGTGTAACATTTCTTTGTCACTCACGATAGCCAGTTATCCTTGCAAGTCATTAAAGCAAGTATCACAGACTCGGACAGGCTTCTTAGAAGAAGGAGTTAAGGCATTCTTTGCTGAGCACTCGGCACAAAAGATATTTCCACACTGTCTACAGTGATGCTGTGAAAGAGAAGAAACATATATGCTGAATACCAATGACAAGGCATCAAATCAGTAACAGAGATCACTATCACATCAAGTCAACTCTCATGTTTCAGAAGTAAGCTTGAATTTTAAATAGTAGTTACATAGCACACAGGCATAGGAGTAAGTCTTTTCTAAAGGGTATAGGAGTAAAATATTCAGAAGTGTTTCACTGTGTCGGGAGACTATATCAGTTTTGGAAATGAACAGGTTGAAATTCACCCTCCTTTTTAATTTCTCCTCTTGAACTTGTTCTGGTCACATAAAACGTATTATTCTTACATGTAACTACCTGCTTTTACATTGAGGAGTATCCTTGAATCAAAGGACCCAACAGCCTTTGTTCAAAGACTACCCAAAGAACATCACTGAAATAAAGCAGGACAGGGAGAGCCACCTAAGACCAAGTCAAAATGCACTGCAAAATGAACCTCATCAATATCCCTCATCTAGTTCATTGCCCAGTCACTTGTTGGAGGGACGGTCATCTCTGGATGAAGGGCAGACCCAGCCAATTAAGGGATGCTAACATCTTAGCTGACCACAGCTGTTTTTACAGAGAAGTTCTGACTACAGACCTAAAACACATCCAGCTGTTTCTTCTGTTTCATGCCTGGTGAGTATTTAGAAATAAATAGTCACAAAGCACCAGACCATGTTGATGCCTCAGATTTTCACAAAGATCTAATTTCAACAAATGTACATTCCTTTTACATCTATAAATCCAGTTCAGACCACTGTAAATACCCCTGCAACAGTGTGATTCTGATTGCTTGCTTGGGGGATTGAACTATTTTAACACTGTTTGTAAACTGATGTTATTAGAATGGCAAAAGAATCATGAATGTAGTAATCCCACAACTTTTATTTTTAATATTTAAGGCATTGCAGGCAATGACTGTATGCTGAGATGTCCTGAGTATTACAGCCATTTTCTGAAGTTTGTATCCCATCTAAGAGTTTGAAAACAACAGAAAAAGAAAATCCCCACAGACACACAGCAAAACACACCTACCCTTCTCACTGTCACCGAAAAGCCTTTTCCACAGGCCATACAATTCTGTACGTCATTGTCTTCTGCCCATTTCCTGTTGAGAGCTTGGGTTTGTTTGATCTATATAGAAGATATAAAAAAGCAGGGGTTTTTTTCTTTAAATGCATGTCTAATTCCTACTAATTTCCTCAATTTTCAGTGCACACGCTACCCAGTGCGGTATAAAAGCACCAGTTCTGCCATGATACTGAGAGCTTATATTTGTTCAGAGAGAAAATCTTCCAAGTTTCAAAAACTACGAGCAGATTTAAGAAGCCACAGACAGCAATATGGCTCTGGTAACCACACCGTAACATCTGGATCACTCTGGATTGGTGACCCACCACCAACCTGACAGAAACTTGAAATAAGTTTCCCACACAGAGAATCAACAGGTTTAGCTGCTTCAAATCAAATTGTACCTGTAATGACTGGTTTTCTCGGCCAAGTTCCTGCATTGCAGCAGTAGTGTTGTCCAGCTTTTTCTTCATTTCTACAAGTTTGGCTTGAAGCTTTTCAATTTCTCCCTCACTTTTTATACACCTGAGGCAAAATAATAAGTAGTCAGCTCAAAGCATATAAGGCAATGTAAACTACCCCCTTTGGGGCAGGCTCTCATGACTGAGAAGTCTTAAAATCCAGCCAAAAATATCCTTGCTGTGAAGAGTTCTTGGATGCCTTGACTGGAAAAATGTTCTGTTGTAACAATCAGTTTAAGATTATCTGACTTTCCCTCCAAATATCTGCAGCTTATTAATACCTGGAGTTACTCCCAGAACCAGGGACGGTACTGAATGCAGCCCATCAATAGCAAGCCCCGATAAGTAGTACCCCTGTGGAACAGGACACTCTCACAAACCAGCTGCAGCAGATCAGGTCAGACCACGGAGCAGAAAAGAACCCTTTTTCTTTTAGCAAGGCCACCTCCCATCAGCTGAAACTTAGTTAACTGTTGAAAGCTAAATTTCAAAGGGTGGGTTTCTGCCAAGCTGTAAACAGCTACTGGATGAGTTCAGCACAGTATGTCAAGGGATTGCCAAAGAAAGAGGATCCCCCTTAAACTGAGCCCATCCTTTCCCAACGTCTTCTGCTCAACAACCTAACCAGCAAGCTTGACAGCACGAATAAAGTTTTCCATTCTGCCTTCGCCAAACATGTTAGGATATAAGGACAAAGAAAGTCTCCTGTCTCACGTGTGTTTCTTCTACCCTTGTAATCGCTGCTTTCAGGCAACTCCTGCTGCCTTGCATGGCTCCTGCTGCCTGAAGGAAAGGCGCTCTGCTTAGCTAAGATTTAAATATATTGCAGAAACAACAGCAGAACTGGAGAAAAGAAGACTGTAGGTTTTCAGGAGGAACAAAATGCCTCCTGGGTGAACTTCAGCCTATCTGGCCCAATTACAAATTCAATCTCCTAACACTGAGCAGTGGGCATACCAAGAAGTCCCTAAGCAAATGCTATGTTATTGGAGGCACTAAGAAGTCCCTTCCAGACTTGTGGGTGAATAGTGCATCCACTCTGATTGAGTCAAGGCAGGGGAGCCTCAGAGTGATGGAGAAGGATAGTTAACTCAGGTAAGAGAAGCTCTCTCTGCCAGGCCTTGCAAGGTTCACACAACAGATGAGATGAGAAGCCACAACCTACACACCTTCAAGTTCAGAGGAGCCCAATGGATTCAGAAGGCTTTTACAGATGGGCATAAATCTTCAAGCACAAGCACAGAGCTGTGGCTTCAGTGGTGAGGTTCTGATAAGCCTGCCTGACTTTCTACAAAATGGTCACCCTGTGCACAGTTTGTTCTCAACACCCCTTGCTGTGCTTTGGCAGGGAAAACAGAAGGTGGCACTCTGGAAACTGCACCCACATCCCAGGCGCTAGGAACAAACAGGGATTTAAATAAAGCATGCACAAAGAATCCTGAATCAAATGAAACAAGTTTTCAGCACGAGGCTATCCGATTCCCAGACTTCACTTCCACAGCTTACCTCTCCAGCAACGCTCTTCTCTCATCCTGATTATTCTGCACTGTTGCTTCCAAGACGGCAATGTCTCCACGTAAATCATCCGTCTGCTTCTCCAGCTCACTCACCCTCCTCTGACTGCTCTGCCACTCTTTCTTCATGGTAGCCAGGTTTTCATTCAGAGCTGTGACCTGCATGGTGAGCTTGGTCTCCTTTTCCTCATGCTTCCGGTTTTCTTCTTCTTTCTCTTTTTTCTCTGTGTGCTAAGCAAACAATGGAACAATGAAAAACAACCTTCCAAGTATTCTTTCCCTATTCCCTACATTTAATTTAGACAAAGAATCTTACTGTACTAGTTGCTTTTAATCAACAACCTCTATTAGACAGGGCTGTCAACCCACTGAATTTTCCTACACCATTAAACGCCTCAAAAATTTCTGACTTTGTCATTTAAAAATTAATGTGAACCTGAAGTCAACTCTTTGCTTCCTCTGTATCTCTGAAAGAATCCAAAGGCATGTTCACAAAACAATAGCCTTATACTCTCTACCATACTAACCAGTTTAGCTTCAATTTCAGCACATTCTTTCTTCAGCTCCTCTTCTCTCTTTTTCAGCTCATCTTTGACAGCTTGATGGTTTTTCTTCTCCTGTTCCAGACCTGAATTCATCTTATCTATTTTGCCCTGCAGCTCTAATTTCTGTTGAATCAACAGCTGTTTTGCATCCTTGAGATTTGCCACCTCCTGTTAGGATACAGAGCTCAAAGTTAAAGTAGCAATGTTGAAAGCATAAATGATTTAAATTCAAAACCACTGTAATTCTTCCCAAGGAGATAATTTTTAGTTTTATCACTGGAAGAAAGTATGATTTTACAGCACAAAGTATCAGTGATTTTCATGATCAAACTTAAACTTATATTATGAACAACATTCAATTTTCAAAATAAATTTAATGTATGTTTGTAGTAAGGAAGGTCTGTTGGATTATTTTCTACAGTTCTTGGAAAAGGTAGGTCCATTGCCATTTTCTCGAGTCTGTTCTAAAATTTACTTCACACTCTTCTCTGGTTGCAGTACTGAGGTTAAAAGCATCATAATGACAATGTAGAAACCAAACATTGATGGAAGAAAGCTTGTTTCTATTAGTCCTAAATGTATAAATAATTACCCTACATTTTAAGCAAGTAGGATGATAAATTTGGTTTTAAATATTAGTTTTACTTGTTCTTCTGAAATAAAACATAAAAAATCCTTTAGTAGAACAGTTCGCTAAATTTATAGTACTAATTTTCCTTAAAGTTACGTAGCCAAGCATGCAGGTATTAAGACTAATAGGGGTTGTCAGTTTTCAGTAAATCAAAATTCACCTCACAAATTAAAACCAAACCAAAGACACCAAGAGGACATATACTGAGGACAGCGGGGTTCCCTATAGATGCGTATCTATCCATTCCATGGTAGGAGATGGGAAACAGAGTATAAGCCTTTAGGAGACAATTTCTGGTTTAGTCTGATCGTTTGTAGGGAGATTGAGAGTTAAATATTAAGCTGCCACTGTTGTGCACACATTTTATATACATCTTTATAAAGTTTCTTCTTTAGAACAGAGATTTTAGGAATGACAAGAATTATTATAATGTTTCCCCAAAATCCAAGAAAATCTAGAAATCTACTAGGCATAGATTGCTTAACAAAAACAAAGTACAGTTTTCTATCTAAAAATAAGAGAGTATTTTCTAGACACTGGAGAACAAAAGAACATCTGAAACTCATAAGATATCACATTACTTTCTTTTTATTAGCGTATAGGGACTGTACCTTTGTTCATAATTGTGCAGCAACTTAAACCCTGTATGCTTAACAGATGCAACTATAACTACTAATAGTAGAATATGGAAAACACAAACTATGGCCCTTTAGGAGTGTTTGTTTCTACAGAGACTAAAAAATGAAGTACATAGGATGTGGAGAGAAATAGTTTTACTGAAGAGTAAAAAATATTTAATTAAAGCCTCCAAACTTTTACTCTTTAGAGAGCTCATTTGATTGTTATGGTTTTGGAAGACAGTCTTTTATGAGACTCCTGATATTGTTTCTTCCCCAACTGTGACTTTTTAAGACATTTTAAGAAACCACAGCACATCAAGGGAGTTTCAACTCTACCCCGCATCCTTGAGAAGTACCAGATGTGCCTAGAATATCTGGGAAACTTCACATTCATGAGACTTTTGGATATCTTTTCTGCACTTCAGAATAGTCAAGCAAGGGTATGCACAGTGAATCTACAGTGGAACAGAAGAAAAGTCAGGACATACAACCCATCCTGAACCTAAGACAAGTTAAGTGGTCCACCTGGCCAAGAACACTGGGCACCGGTGCTCCAGGATTATCACTAACCAAGTCAGCATTCCTCAGGAACCTCAACAAAATCTGTGCTTTGATCCTCTTACCTGTAATACTGATATTTACAGCAACCACCTTTGCAAAACCATTCCAGATAACAGCTACTAAGTAGGCACATATTTCTTAACAGATAACCAATCACATGAAGACTCTATTTGTTTCAATATACCTTCTCAAATTCTTGCTTGCAGGCTCTAAGCTCTTCACCCAGCTTGGCACTTTCTTTTTCAAGTCTACTCCTTATTTCCTGGAGCTCTGTTGTTTTACATTTTTCATTAGCCAAGTCTTTTTCTTTCAAAATCTTGAAGAGAAACAAAAAGTGCTAGAAAAGTTACTTCTTCCAAGTTCACAAAATAAAAAAACAACAACCAAATAAAAACCATCCGGGGCCCAAAACCTGGTTGGAGGTTTTGTAATTAAGGGGAAACAACTGCCACATAGTTCTGTTCACCGTTTGTAGTGCAAAAAATTAGCAGCATGTTTGCAGTTTTAGATTTAAAACTAATAACATTTTTCCACCTGTCTAGCCACTTGGAACAAACTGACAGCCTATTTTGAACCAAATCATTTAAATTGTCTGTTAAAAGTCTTTGCACCACAGGTTCAGTTAAACTGCCATTGCTGTGCACTACAACAGAGCTATGGCCTCAAAATACCCCTTGTTTAGAGACATAACAGAAATTAGTAACAGGTGCCAGTGTGGGATGGACGCAGGAAGATTTCAGAAGACAGAGGCACCTACCCTGTCATTCTGAAGATCCTGCAACATTTTGGTCTTCTCAGCCAGCTGCTGCTCCTTCTTTGATGCATCCTGCTCCAGTGTAGACTTTGCTTTCTTCAGTTCCTGAATCTGCTGATTATTGCTAGCAATTCGATTTCTGCTGGAAACTAATTCTTCTTGAGCTAGGGCAAGTTTCTCTTCTGCGGACTAATTACAAAGACAGTTCTGCATATTATCTGTCAGTATAAGAGGTTCAGATACTCAACAGTCACTTAAACATTTTCCATATGGAAAAATCGTTATCCAGCATGCAACCTTTTGCTTCAAATGTTGAGAAACTATAGTTACAAAAACTTTTAGGTTATGAGGTTACCTGAAGCAAAAAGAAACTAACCCATTACCATTTCCAGCAGCAATACTTTACTGTACATATTCCAGTTTGCATCCTTCCACAAACGATGAAAACATACAAAAGGGCAGAGAATGAAAGTTTGACTGGTGAAAAGAGAATGAACTTGAATTTGCTCACATATATTTATTTCATTCTCGGGGGAAATCAGCTGCTCTATAACTCTAGACAGCTGTAACTGAAGAGGCAGTGAAGCTATCCTGTGCAGATTTCAAAAGTCATTCAGTAGTATTTTTCACCAATGAGTTAATGAAGCTAGTGCTAGGGCGACTGTAAAATTTTTGAAAATCCTGAAGTGAAAGGTACAACCTAAAAATACTAATATCGGGACAAAACATTTTACGGTCTCACTGCATCAGCATTTTAACCACAAAATTTAAACTTCCATTCAAAATCTACTACAGATTATATTTTAATTTCTCTCCACCTCTCCCCATTATCTAGAAAAATAACTTGGATTTATCTCTCTACAACAGGTCGCAAAAGCCCAGGAAACAACATGAAACTTGCACTCAGGGGTCATACTATTTGCTCACAGCAAAGTCAAACTTCAGGGATCTTCTTGAGTTAGTATTCTGGACGTTATTTTTTTAAAGCCTTCGGCTTAGGCAAGGACTAGCTCCATTTAGAAGCATGTTCTTTCACAAAGAACCAACAAGAAAGAAAAATACCAAGTTCATACTCCACTCCTCCAAAATATTGGTATTTTATGAAAATTTTTGATGCTAAGATACAGAATGTGAGGTAAAGAGATTTGTTATTAGTAATAAGTTTATTACCTTCAGTGCATCAGTAAGGATTTAAATTCTTTCAAGACAAATTAAATTCTTTTTGAAGCTCTTACTTATATCCTAATCAAACCTTTTATTGAGGATCACTGATTTTAAAAGGCACAATAAGCTCAACTTTGACTATACTTAATTATGCATACGCTTTAGCCACTCCCATGTTGATTTAAAAACAAATTTATTTCTGATGCCTCCTAACCCCCCCTTGTAATGTCTAAAGTATTTTGCCTGTATAGTCAGACTTAGGTTGAAACATTAATGATGGAACACTGCTGATTCAACAGGATTTTCAACAACCCCAGTGGCTCTTAAAAAACTCACACTGAGTTTTAAAATTAATTTGCAAAAAAATTATTTTATTTCCTTTCTGAGCTATTAGAGTTTACTGCTTAACACTTCACTCGGTGTTAATTCAGAAACTTTTTTAAGCAAAATAGGCGGTGCTTTTTCAATTTCAAGCTTTCAGCAGGGTGGGTCTTTCAGAAAGCAAAATTATTCCTCTCTGCTCCACTGGGGGCACTGGAGTACCGTATATTTCCAAACAATGAAAAAAGATGGAAGAGTAGCATCATCATGTAACATCTTCCCAGGAAAAACCATTAGTCTCTGCAGTCTTAGAAAGAATCACAACGAAGCCACAGCTGTTATCCAACTTTTCTTCCAGTAGAAGAAATGTGGTTACATCCAATTTGTTAGCACAGAATGATGAAATTTGATGAAGTGAATAGTGACACCCAAATTAAAAACCTCACCCAGGGAATATTCCTCTCTCAGCGGCCTCCCCCTCCCTCAAGGTTACTACACTGGACAGGTTGTCTCATTGTGTCTATACCTAGGCTAAGATGATGCAAATATAAGGGGATACACTGCAACATATTATATACAAACATTATTATCATTATTATTATATCTTGTATTATCATTCAATAGTTTGTCATATAAAACACCTGGAATTTTGCATACAATTTAGCATACTATCACAAAGGTGCCTCTTAATTGTGCTGTGATTAATCACAATGTTACCTACCTTAACTGGGAAACCACTGAATATCATTATAACAGTAAATCAGCATTCTATCTATTTATGCCTTTCTTTCTGCTTTGCTCAGAAGTGCCTCACAGCATCCTTCGGGAATGAGCAGAAATCTTCTGACACATGGTTAAACATTCCAGTTATTATCCTCTTGCTCCTGGCCCAGTCTCCACTGAGACTGTTAAGGAGCTCATATCTTTAACGTAAAATCACCTCTCAAAACACCCAATGCCATTTACCTTATTTAATTACCATTCAGCTTTGCCATTGCTCCCAGAATATGACAGGTGTTCTCCCAACAGGAAACCCTCAGTCATGAGATAGCTCTTTAGCGTGCAAGGAAAAGGTACAGAATGGAAGATGCCAATCTGCACTAACTTTGGTAGGTACATCCTACCTACAGATGGTAGGATGATGGTATAGAGTTTAAATAAATAAATAAATGAAAAGATAAGAAGATATCACAGTCTGATTCACTACAACTTGGGCTGTTGCAGTGCAAATAATAGTCCCAACAGCAGAACTGGTCCTAGCTGCATGGTTAGGACCTGGATTCATTCCACCTAAGTGAGATGCACAAAACGAGCAGTTTAGTCTGTGCGCTCCCTGATTCCAGTCCTCAAGGACATGAAATTATTCACAGACGCTAACCTCATCTCACTTCACTTCCTAAGAAGAAGGGTTAGGCTGACTGTAGGCAACCAGGCTCCTGACTTAGAGACCTGAGGTTTGGCAGCATGAATATTATCCCAGAACATCAACTGAAGATACCCTGACAGTGATGCCAATACTGGAGGCAAGAAACATTCTTTTGAGAACACAGAGGAAACCAGGACTGACTGCAAAAAGCACAAATGCCAAGACTGAAGGATACTTGGCAGAGCTCAGGAGATCAGAATTCACACGAAGTATGTTTGCACTAACTCAAAATCAAGTCAAAAATAACAGTTCTGCATTTTTGTTAACACTTCTATATAAAAAACCCCTTTTCCACAAAAAAAAATCCACTAATTTGTGTTTGTGTGTACAAAAAATGGTTACATATTATATACACACACACATATATATTTGTATACAAGTGTGTGTGTACATAGACACAGAAAATGTTCAGTGGTAGTCTTTTTTATTATATATATTCTTTTTTTATCAAAAACTATAGCTTTTATAAGCACTCAAATCCTACCCGATTTCTTTTTCCAGTCAGAGAGACAAAATTGTATGAGTGTAGTTACTGTTATAGACAGTGAATTTTTAAACCAAAGTAAATTTGCAGCAAATAGTATCCATAAAATTATAACCACACTCTCACTTCTGATTTTGTTACAGCACTTCTCACTTTTCCTCTGCAAGGCTTACAGCTTCAAAGTTTGCATCTGTCTACAACTACACAGGATCTTCTGTTACAGCACCAGAAACCAGGATCCAGCTGTGCTGATGGCACTCCAGCGGGCAGCTGCCCACTCTGAAGCTCTCTCTCATGCCATCTCCATGTATCTCCAGCTACAAAACTTCACTTTTCACTCACACCTCAGTCTCCCTGCTGGAGATGAGCCAGTGATCCCAGCAGTGATATTCCAAATAGATGCCAGCAGATGGTGCTCTGTGAACAGCCCAACTCCTGCCATCCCCTCCCAGCAACTACACCTATAGGAACTACACCTATCACCCTACTCGTGTCGCCCGTCCACTATATGGCTTTTTATGATCTATCCCCACGCCTGAAACCTTGGCCTCACCAACAGCATGGTGCTACACCACGTGAGAATATTTAAGTTTTCCCTTGTAGTATTTTTAACTAAAGAAAACCTAGCATTGCTAAGATCTCACCACACGGCCTGTCCAACGCTGGGCTTCAGACTCAACACAACCGTGCAGGGAGTTCCTCTCTCTCCTAAAAATCCTGCACTGAAAGACACCCAAGCTCACTTTACATAAAAGCTGTAAAATCTTCTACTACTGCCTACTAAGGAAGTAAAGGCCAGACTGAACCCCAGCCCACACATCAGCTTCGGTTCCAGACTTTAATCAAAATCCATAGCTCTGGCTCAAATTATCTACCTTTATTAAGTAATTCACCTACGGCAAAGCATAAACCAGACAACTAACTTTGAATTGGAGTGTGAAACCCTCTACCATACATAAAGTTTTTCTGACTTGGGTGATACTATCAAGCTGGGGCTTTTTGAATGTGCTTTTCCCATTGTGGTCTTCTAAGACAAGTTATCACTGCTTCTTCAGGTCAACATTGCAATGAGGCAGTACATCCATGATTAAACATCGTCTCCCCTCCTTTTCCTTCTTCTACATTTTACAGAAAAAAGCAGTGGCAAGCAGACCTCACTAATACTAATTAATGTATGTTTTAATTACTTTTTTCTTTTTTTTTTAATCAAGCAAACAGCCTTGAAGTTGGTACATCACTTCCATCCTGAGGACCCCAATCTTCCTCAGGCTCTCTAGGCTCCACAGAAACTTACACAGTAAATCAAGTTACCTGACTTCTCATCTTGAAAACCTTGTTTTCCCATTGCCATCACCTTATTTTACCTTTTTGCATGGATGTTCTCCCTCGCTACCAATCCCATTCAGGTTTAAAAGCATGTGGGACACCTACTGTCCTATTTTATACTTGCCAGAACTAGAGGTCATCATGTTGGTTTAATAATACTTATTCAGAGCTATTTTTGCAACAAGCAATACTCAAATGAAAACTATACTCAAAAAACCCAATTACTGAGCACATCCAGTGCTTTTACAGGTCATTGCATTACCAAGTGTTGAACTAAATGCACTGCAGGAAATTAACTTAGAAAGATACATGTGCAATAGTAACTAATTGTAAGGAAGAGTATGTTTAAACCACCTTTGCTTGTTAATCACGCCAAAGTTCTTCACATTTTTTACACAGTGATTCAACCAAGAAGCACTGATAAGTAAAGCTTCTGTAACCTGCAGGGAAATGCAGCAGGTAATCTAACGCTGCAGGGAAGGAGTATGATTAATGAAACTCCAATGGCCTATATGTAAAGGAGCTATTTTCCTTTTACTTAAAATAACCCCAAACCTGGAATTTGGCAAGGGCTCCACAGCTCACATATGTCTGCCTGAAATGGCCACAAGACCTTTAATGATTTCAGTGGTGGCACTGAAAGGCCTCCACTGGGACAGGTGAAAGGGAGCTCTGAAATCTAAGCAGTCACCAATGACTCCCGTTATACATAAGGTAGCAAACAGAAACTGACATCTAAAACAGATGATTTGTCCTCAAGAAGTGCCTATTTCCATAAACTTCTCCATAAAACAACGCAAAGCAAAGACACAAAGAAGACACAGAGAAAGTTGGAGTGGGATTCACTCAGAGAAGTGCTAAAGCTACACATCTTGCCAGCAGACAGTCTCTGCTACACATTTCATCATGGGACTAACTGGAGAATTGTCTTAGCTCTGACATGAAGGAGGATGGCAGAAAAAAAGGACAAAAACCACATTTACTGACTGACTCAACTCCCAGCAATATCTCTTTAGAGGCACTACACCCTAATACCAAATCAGATAAATACAGTTTAGGAATAACAAAAACTTCAAATTCAGGCACCTGTACTCCAGGCAGGTTCCTAAACCTCCTGTTTCCATTAGTCTGACATCTCTGAAAGTCTACAATCAGCCAGGAAGAAGTGGAAGGGACAAAGACATGTAAAAAGACTGACAACTAAAATTCTAGTTAAATCATCTAGAAGACAGCTGTTACTCACATGCTGGCAGAGACTTTGCCCTAATTAGCTATGCTATTTTGATTAGTTGGAAGCTACAATATATAGCAAGAAAAAGCAACATGAAAAGTTAACTCTTAAAAGAGTATGGAAATTAATCATCTGTCACTTTGCTCACACAGCTCAGACTGCTGTCGTGCAAATGAAAGAGTAGTTCAGGTAAGCCGGCAAGTACACTTGGCTTTAAATTAATTTCAGGATGTCATTTGTCCCAGGGGAAGTATTGAACAGCCCTAAATTCTGTATATAGCAGAAGAGCTTTTTTACTCCTATACAGTTCTTGCACTGTTTCTTGTTCTTCAAAATGGATATAAAGGAGATCTACTAAGTCATATACGACATTAAAATAACTGTAAGTACCTTAAGGTCTTGCCTGGTTGCCAGCAGCTCAGACTCTTTCCCATAAACATCCAGCTGCAGCTTCTCCATGTTTTCCTTATGTTTTTCATAGGTCTTCTGTAAGTCTGCTAGCTTGACTTTCTCTGCTTTAAGCTCCTGTGCTGATAAAATAGACTGCTGTTGCAGCTTATTCTCCAGTTCTGCCTGAAACATAGGACAAGAAGCTTCAATTGAAGTTACAGACAGTGAACTTAAATGTTTCAATAAACTGCATCTTTACTGCAAGATGAGATTTTTTCCACTTATGTAATAGCATTTCAGTAATCTCATGTTTGTGATTCTACAGTAACAAATTTAACAACAAAATTTAATTCATGTCAAAAGACTAAGTGAAGCACATTAAGGCCAAACAGCAAAAGTATAAATAATGTTTCCAAGTCCTAAGGTTTCCACAGACTGACTAAAGCACAAGTATGATCATGCAGCATAGGGCAGCCAAAGCTGGAGCGACATTTAACAGCGCGTGGCAAAAAACACAGCATTCCCTAATGTTCTAAGACATTTGATCCATTATGGTTTGTGAGTATATTAAGAGAAGATTTGGTTTGTAACTGCCGTAGAGGTTCCAAAACACCACAGAGTCAGTCTAAAACAACTCTCAGAAAACTCTATTGCTTTACAAGAAAATGGCAGCTCTTGCCTCATAGCATGTTCCTGAAGCAAAATAAAAACAATAAAAACATTAGCCATTTTTATAACTTTATTAAAAGTCAATTCCTACATAATTCATATTTCATCACTAGTTCTTTTTACATTATTGTTGCTGTTGATGATGATGTTGTTTCGATCTCCAACAGCATCTCAAGACCTTGTTTCCACATCCTGACCTTGCAATTTCCAGCAAGATTACAGCAAGCAGCTGTTTATCACAAAGATATTGACATAAAAGCTGCAGCATTTATCAGAGACATTTACATTCATTTTCTTAAAGGAGTAAGATAGGCCAGCCTTACCTTTTCTAGAAGGGCAGTTTTTAATTCAGCTTGCAGTGTCTCACTATGTTTTTTCTTCTGCTCAAAAGACTCCTTTAACTCTCTCAGCTTTCCCTGGAGATGTTGCTCGCTTTTTTCCTTCTCTTTCAGAAGACCCTGAATTTCCAGCACTTGGGCTCGTGCTGAATCAAGTTCTATCGACAACTGCTTAGAAATCTACATTCAAAAAATATTAAATAACTGTATACAATTTTAATTTAAATCACTATTTGTACACATGCTATACTATGTGAAACCGCCTGTTGAACTGTGTGGATGACAAATTACAGAGTACAGAAAGCAAACACATAATTTCACAGAAAAAAAACTGGGTAAAAGCTCTTAAAACTGAAGATTTAGCTTCAGGAAATCAACTCACAAAGGACTGCTAGAAGTTGTGGAGAATCCCCTGATTGTAGGAATCTGAAAGGCTTGTCTTACTCCTCTCTAGGCATTTGCTATTTTCCTCTGCCAGAGACTAGATACCCGACTGTCCCTTTTCTTGCGATCCAGTATGCCCGCTCTCGTGTTTTTACCAAGAGCTGCAGATCAGTTTCTGAGTATGATACTGTTATTTCTTGCATAGAGAACCAGACCATCCCACAGTGCCATTGCTGCTGCCTTCTGCTTCAGAGCTAGGTGCTCCAACACCAGCAAGGATATCTTAAGAGCTACCATAACACATAAAATCATCTGTTATTCCCAATTTCCTACCCTTAGAACAACTGCAGTCTTTTTTCATCATTCAAAATTAATAGCAGGCAACTTTTCTTGTATCACCTTATTATTTCAGTGCCCCAGGTAGGTTACAATTAGAGCACTACAATCTCTTATCTCTCATCAGTCCAGGCAGTGAAAGTGAAAACAAATCTTTTAAACGTTTATTATTATTGTTTTCTAGATTTTTTGAAACTAAGCAGACAGCTTACCCCCTCTTTTTTTTCCAGTGAGTTTTTCAATTCATTCCTTTCTTTAGCCACAGTCTCTGTTTGTACCTGGAGCTGGTGTTTTACCTCTTGGCAAGATTTTTCCTAAAAAACGTAAGACAAGGAAATATTCCTGTGAGCTTCTGAGACACAGTACCAGGTATTTTTACAGGATTTACAAAGCCTTGACAAATAATCCTTTCCTTTTCACTGAAAAAGCTTTCCTTGACAACTGCAGACATATTTTCAGCTCACAACTCCTCAAAACTTGAACAGTGGTAAATCTAAGCTGAACAAAGCTGATACCCTGTACTAACACATGCAGACATGTGCCAAAGATTTTTTCTGATTAGGAACAGTGTCCCTGTTTGAAGCTGCTGTTGGCAGCTCTTCTCCCTATCTTGTGGGAAGCAGTAGGCTTATCAATCTCATCAGGATCCAAAATTTCCTGATGTTCTAAAACTCACGAGTAAGTACATTTGCAGGACTTGTATGCAAATACAACTACATTTTAAGCCCAAATACTATGCACTTAAGACAGTGGCGAGCCTCCAAATGACTACAGAATTAGAAGCAGAATCTGGACTCCTATCTTTAAGTCTAAATTGGGCAGGAAATCTTTCCAGTTTTTAGGAGAAACAAATATTTAAACAGCAGTAACTAAGTAAAGCAAACAAAAAGGCTTATCTTAAAAAGGTGAAAGAGTAAAGGAAAAAAGTTATTTTTAACTAGGAGCAGATTTTTATTTTTTTTTTTAAATCAGAACAAAAGCAGCTATGAACGGATTCTGGGAAATGGTGACATGTAAGACAAGAAGGGAATGAGAAAGCACCCCTACCATGTCTGAGGCAGGAGTCAGAAAAACTGTATAAAAGAAATCTATAAAATATGTATTCATATTGTGCCCATTCATACTACCAACAAAGCAAAAGAGGGAAGCACTTGTCGCCGTACTGTCATTTGTGAGACCTTTCTGAAACTCAAGTATCACTCAAATAATTCTAGTACTTTGATAATACCTGGAGCTAGGCATCTCCCCAGACAACAGACAGTGTTACTCTGCCTACAGTACACAGACTTCCAGCACATCCAGACAAGTGCACAGAAAGCTTCTACATACAAAGATTCAGAAAGAAAACTAAAATGGTCTCAGAAAAATAATATCTTCTTCAATATGGTAGCATTTAGCAAAGGGTTTATAGGTTTGTTTTGTTATAACAAGGCTGATGTATTTTTAAAAGGGGGGACATTTCCCATGAAATTGTTTCGCCACTTTTCTCCATTTAGTTTCTTCACTATATAAAAGGCACGCAGCAAGAAAAAAGTATCCTGTTGTATGACATGACTGACATTTACTGCTGTGAACATCCAGCCAAAAATTTAAGACAGGACATACATATGAACTGCTAAAAATCACAGTTTGTCTTTCTTTAAGGCGACTATTTCCATACATTGTATGTATAATGTTTTCAGTCAGAAGGCAAAGTAATTTATTGGTTTGGAAATACACCAAACTCAATGTTTAATACTTAATGTCTAATGAAACAAACTACTAACCATTTCTGCCACAGCTTCTTTTCCTTTTTGTATTTCTTTTTCTAATTCTTCCTTTCTTTTTTTGAAGGATTCCGAACTTTTTGAGAGCTTGTCTTTGGTAGCTGTAAGGTCCTTGAATAGATTATCCTTCTCTAATTTCACTTGTTGCAGCTCTGATGTTGCTGCTTGCATTTTACAGTCTAGTTCCTTGAGTTGTTTACTTGTATCTTGATTTGATTTCTCAAGGTTTTGTTTGAGGCTAGCCTTTTCCTCCTCCTGCTTTGAAATTTGCTGCTTTGCTTGTTCAAGGGCCTCCGATTTCTTCTGTAAATCCAATTTAGCACTAGACATCCTGCAAATAAAGAGAGAAAAATAAAGTACGTTGTGATTTTTTTTTTCTTCTTCTTCATGGGTTCATTAGAATAATTTGCATTATTAAATGTCTCATTTAATACATTAACTGCAGAACTACTTCAAATCATAACGTTTTAATCTAGAACATGGGCGGTTTGTCTCTCCAATGAAGACATACCAGCAACTCTAAATACTATTTTGAGATGGATTTTTCTTCCTCAAACATGATGAGCAGAAACTACTCCTTTGTTGCATATGCATAAACTGCAAATCAGCCTTTGAAAGTTACAGAGCTATGGATATTTTAAAATGGACCTTGGTACATCAAACTCTTCAGATATTTAGCTGACAAAAAGCAGAGCGAATAAACTGAAGAGGTCTATTGAATCACAGCAGTTAGTGATTCACATGAGACAATGTGGCAGATGGGGTCCGCGTGGCATAGAGGGAAGAAAACAGGTAGGATATAACTCCGTTTTCATAGCAGAGGGAATACACTGCTTTTATCTTTGATTTTAAGAAATCACAGGACAGAAGAACAAAATTTGAACTCTAGTCCAAACCACTCAAGCTTTACGTCTGACTGAAAAGTGCTATAACACAGGAAATGCATACGCTTCTCTCGCCGCTTCAAGCTGTTTACTCAGTTCTGCTGTTCGGAGGTCTAATTCTGTATATTGCTGTCGCTGCTGCTGTAACTCCTGAAGAGCTTGTTCTTTGCTTGCTTTAGCATCAACGATGTCAGCTTCAAGTTTCTGAGACAGAAAAATGAAAAGTTAGAGCCATCAGAACACAGCCAAAAAATAAAAACAGCAATAAAAAGCAGAAGTCATCTAGTCTGTGAGTAGCATTTACTGCAGAAATTCTTTACTGTAGAAAGCAGTCACAACTCTCACACATGGTCTACCTATTTCATTAGTTTGCTATTTATCTCTCATAATTTAGTTCCTGAAAATCTCTTGTTCCCCTAGAAGTGAACCATTTTGATAAAACACTCTGAAATCATCTTTGAATGTCAAGCAGCCTTGTTACTCCAAAGTAATAAATAAAAAGTAGAAATTTTTTTAAAGCCCATACAAAGCACCTATACAAAAAAAGGTCATACACAGTGCTCAGCTTTGGGGCCAGGTTCTCAGCCACCACCGAGGAGTTTCAGCAGTTTCAAATGACTGTTGATCTACATATCCCAGGAACTCTGCCATTCTTTATAACAAAAACAAAGGCGCCAACTACAGCTGTAAAGAAATCCTACACTCGTCTGGAAGAGGTTTTTCTTGTTTTGTTTTCAGAAGGTACTTGTTCATTGACATGGAGTATAAAGAACACAGAAGTCTTCAGCACACAGGCACTGCTCAGGCTCTTCAACACACTGGCTGTTTTACAGGCACTTCTACTTTCGTGCAGTGACCATGAAACAAAATAGATAGGTTTCTCCGAGAAAATTCCTGAGGGCTTTTTTGTTTCTATTTTTTAATTCTTTATTTTTTTTTTAGATACCACGCATTCAACTGGAATAATCCCAAAGAATGGTGATGACACCAAGATTTTACACAGAATTGCATTTCTGATGACAGCATCAACAACCCTGCTCATTTTTCACACTTCAATTACCAGGAACCTTGTAAAATCTTGTGCAAGTGAGCACTATATTCCTCCCAAGCATTTGGATCTGTTGGTTACTTGTGAAACTTGAAAAAAATATAAAAAACAAAAACACAAATGAAAGTGGGCAGAAAAAAACAGCGTGCAAAAGAAAACAGAGATGGAAGCACAAAATAATGATGCAAATAATGCAAATGTATGGCTGTTTTATTTTTCAATAACATTGGATTTAAAATTTCATACAGGGAAAGCACCCTTCCTTCTCTCTATAGAGCACATAAACTAGGAAAAACACCCCACTCGGTCTTGAGCATAAAGACTGCTGATCTCCCTCAAAATAGGCAACACTGCAAAATCAATTCCACACTGCTCCTAAGGTCCCTGTATCATATGGTTTTAAGTATTGTGAATCTTCATTAAGCAAAGAATGCTCAACAAATACTGAACAAAGGTTAAAGCCCAAATTAAAAAGCTATCAAGCATCCATATCCTTAAATGAAAATATTAATATCTCAAAACACCAAAAGGTTCTGCAAACCTTCTACTAGAATTATATATAATTTAAGAGAAAAACTAATTCTAGAAATAGAATGCAAAACTCATGATCAAGTTAGAGGAAAAACATTGACAGAAAAAACTTGATAAAAAAAACCTTGTAGAAACCTAATTAAAGGCTTTTGAAATAAATTAAACCAGACAGGTAGTGTTAATTTGGGCTAACCAAAGTAACACATATTCCCTGCTACCACTTGCAAGGTGTACAAGGTTGAAGACTCTAATTTCAAAAAGTATTCATTTTCCCTCTTATAACACTTAGCAGGTAGCACAGCAATTTGTAGAAGCCCACATTCAGAAAAATGACAGTATAGTGGCAATGTCCTAAGGCTGTCGTCTTAGTCTGATATGCTAGCACAGAAGAAGAGGAGAATAGGGTTAAAGAGTGGATCGGGAAACACTAGTGAAAAAGAAAACATACAAAAGTGGTACTGACATAATCCTTCCCCCACAATTTGAGCACAGGTTTTATCACGTACTACCAAACAGAGAAGACTATCAGTCTCTGTAAGCTCAGATACTGTGTTCAATACAAACCTTAAGCTGTCCCTCTAGCTCTTCAGTTTTCTGTTCCAAATGAAGACGTTTCTCTTTGTACTCCTTAAGATTGCCTTCCAGCTGAGCACAATATTCCTGCTTGTCATTCAGCTTAGCCGTAACCTGATCCAACTGAACGCTGACCTTATTTAACTCCTGAGGTAAAATAAAAGTACAAGGATTGTTAGTTTTTAAAAATTACTAATGTCACATATGCTTTAAATGATCTAATGTGTTCACATTAAAAAGGAAAATAATGTTTCATTTTTATTCTGAGGGGCAGGAAATTGAGAGCAGAAACACAAACACATGCACAAATTCTCTTTGTTAAGCTGACAAAATTTCTTTTAAAGCCTCAATATTCCTCTCAAACTTCACAGGCTGTGGGCTAAATCTTAACAAAGGCGTTTTAACTTACAAATGAAAGAGGAATTGTAGGTAATAAAGGCACTACATTCTGCCGTTAGTACAATAGTAACTAGAAAGTAACACTAGAAAACCTTAGAGAAAATTTTTGCTGTCTTCATGAAATCAAGCACCACCAAAGAGGAAAGTCAATGCCATGGAAACAGTCATTTCCCCACATACCAGAGATGATTTCAAACCATTTGGTTCAACACAAAACAATGTCATTTCCGTGAGAGACTAGGTGAATGCATTCACCTACTAACCACTACGATGACAGCTACATCAAAGCTTACTGCTCTTTAACCAATCTGATTTATTTGATTATTAATTACTTATTTAATAGTTGGAAAAAGAGGTCTTCTGTTTATAGCAATTAATTACATTCTCACACTAAAAATGGTGCTACATAAGCACCTGCTGGATGTTTCCACGAAGAGCACAACAGCACTGATTCTAACAATGCAAGTATTTGATTCAGCAGCTGGTGGAATCCTTCACAAAGATTAACACACATTAAAACACACAATTTTAACAAGAGTCTTTTGGGTCTTTTGTGTCACTTGGCACAGAGATAATTATTTTTCTATACAGGTATCTGATTCTGAATTTATCTGAATCTGCAATAAGAGTTAAGAGTTTTCCTTGTACCCAGTGCATTCTACAATCTTTTCTTCGTAGCATACAGTGAGAAATGAATTATACCCCAATAGGACATTTTATATTCTGAACCATAATCCTACAGCAAAGAGTGGATTCCAAGTGAATTCCTTACGCTGCAAAATATATGTGGTCCAAATTACAGCAAAAAGAACTGAATATGTATCACATCGTTAAAATATCCTATATTATTATTTCCAAAAGTATATTTGTATATTTATTTAGTTTGTAGACAGACTATTCTCAGGGTTTTGAGTAGTTTTTTAGGTAACATAGGAACTTGATGCTTATATGTTGCTTTAACCTGTTGCTTATCTTGCAGTGCATGCTGGGCAGTGTCCAGATGATTTTGAAGATCTGCTCTCTGAGCAGCTTTCGATGCTTCTGCTGAAAGTAGCAATTCAGTCTTTGCTTTTACCTGAAAGACAAGTTGTATTTCACTAAAATACTTATTTTACCGTAGCTCATTTTAAGTTTTTTTTATACGCACCAGTAAGTTTGATAATAAAAATAATTTAAAAAAAACACAAAACAACAAAACAAATATAGACAAAAACAACAACAAAAACCCACCACTTGCCATCCATTGTTATTCTGAATCCACTTACATTTTCTTCAATTTTATCTGCCTTATGCTACCTCATTCGTCTGTTAGTAAAATACATGCAATTTTTCCCAAATTGCTTTGTATGTTCTCTGGAGAGAATACAGAAATCACACGCAGGATTTATCATCACCAAACAGCACAGAGTTCCATTACCTGCACATCAAGTTGTGATACTTTCTCTTTACTTTCATTTAGCTGGCTGGTTAGTTCAGTAATATTTGCTTCCAGGGAAAGCACACGGTCCTGAGCAGCTCTTAGATGTGCCTTTTGCTCCTGCACTTGCTCGTGCAAATTCTCTTGGGCTTGTTTATGACTTTCTGATTGATTCTTTAGCTTTTCTGTCAGCTGGGTTACCTGCAGTGGGAAAACAAAAAAAAAGGAAGTAAGTAGAAGAGAAGGCTGGAACAGCCTGTCCAAGAAGTCATAAATCTTCTGAATTTTAGCGTGCCTCATCATGGCTCCGGAGATTCAACACTATCACATTTCTTTTTCTGAATTATTACAGTAAAGCTATATTGTACACAACGCTAGAGTTTAATTAGGTTACCAGCTGAAAATGGAAGCAAAAGGTGATCATCATTTTGGTCTTAACGTAACAAGTACAAAATTCTAAGGTGACAACAGATGCAGGCCAAACTGAATTTTGGTGTTGAAAGCAGGAATTAAACCTCTTTTTAAAATTAGAGAAACAAACATGTAGACATACTGAAAGATTATTTGTAAGCAGATAATACTGGCATATGTACAAAGGAAAGAAACATCTAGGAATTCCTTCCCTTATGCTGATAGCAAGGAAGTCACCAAAACATAAGTCCTGTGAAATTTACAGTAAGATCTTTAAATTAATTATCAAAGAAACAGCAAAGTACAAGAAAGATTAGCATCATACCCGATGAAATAGAAAAAAAGAAGTAAGATTCAATAATGAAAATGAAAGAAAAGAAACAAGTCTCTGAGTTCCTACCTGTAGTTGCAATGCATGGTTTTTCTCTTGCAGCTGGTTAAGAACTGCAGTTTCTCCTTCACCAGCTTGAATTTTTGCATAGAGGTCCTCTCTTTCCTTTTCTAGCAGAGAGATGTTTTCCTTGCTTTTTTGAAGCAATGCCTCAAGATTTTGAATTTTTTGGTCCTTATCTCCAATTTGTCGTAGTACTTGCTCCAAATCATTCTAGAAAATTGCATAATAGCTTCCTTAATTATAAGGACCTTAGAAGTTATTCCTAATGCATAAAATGTTGGATAAATTTATTACACACTTTCCGTATATTCTGTTCTAGATTTACAAGTTAATTTATTGAAATTAGTACAAGTCATGCAAGTCACTTTTACAGAGAAAAAAATATTTAAAATAAGGACATCCTGAAATACACTTTCATATGAGGATATATAACTATGTTACCTGGGCTTCTCGTAGTTTTGCTGTAGTATTTTGCTGAAGTGTCTGCTGTTCCTGGTGCTGCTGTTTTGCCTTATCTAATTGATGCTGCAATTCTGTAGAATTTACTGCTTTTTCCTTTAGCTGAAAAAAGAAAACAAACAAACCAGACTAATGAGTGAACAAGCACCATTCAGTATGCTAATAGTGCTCTACATTCATCCTAATGCCAAAAGATTTTAGTCTAAACATAAGTATTTGAAAACTGGTATAAAAATAAAACGTATGTAATGCTAGTTAAGGACTCAAAATCTAACCAAAGCATTCGTTACTATTAATACGTGAGATTCTACATCACAAGTGAGAAATATAAAACAACTATCAGACATGTATGTATTTTAGCTCTCAAAATCTAAAACATAAGAGATTTTTAGTATGTCTTTTCCAAATGTTGTTAAAGTGTAACATGACTGACAATATAGATACCTGTAAAACAACATTATTATTATTATTAAGATCATTATTATTATTATTATTACCATCATTATTATTAGCGGTTTTAGTAGCAACTTCAGTTTAGCAATCTCTCCACTTCTATACTGGTCAAGGCTTTGCAAATTAGCTACAGAGAAGCTTTAAAGCTTTGACAACATACCACTCATATATTTGGCCAATCCCCATACAGGCAGCAGAAAATCAGCAACATATACAAGATGCTCATTAAAAAAAATAAAAATTAATAAAACAAGTGTTTTCTGCCCATCCACCCCACGCAGGTTATTAAATATCAATGACATGCTGTGCCATGTTCACTTTCATTTCACGTAAAGTTTTATGTCACAAAAATACCTACACACAAAACTTTACCCGTATGGGCTTAGGTGCTCCTAGGTCTTTTTTTCATAAGATCCTTGACAAAGTTCATAAATGCAAAAAAGCACATCTTTTATTAATCTGTAAAGCACCATGAACATACATGCATCCAACAAGCATTTAGCCTTACAAAAATCTGTAATCCAAGTAGGATTAGGCACATTTTGACAATTTTAACGTAATACTTTAACAGTATTAGTCAAATGAAATTACCATAAGGACAAACTCTATAAACTGCAACATCACCGCAACTGTATATACAGGCTACTAGCAGAACCAGAACAAACCAGAGTCTCCAGAAAAGCCCCTACCTGCTCTTCAGCACGAGAAAGTTTTAATTGCAGATCAGCCACCTGCTGCTCTTTGTCCATCAGTTTCTCACTAGACAGCTGCCTCTGTTCCTTCAGCCGCCCATGTGCTTCCCCTAGCTGGCGCTCTGTTTCTAGCAGTTTACTGTGCAACTGCAAAAAAAAAAAAAAATAATCAATTTTTTTAGTCATTCTTCAGTCAACGGTGCTGATTTTAGACTCTATTTATGCAATGTTTACCCTAAATTTTCATAACCCGGCATAAAACAACTACATGAGCTCCTGAAGTCATGTATGTACATCATATACCACAGAAACACAAATCATGTTGAAGAACAGCACCAGCTGCATAAGCATGATTCAAAAAAAGTAGGTTGGAGGGACATCAGAAATGTCCTCATTTATCTAGAAGCCCTTCAATATGAGTGACAGAGATTTAAGAGAAAGACAAAGAGGGCAAAATCCTTCAAAGGCATGAGGACTACCATGTAAAATAGTGATGCTTACAGCAATCTCATCTCACACAGCGCACATCCTCACTCCTATTGATCCAGTGGCTGAAGCACCATGCCTTTACCTGCTCCCCTGGCTCCCACAATATACTATTCTGAGCTGCCAGATGAGTAGGAGTGTAATTTTTAGCTTGTACCTGGCTACATCAATGGCATTCATTCTCTACAGGGAAGAGATGGATGAACCTTCAGTGCAAGGTACACAGCAACTTTGGTCACTTATAGTCCAGCACCTCTCAGCAGCAGAAAGTAATTAGAGGGATGTGCTCTTCCAGCTGGACAAAGCCTACCTCATAATTTTTTCAGTCATCAAAAGCTGCACCATCTTCAAAGTGCAAGGACGGCCTTTTACTATTCACCATTACAAAAAAGCTCTCTCCATAAAATCACCTGTTCTTCTATGTGAAAGTGCCTGGGTTACCTCCTGCCTACTTCCATATGAACACATCCAAGCGTACACAAATGAACTTTCAGCTCAATGGAAAACCAGAGAATGGATCAGGCCCTGCAGCACAGCAAGAACTCCCTACAGGTATCAGGATGAATGAAGCTTGCTTCCCTATGAATTTATGTCCAAGACCCTTGAACCATTCACCTTTTAACTCCAGGTCCTCCCTCCAATATCCCTTTCTAATGCTTTCCTCAAATTCTCACTAATACCGAGGCAAAAGGAAGCACAATCTTGTAGCTCACTGCAAGCTACCGCTTGTTGACCAGCTGGCTGCCTACTGGAACAGAAAAAGGAACAGTGGTTTTGATAACATTAAATATTCCCCGCAGGCATCGAGGGGGTGAGGCATGAACATAAGCCTCTCTCCTTTACCCAGCTGCTTGTTTCCACAAGAATTTAGCACTGAAGAATCTAACGCTGAAGACCTTTGGGGCCATCTGTCAAGATCTGGCTGAAGTTATCAAACAATGCAAAAGTTACAGGGGATGGAGACAGGGAAACAAATGTGTCCATGCCTTATTTTCTTAGGAAATTAAACTAAATTATTTGTTTATATGTCCACAAAACATGTGAACGAAAAGCTGTTCAGCATGTGGCCAAGATGCTGATTGCTAACTGTGACTGCAGAGTTAAGAGAGAGGTACAAGAAAAGGGAGTACAGGGTGAGGGAAAAGACCATAATCTCTCCTTCAGTAATCAAGAACATTAGTCTTTTCTGCAGGAATCACTAAATTATTAATACTTCCTCCTCCCTAAAACATGAACAAGAGCTGGAGGAAAAAATCTAATGAAGAAAGGGTGCTAACTATTCATGGCTATGTTGATATTGGGAGAGAGTATTTAGAAAGGGGGAAGTCAGCAAACCACACTATACAAAAGTCAGTTAAGTATTTTTGAAGGACTTTAAATAAACAGAGCCATAAAATCCAGGATTAACCTATGTTACAGAATACAAAAGTAATAAAAAAAATATTTACACTTTCAAAGCTACAATCAAGTAGATTCACATTTTCTAAACAACAACAGTATTTATTAGCAATTAACATTTCTTCAAGACTAAGGGAGTCCATATTTTCTTTTGTTACCCTCTTCTTATTAGCTGTGCTGGAACCAACACTATTATTCAAGTTTCCTTCCATTGTGAAGATCATTTCATTTACATCACTCAAATTTCTAAAATACACAAACTTCATCAGACAT
This sequence comes from Calidris pugnax, assembly GCF_001431845.1. NCBI lineage: Eukaryota > Metazoa > Chordata > Aves > Charadriiformes > Scolopacidae > Calidris > Calidris pugnax. The sequence continues at coordinate 10,938,574 of NW_015094506.1, read as the reverse complement.
GTATCTGTTCAAATGAATTTTGGCAAGGATTCTTTGAAAATGTGGTTTTACTGAACAACTATACATATACCTTCATAAGCAGTATTCATTGTGTCAACACAAGCTACTGGATTACATGCATAAAAAGATAATACCACTAAAATATTAAGTGAAAAAATATGAGAAATATAGTCTCTTCATAACAATAGTAACTGAACTCTTGTTTGGAGGGAGAGAGGGGAAGAGAAGTTTTTGCTTAGCTTTAATTTTGTTTTACACCATCTATGAAGGGCTTTTTAACCTCCATTGTTCTTTTACAATACAATTCTAAAACGCATCCTGAGATCCAGCAACTTGTCCAGGTTTTTCTTGCTTAGCCTGTCTCCTTCCCAATGGTATCACCAGAGGATGAGCGATGCCTCCATTTCCTGTCATAGGAATCCATGCAGCAATACATCATGTTCCTCCTCCTTCATTTTTCCACCCCCAAAATCCTTCCTGAAAATGCCCTCTCAGGCTGAAGCCAGATTTCAGCTCAGCCTCTTGGTTGTGTGCCTGAAGCTTGAATACGTGTTACCCAGACAGACTGAGGCAATTTTACCAAGTGAGGATTCCTAAGCAGATAACTAATATAATTACCTCCCCTCCCCCTGACAGAAGACTGATGGGAGAAGGGAAGTCATTCTGAGGATGTAATACATACATAAATGAAGTTTTGCCAAGCCACAGTTCTTCCAAGATAAACTATACGCACACAGCTTGCAAGTTAATCTATTTCAGACTTGACAAAGGGTTGAAAATTGAGAAACACTTTTAAATGCTAAACCTTTAGTGAGAGATTAAAATGACATATGTCATACTAACAAAAAAAAAATATCCCAGATTATTTTTTCAATCTTAGGACTGGACACGATTCCTGATGCACAAGTATTTCTCCAGTCTAATACACTACTCCCCATGACACTAGCTAAAACAGAGTTCAACCAGCCTCAAATGTCAGTATGCTCAATGGTACACAAAAGTCCTACTTCCATAACCCATCGGACTCAGCAAAACAACGTGTAAACGATGGGGTATTCTCATAGCTACCAGCAACATAAAGAGAAGGTGTTTATGAAGAGACCAGGGGGAAGCAATATTAAGACTTCGTATTATCTCTGCTTTTCACTCTAAGTATTCCCTACTGTATCCACTATTCAATTTTAAAGCAAACCAAGCATTGTTCAGTTCTAATGTAAAACAAAGACTCACTTTTCTCAAACTTCCTACAGAATAGTAAAATTCCTGAATTTGTTTTTCTCATAACCTGAATTCATTATAGCTTCAGCTACCTTACTGAACCAGAATAAATATCCTTGCTGCCTCTTAGGATTCGTATATTACCATATTTGTCATGGAAACTCAACATTCTGGGCTGCCCTTTCATTTGACAATACTTCCGTTATTTCAGGGAATGCATCAACAAAAAAAGAGGAGGAGAAACAATGTAGGATGAAAGAAGAGTTCATTAACACCAAGAGTGGACCAAAAACCTGTCTCAGATCAGCCAAGGCCTTTTTTAGTCACATACAAAAAAAAAAATCAAATCAGAACATGAGAAATAAGCTACAAAGTTTATGCTCATTCAACCTTAATCTTCAAAACTGACATTAGAGAGATAGTTTTAAGAAGAGTTCCAGATAGAACAGAATTAGTAAGATGTTTCCCTTTCAGAAAAAGGGGAATTATACTACAGATAGAAAGATGCTACAATAACCTTCCCATAAATAAAAATGTGAAAAGGTTATTGTAACTGTAGATCTTGCTGAGTTTGATTGTGACAAAGGGCCTACAACTACCCTCATTTGCCCCTAACAAGAATTTGGACCTACTAAAAAGATTCAGACGTAATGACAAGCAAATACCAAAGAATTTCTGCACTCTTATCACAGCCTCTTCTTTTTACCTGTTCTTTGTTTCACTTCTCTAAGGCGAAGAGGTGATTGTATTTCATTCTCTGCAGTGTTAAGAAGACTACTTTATATTTATTCAAATACCAGCTAGCTTTATATTTATTCAAATGCAAGTGCTGGTTAGTTAATCCCTTTCAATAAGGAAATACAAATGCATATGCATGAAAAAAATGCATGCACTGTTAAGAAAACCCTCATGGGATGGTTTGAAGAGCCATCTGAATAGGAAGGTCTAAGAGGCTTAAGGATCCTTACCTGACTGAGTTCGCTTTGGAGCTGCAGGCCGTGCTGCTCTTTTTCCTCCCTCTGCTGCTGGAGCTGTTTACATTCCGCCTTGAGATGCTGGTACTTGGTCTCTACTTCGGACAACTCTTCTTTAAGTTTCTGGCTTGCTTCCCCCTTCTCACCTAGCTCTGTCTGTAACCTCTGTACAGAGGCTTCAGATGCAGACAGCTTTGCCTGAAGCTGTTGGCAGTCCAGGTCTTTCTGGTGAAAGCTTGCCTGCACGTTCTTCCTACTCACAGATACCTCATTATGTTTTTCTTCTAGCTGGATATAGTCCTGTTCTTTCTTCAGCAGCTTCTCAGACAGACTCTATGAAGAAAGTTACACAGCAATTCAATTGCAATTCTGCTTGCAGCTGTTCGATGCATTACTCACATTTCTTCTCAAGTCTTGATGCTGAACAGCAATAAACTTCCTCAAAAACATTATTAAAGGAAATATTGACCTCTACTTCATATTACACAAGTTAATTCTGGACTCCATAGAGCACAGTTTCAAATAGAAATAGAATGAGAATGAATAGAAATTCTCACATAAATCCTCTTACTGAGTACACCACAAAAAAATCTATTTCTGTATTGTGAAGACTAATTTGCTTTCTCTGAACGTTCAAATTCTAGGTTATTGAAACTGCATTTGCTTGGGGGAAAGCTGAAGTAGTAATTTGAGTTATTAGTATACAGAAAAAGTTTTCAAGTATCACTGTCCTGCACACAATTCCCTAAGCAACAACATTTGTGGTTTAATTCCTGTCTAATCCTGTGCAGACATCATGCCAGTAATTTTTAGACGTATCCTAATTTCGCCGTCGCTATACTTACAGCATGATCTGCTATCCAAATTACAGAAGACAACCTATGAAAACTAATGAAATCTATGATGTTGACAAATCACAGAATAAGACACTAATGATTTAACCTTCATCTCAGAAGATTATGTTTTCACATTTTAACTCATTTTAACTCATACCATCTAATTTCCTTGCATACAAATCAGTTCAAAGAGGGTGGTTGCTCTGAGTTTGAAAACACAAAAAATTTGGATTCTTAAAGGAAAGACATGAACATCACTGAGTGATTTTTCTGACCACATTAACAACAGTAAATATTGCAGCGTCTAAGGTCACACTATCAAATTTACACTCTGAGAGAAATACTGGAAAAAATTATTTACAGATAATTTTCAGGTATTACATAATGCTTTTTATCAAATTTCATGAACTAATCAAAATCGTATTCAGAGAGAAATTAAACACCTGAATGGATGAGATACAGTTCCAGAAAATTTAGGTTTTCCCCAAAGCTTTGCTGAGACACTAACTAGAATTTCAGAAATCTCCAAGCAGGACAAAGAAGCCATGAGAACTATTTCCATTTTCCAGTGGCACTTTTTGAAGCACAGAAATACAGTTACAGAGAGTCCCTGGTCATCATCCTCTCCAGGTAATTTATTCTTCTTGAAATGTATCAGCAGGTTCCATTTATTGCAGGATCTTACCAACATCTAGCTCATTACTATGCACAGCTTTTAAATGCTTGTGTTCTTCCTGCAGTTTCAGTAACTACTATATTCTCTAGTGACCCTTTCAATTATAAAAGAAAAATAAAGAACACTTCTATCATGTCAACCTGAAACAATGCCAACACTGAGGTCAATATTATGTATCAAATCTTCAGACAGTTCTGCAGCTTTGGAATAACAGTTCCAAAGATAAGATAGTGCTGCAATTCCAGCTATGCTGGGCATCTTAAAAGTGCACTTCTGCACAGCATCCAGGGATGAAACCTGTTCAGCCAGAAGAAAAAGTTGTTCAAGTAAGTTGAACAGGTTTTTTTTTCTTTACAGATTTTAACAAATTATGACTATATTGGTTGTTATAAACCATATAAAGACACTTTCATTTTACAATCGTGGTAAAATAAACAGTAGAATCTATTAAAAAAAAAAAAAAAGAGAGGTTAGAAAACAAGCGATCTTGCAAATGAGAACTCTAGCAGTCCAGAAGCCCATGTGAGAACAAACATAATTAATGCCCTATGTGTCCATTTAAAAGAACAAATACATTCTAAAGCATAAAACTTAGCCAAAAATTCTGGCTCAAGACTGAAGTTTGTCTATTGAATTCTAGTGTATTTTGAAATGTTTCCTGTAAAATAGAACAACTTGTTGCTATTACAAGTATGTTGAAGTTTTTATATATGCATATATAAAATGCAGGAATAGAGCACATAAGAACACACTGACACCAGGTGCCATCGTTATTCTCCTGACATCAGTGGCAAGGTTCCCACTGCTTTTAGAATATATTTCACCCTTAGAATATAAAATAAAGTTGCAATTCCCTTTTCATTAAAGTGAAATGACCAGGCAGGATCATTAACATTTGTACTGAATACCGTTCCTGAAATACCAACACCACCACAGAACCTTATTCATCACAGCTGGACAAGTAAGAGCTAAGGCATTAATCTCACTACTCCTCCTTAACTAGATCCACACGTCACATGTAGAACCGTTATGAGCTACTTTATGAAGGGCCAGTGCAGGGCATTAACTTAAATTTTTAAGTAAAGGGATGGGAGGGGAAAAAAAGAAAGAGTTACTGTTGTCTTGAAGCTGACTGAGACTCTGGGAAGCTTTCAGGAACACCATGTAAAACCATCACCTTACAGGCTATCCAAAGGACAGCCAAGAGCAGCAGCTACACATGGTTGGAGATGCTGCTGCTGCTCCACATCCCACACTACTCTTCTCTCTTCCTCCCTGGTCTGATGATCCATACAGCAATCAATACCAGTGATTAAAGCCACTACCCCTGACAGCAGAACACCCTCTGCAGTCACAAATGGCCAGACAGAGCTGCAAACTGTTGCTTTCAGGAGAGAAAAGCTGAGTTTGCCCAACAGCCTGCTGCCTCCACGCGTGACTGAAGCCCACAGAGCTGCTATGCTATGCTCAGTCAAGTTACATTAGTGGACCCTGCAGCTTTTCCTTCCTGGATGCATGTCCCATCTGCACCCCAGACATATAAAGGGATATGTGGGCCTCTTCCCCAAGCCTCCATTTCCACAGAAAAGAAAGAGGGAACTACAGTATGTTACAGCACTCAGTGAAGAGCCCTGAACCTTCAAAGCTCATGAGTCACAAGAGGGAACACCACACCGATCTCTTCTTGCTCCTTGGAAAAATACACGTAATATGTGTTAGTAGTGACAGTGGCCAAGCATTAAAGAATGAACTCTGTAGTCACTGATCAAATTTCAGAATAGTTACTTCAGCAGAAGGTTAGAAACTAAGCATTTCTCCCTGTAGAAAATGCATCACAATTTTCCTAAAAGAAAACAAACAATAAACCCCACATGTAATGGGTTTAGGATTACACCAAATCTAATACTTCAGGGAATACGCTGGTTTTACACATTAGGTCTCCTCCGTGCTACAGGCCATTACTGGTCTCTGCAAGGCAAGCCAAGCCCCACCCCATAATTACAGTGCTTTATAAATGAAGGAAAGGAAGTTCCTGCTGGTCTCAGTGACCTGATCTTATCTACTTGTCATCTGCTCTTCTCAGTATAGATCCTGAAAATGTAAGAAACAGCTTGCTTAAGGTTGTACATGAGCTTAAAGAACTCTGTCTCAATGCACAGAAATACCTTGCTCAATTGCAATGGAATTACAAACGGATGTACACATCAAAATTCAATATATACTATCCTTCATTAAGGGCTCCTGCCTGACAGTTTCTTCAAGGACAGCAAACTGTTCAAAGTGGGAGCAATTGATGTTATTTGGGAAGCTGGTCTTACTTTGTTCAATTCCAGGTCCTCCAGGGACAAGACTCCTTGGCTGACATACCATGTTTTACAGTTATTGTCTTGCAAAAAGCTGCATAAAAAGGTGGCTGTAAACTGCTTTAAGTAACCAAAACAAAGAGGAAAAGCAGCTCACTGCTTCTTCCTGTTCCTCAAGTGGTGTTTGGCATTAACCTGACGTAGCAGACACTCTCTATTAAAGTATAATTATCTAATGCAGCAATCTGTTTCATTCCACGTTGTTAATGGAATAGCAATATATTCAAGCAAGGGCTCTATACTGAATAGCAATAATTTTCCCAAAAGCTTGTTTCAGTGTTGCTGGTCTGTGGAAAAGAGCAGCCTGACAATACTCACCACCGTTCTAAGGGGAAGTTTAATTTACCAAATTTAAATTGCACCTTCTTATATTCTTTGCAAATGCTGTTTTAATATTAGGTTACGCTAAATACGCACTGTTTGGTCCCTGTCCTTTCCTGTTTTCCAAGACTGACAAGTCTGCTGCTAAATACACATGGGTAATGTGTGAAGTTCATATACAGTGTTATATATACACACAACAAAAAGCAGCAGGCATCTTTCTTCTTGTCTCCTTTCCTCCCTTCCCTCCATTTATTGCCCCAAAACACATGCTTTCTTAATGCAAATACAAAATGCAGCAAGCTCAAAGGGCTTTGATAAAAACTCTCAAGGAATACTTATAAGCTGAGAAGCTCCTGGAGTTTCTCTCAATTTTCTTCCATTCACGACTCTGATAACAGACAGAAAATATGACAGGAGTACAATCTAAAAACTAAGAATGAAGAAAGCTTAAAATGTCTTCTGAATTATGATTTTTAGGAAAACATCGTAATATTTCAAAGGGCAATACTTTTTCTTTCAATGTGTGAGATGGCAATACTGCTTCATAATAGGCAAGATAAACAGCAGTAATTGTAAATCTGCAGTAACAACCCTCAGGATTTCAGTTGTAACATACTGATCATTAAAATATAGTGTTTGCCTGTACATTATGATATCCCTCATGTTAAGCAGAATGGTAAAGGAATTCTCAATTTCTGCAACATCAAGGAGTGTTTTGTTACAGTCCTCAGCGCTTTCCAAGGCAATGTGTGACAAGTTTTCATTTTAACGTGAGTCGACAAGCATAGGAAATAACAGCATTCTCACCTGGTTTTTCTGTTCTAGCTCTTTGACTGAACTTTGAAGTTTCTGCAGCTCCTGAACATACACTGCTACCTCCTGAGGTCCTTTGGCAAGTTCAGCTCTTAACTGGTTAATGGTAGCCTGAACAGACAAATAGAAAAAAATCCACACTTAAAACAAAGCTTTGCACGCATAACCCAAACAAAAGCAAGATGCCTGGTAGCCAAGTAAAAAGCATCTTGTATACAAATAAACAGCTTAAGAAAAAAATCACCTACAATCTCATCTCAGAGCACCATCAGCTATAGAAGTACCACTGAGCATAACTTCCCAGCTGAGATTCATGCATGTCCTATGTCAGAAGACATAAATTTGCCCCAATCCAACAGAAAATGCCAGGTTGAGCCCACAACCCATGAAAATCACAACAGATTATCTATTAATCATTATCACAGTTGTAGCTCAAGGTGAAACCCTCCCAAGTCACTGCAGTTACACAGCCAAAAGCTTTGCCTCCACGGTAAAGGCAAAGTACTGGAAAAGGCACTAGAAGTGAGTCTGGAATCTGATGCAAACTTGGGGTTTTGGTTTTTGAACACATCAACCCTGCAGGTCAGCATAATGGGGGTAACGCTACTACCCCACTAAACAGGACTGGTACAAAACAGAACATATCAATGACTGTGCAGTATTTGAATACAGCATTGAAAGCAAAAAAGAAAAGCACTTCAGACAGGTTACAATGGCTGCCCTAAAGCATGCTGTGTATGAACACACTCACTTTGAATACACTATATAATAGTGACCTTTTAAAAGAAGTTTTCTTTCCTATTGTTCTCATAACCACAGATTTCAGCTCAAAGGTATAAATACTAAATTCAAGAATGAACTAATGCAGTAGAAGGAAGTAGCAGACAATTTACGACCTTTCTACAGAAAAAGGAAGACCAAAGAGAACACATGAAGCAAGAACTATAACGTATGAAGCAAGAACTATATGACTACATATAGTTATTAATTCTGACTTTCTGTAATGCTGTGCTTTACAAGGCTGTTTCGTTACAGAGCCCTTAGCTAAAACACATCCTGGGATCTGTCTTTGGCAGAAAAAGAATCAAGGACGTTTTCTCAGAATAATAGAGTACGGATATCTCACTACTGAGGGAATACAATGCAGAAAACATGCAGAAGATTGCTAAGGACACCACCGCAGCCTTTCAAATTAGAATTGTAATTTATATGCATAAAGATACATTTCTCTCATTCACAATTCAATAACCCAGTCCCACATTTCATTCTTAACATGGAGATATATAAAGGATAAGTATTCATTCCTAATATTGTCTGGCTGATGTGTCTGTTTATTAATGAACCAACAAGCAACCAGGAACGCATCTGTTTAAAAACCTCTTGAAATTATCCTGATACAACAGAAATCTACTATAAGAATAAAAAGCTTTCAAAAAGTTTACCTCAAATTTAAGTGTCTCCATTAGAAAGCAGAAAAAATAAAATTGATGGATGAAAGACAGAAATAAGCAGTCACAAAAGCTGTTAGCAGACACACTTCCTCAAATCTGTTTTCAAATATTCCAGTGTTTTTAATGCCTTTGCTTAATGGGAAAAATAAACAGTCCTGGCTTTATTAAATTTACTCATAATTTAATCTACTAATCTTATTCTGCAGGCACTCAACTTAACAACCAAGTCTATGCCCTGTATTTTATGAAGATTTATCAGATACTGAAACAAATCCCCATCTGCAGAGATTCATAGAAATGCTTAGCTCCACAGCAGTGCAGCTGTTTTCATAATATGTTTACTATGCAGGAGTCGCTACAGTGAGAAACGGAACAGGGAAGGAGTATCTCAGAATGAATACTTATCTGAGATACCTAGATACCAGAGTTTCAGGTGCAACTCTAAAATAAAGCATAAACACCCAGCAAAAATAAAAAGACAGGACAACAATGAATACATTGAGACAATTGTGGAGGCATTCTTTTCTTCACATCCCTCTCCTGCAGCATTTGAAGACGCTTATATAGGGTTATGATGATCTTTGTCATTCTATTCACCTACACCATAAATCTAACTTATTTTAAAGACAACTCACTTTGGAAATCAATATCAATATATGTATCCTCAGCCTGCCTGGCAAAATAGCCATGGATGGGCTAAGAACCACTTAACTCTTTCAGCCCTTGAGGTAGTCTTAAAGAGCAAAGCTAGATGAAACATGGCCAATTTTTTACAGTCAGGACTGTACCTATTCTGCCAACGAAGGGCTTCCATTTTTTGTTTTCTTAGGACTAACACTTTTCACAATCACGTGGATTTTTTAAAGAAAGAGCAGAAAAGTTTTCACCACAATGACTTTGAGTAATTTTTTTAAAGTCTGATCTGTCAGTTTACATTGACAGAGAAGCTTTTCTTTCAAACACGTCTTGGACTATTGTTGCCTTATGTTGGAATTAAGCAGAGAAGGCAGTAACATTTCTGAGAAGAACCAGACTGCCACTGCCTACCCTGTTCTGTCACGCAGCAACTTGGTCTTCTCTGGTTCAGCCTACATACTGATGATACTACACAGACATCTGATATTATTATAGTTCCTGCAATGTAGTTTATAATCTTTCCATACGTCTAAGACTTCTTATGTGAACACATAGTAACAGCTAGGGGCACCATGCAGCCTTCTCCCCCATCTGCTGTTACTTCCAGGAGGACTGAAAAAACCTTCTTCACTCGTTTGGGTTTTTTTCCTGTTAAAAGCTGCACTTTAAAGCTAGCTTTTAAAATGGCTAGTTATGTAAAAACTAAAAGATACCTAATTTGAGGGAACAGGAGCAATTCACACTTCTGTGAGAATGTTTTAAGATGAAAGTTTTTGTTACACCCATGTCACCATGTCATTTTATCTCCACATGAAAACTAAATATCCTAAACCACAAAAGACTACAGAGACAGTACTTTGAAATGAAATTTAAATTCTTCAGCATAGTTGTGGGATCTCACAGTTAAAACCAAATTACAACTATGTAGCAACTTACATGGCCACATAACCACATTATATTCATAACTTCAACTATGATATTCCTTTTTTCACATCTGATGACACTCTTGGCATAATTTTAACTTGAAAACAATGGTAGATTCATGTTTAGTACAATACTGTACCCTTATACAATTCCTGGAGCTCAACATATCTGTTGAGGGAAGAAGGCAGGAGGGAAAGCCCTAAGGAGTTTAGAATAATGCCAGGCAGCGCTTCTCTAAAGCTCTGCACTGCAAACCAAGAAATAGAAAGTTAGAACTGCAGCTCTGAAATCTAGGGCACTTGAAACCCCAGAATAACAAAATGTCAGGAATCCTTCACATGCACAAATCTCACCAGGAGACAGGATACTAGGAGACCTACAGAAACTCTAGGCGTCCCCTCATGTAAACAGAGTAATTCTGCAAGGACCCCACTTCACTAGGCACCACAGCCCTGTGTTGACAAGTTTTGCTGGCGTTGCTGCACTGGTGGGGTACAATAGAAAAGAGAGAGGGCAAAATGAAAAGCAACCACAGCTGACCATCTTGAGTGAAGATGGTTGCACTGCCAAGCCATTCATTAGTAAGACCATACCACCCAACCCACTAGTGAGATGCAACAACAATCAGCAAGGGAATTCTTCTGTGGGTATGGATTTACCAACTCCTTAGTAAAATAAATCATATGTTAGACAAAAGCCTTTTTGGTCATACTGTATTTTTATTAGGATTTCTTGCCATTATTTCTGTCAGAGATTTCCATCACTGTCATGGTAAATAACATCAAACAGGCTTCAGACAGGAGGGATCTCAGAAGTCTGAGGAATAAGATTCCCTCTTAAAGATCCAAGTTAGAGCTGTTATATTCCCTTTTCTCCATCTTGCATGGAAGTGGAAGTGTTCACTGGCAGAAAAGCAGAGCAACCAAGAAAACCGAGTATTTGCTGTGGGAAAGCCAGTTAGTTTTGCTTCCTTAAAGACAGAGTAATCATCAATTCTGTATGTTTTCAAATCTCCCATCAGCAATTTAAAACTTCTTCCACTGACTCAGCCAAGGCAGAGGCAAGCCTTCACAAAGTACTTGTGAAGAAACCAGCACATTCAGCAACTCAAGTTGACAGCGAGGTCTCTTTTAAACAGGATGAATTTAAAAGGTTCAAATCCAGGAAAAGATGGATAAAAAAATGTTAAAAAGAACCCAAACAACTAACATGAGACCAATAGATTTTATTTTCTACTTTAAACTGCAACAACAAAGAGAGGAAAACTAAGGTGCTTTTGCCTGAAAACAGACTACAGGTGACATCCTGTCATCTTGGCCTTAAGACATGATGAGGCCTAGCAGTCACTTTCTGCTCCAGTAGATAACAGGCAACACTTGGAGGCCATTATGCACTGGAGTTGTGGGGGGTATTTGTGCAGAACAGATTTGTCCTTTACACACAAAATATTTCTACAATAAATAATAGAGGCTTTCCATTTGACAGTAAAAACTAGAAAAAAAACAAGAACAAAAACCTGTTTAGCCATTAAGGTTTTTAAATCTTGTGTAGGTTCACAAATCAAGTGTCCTAAAAGAATAGTCAATTATCTACCTTGTATTAAAAATTTCTTTTATAGATTTTAATACTCTAGCATCCCTTTTTGGACATATCTACTCAAATACTAACCAAAACCATCATTTTCAGTAAAAGCTGGTTTTATCCTCACATAGCTCAATAAGGGCAACAAGTCTTTCAATCACACAGATACTGCTCTATTTCTCTCTCCCAACAGAAAGAGCACAGCTCTGCCAGGTGGCTTTTTCCTCTGCTACTGGGCTCTTGTAATAACTTTTTATGCTAAGGAAAGGTTTTGCAACAAAAAGCATGCAAGCTTTTGGAGGGTAGGTATTGACAAAATTAGACAATTTACTGTAATGAAGAAACATGTCTATCGGATAAGTTAGAAGATTTGGTTAAGAAAGAGGTTTTTCATTATTATGAATTAATATTTTCCATTTTCATATGAAAATCATGGCAAAGCTAACACACACATCTTTAGGTATGACTATTACCTCCGAGTTAGCCTGCTCTGCCTGCAAGTGCTTGCACTCATCTTTCAGTTTTTCAGATTCTCTCTCCCGTTCCAGTGTCATTTTGTCCATCAGTGTCTGAACTTGGACCAGCTCCTTTTTCAGGACAGCTACATCTTCCACACCAGGCCTTTGGAGCTGAAAAGTAAAACAGCAGCAATGAGCAACGTGCTGTTGGCAGACATGCTTGCAGTGTCAATATCATCTCTAAAAATCTTTCAAATCATCAATTTCTAGATAAGGTGACATATACAATATTACAGCTGTGAAGAAAAAAAAAGCGGGGGGAGGGGGAACACAGAAAAGTTCATATTATTCCCAAAGGAAACAAGATTTAACGGCTAGTTGTCAGTTCTTCCTACTAAACTTTGAACTTGTTAATTGATTTCAACCAAATCTGACAAATGGGATGTCTCAAAGATTAAATTTATGCAATTTTCATGCAGGTAGATGGCTAGGTACAGGAGGAAGACCTTCCCTGGGAGAAAACAACAAATTAACAGGGAATCCATGCAACAAATTCATCTGAAGTCACAATTCCCTGAGAAGTAGGCTGTATTGCCCCCACTACCCTACAGAAGGGATTACTGTATAAACTCTACTGCTGCAATACTCATAAGCCCCTCTTCAGGACTGAGACACAAAACAATCCAGCACTACGCAGACTTTTATAATGATCCTGCTTCTGTCTTCAAGAGCTATTTCAGAAAACCACAAGAACAGACAAAAAAAAAAAGGCAGCTGAAGGAAATTTCCTGAAGGAAACTTCCTAAAGGAACTGTCAGATACACTTCATACCAGCCCCATAGGTAAAATCTGTTGATAATTACATCTAAAGCACCAGAATGTTCTTTAGAGCGAAAAGCTATGGAGGGAAAAGGGAGGGGAAAGGAAATACTGGACACTGAAGAAAGTAGAGAAAAGGAAGTGCTGGCATACAGAAGAGAAAAGGCACAGGGAAGGGGTAGGAACACAGAAGGAGAATGGAAGACAAGAAATGGCTAAACAGATAGAGAGGAATGGATGGGTCCAGTGACTAGACAGGGCCAAGAGGGACTCATGAGACTACAGGGGAAAAGTGGGATAAACAAGTCCTACTTTCCTCCAGAGTGTAAGCAGTGGTTGAGTGGAGGAATGAAGACAAACAAGAAGCTAGGAAGTCACTTCACTATTGATTTGGAGGCAGCATGACTGCTGAGTCACTGGGATTGCTCCCTGGAGCCATGGCTGTGTACAGAAGTCACCAGGAGTCAAAATCCCAGAACACACACACACATTAATATTATCGGCAAGTGCAAGAGGGACAACATTAACATAGGCATGGTGATGACAGCTGCCAGCCTTTCAGCCACCCTGTCACAAAACACCTCTCTGAGCAATTCTTATGAATGCAGCTGTCCAGGGACTGTCAGAGCGTTACACCTCATGGAAAAAGGGTGATCTAAAGACATCTGTGGAAGTCAGCAACAGCGTGCTCCAAGTACAGGCCTGCACAGAACACCTAGATGTGTAATCCCCTGCAAAATTGCTGAAGGGTGGGGCATCAAAAAAGCAGACTAGAATATAATATAGGGAAAATTTTAATACATCAGAAACTACATATATTTCCCCACTGGAAAAACACTGAAAATGTAGGTCAGTCAAACAGATCAGAAACAATGGTGTTCTGAACATTTTCAGCCCACAAGCAGATGTCTCCAAGTTCAACAATTTGGCTGCATTAAAACTGCATTTGCAATCATTTAAGTATATCCCTCCCTTGACTTGAAAATAACAAAAACATTAGTGTGATGTGAATACCAGTTCTGTCTTTAAGTCTTCCACTGTACTTCTCTCCTTCTGCAGTTCTTGTGTCAAGTTTGTCACTTTCTGTTCTGCACCTTCCCGAAGGCTGATTTCTTCATCGTACTTTGATTTAAGATCTAATAAGAAGGAAGTTGAATAAATGATCACTTGCACAAGTTGCCCAAGCAGAGAACAGAATCAGACCTCATGTTAATATACTCACCCACAATTTCAGTGGCCAGTTGTGCTGCTTTTTGCTCAAATAAGTCTTTCATTTGCTTAATGTTAAAATTTTCTACTTGGATCTCTTCTAGTTGCCGTTCTAATGATTCTATTTCCATAAAAAGAACAGTATTATTTTCTGGAAGAGCTAAGACAACACAGTTACTCACACCCATAATAAAGCACAGCAGGTAAATAAGTAATCTAAGTTCACTTAACATCCAATTAGCTTAGCCAAGTTAACAACTTTACTGAAGTTAAATATCTACAAGCATGACGCTGTCACTAGTTGAGTACTGTGCAGGATTAACTACATATTCTTTTCCACTGGTCACAAATAGATCTTCGGATCACTGCAACACGCTGCTGAATTCCGAGCCCTGAACTGTGATTAAGAACTCTTCAATCATGATTAGTCAGATACTTTACGCACACATAAGGAAAATTTTATTCCATGAGTGCCTCATGGAGCAAAACAGAAAGAAAAATTATTGGTCTGCAAAACAAGCAAAAAAAATACCCCACAAAAATTCATTGTTTTCTTTGCTAGCAATGAATTCAGAAAAAAATGAAATGAAACCAGCACTGACAAATGCTATAGTTTAAATATCAACAATCACTGTCTTTCTCAGCAAAAGACTCGTACTGAATGCTTGAATATACGAAATTATTAAAAACATGTTCAAAACTACTCATGAGAACTGCTTTCAGAGTCAGGAGAAGGCCTGTCTCGCTTCTAGAAATTACAAACCCCAAGCCTGTGGAACATTTCCCCAGACTATAGCTATCAAGAGCTATCTAACTTAATCACTTATATGAACTGTAGTTGTACCATTACAGCTTTCTAGCTCTTTAATTTACCAAAAGTGCTTATTCACAAACCTAAAAGCTACAATGAAAAACATTTCAGAAACTACAGCACAGTGAAGAAATTAATATAAAAAAATGCTAGCCACCTGTAGATGTAGCCGTTGTCAATCCATCAGACTTAGAATCCTTAAGAGAACAGAATAAATGCATCATTACATAGAAGGAATAAAAACTACTACTTCCAAAGTTCATCCCATTTTTGGAAAAGACAGGGAAATAAAGACTTCTGTGCTCAAATACCACACAGCAGTATAAAAATACCTGATTTTAAACAGTCATATCTGGAATACTGGAAAAGGCCAAGATGATTGTCCATTTCATGTACCACTACACTATCAGGCTTCCAGACTTGCAAGACTCCAGTAACAATCCCCCTCCCCTCCCTTTCCTCAATATTGAAATCTGCCCTAAAAACAGAGGTTACAGTCATCATTAAATACATTCTGAGAAGATACTGTGTCAGATAGTAATTTCTGGGGTTTGTAACGATCCAGTATCTAAGTAGCTCATAGCAATAAAAGAAGTGAGAGCTTCCTTCAGGCACAGCACACCACAATTTGCCTTGCCTTGTTTGTTCATCTGGACATCTGTGAAACCGCACTTCTGTTCTCCAAAAATTCTTACAAGAAAAACCCCATCACCGTTTCTCATAACAGATAAAACACTACATTTCATTAATTTTCTTTAATAAACTGAGTTCTGAATAAGGCCAACAGAAGAAAAAGTCTGAACTGCACCTGTAGTGAGTAGTAGGGAAGAATAATTATCTAATTTGACTTTGTTCTTCAGATTTATATATACAGTTACATTGTGGAGAGATAACTAGCTTTGTTTTCAAGAACATGTCAATATTCAAATTATGGAACTAACTAAATCAGGCCACGTGCCTTACAAAAAAGGTATTAATCTTCAATGTCAATGCTGATGATAAACCTGCTTCAAGTATTTTAAAGCAATTACTTGCTGCCGCTGCCCCTGCAATTTCTCTAGTTCCTTCTTCAGCTCTTCTGAATACCACCTCTCCTCCTAGGGGAAAAAGGGAAAAAAAAGAAAAAGAAAAGGAGATGGGAGAAAGAGAACTGTAAATTTGGTTGCTTTAGACAGTGCAACACTGCAATTTGAAACAAAGAACCAAGTGCAAGTAAAATACATTTCCAACCTTCAGTGAAGCTTGCAAGTCTTGGACTTCTTGTCGGAGCAGTGATACTTCATCTCTGAGTAAATATATCCACGGAGTGGAGAAAATTAATATGCAGTGGTTATATTTTGTCAATTACATACAGGTTATAATGTGTATTAAATAACTGGAGTGATAGCCATGTACTACATAAAAATAACTTACATAACTATAAATAGTTATTTTTAAGGTTTTGAAACTTAGAACAAACCAGATTAATAGATACTTATTAGTTAACTTTGTACATCACTGGAAAAATGCTCAACGTATTAATTGGATAAATTAAAAAAATAGATATGCAAAGAGCCACATGAAAATGGAATGCAAATCTAAATCAGTGCCTCAGCTCAACCACATAAGTTCAGAATGGCAAAGCTGTGCACTGGGACATTTAACTGTTTTGCTGCCTTTTTAAGAGAAGGACAGGTCTATTCTCCTTCACTTTGCCCACCACGTACAGGAGCACTGCTAAGAGACAGCATGCTATCTTCCTCCTTTTGAAATATGCAGTTACATAATTTTTCATGCACACAGCAATTCCGTACGCCCCATGGATACACTCACTTAATGGGCTGAATGTTTAAAGCCTTGGGATTTTAAATTCTCAAATTTCGTGCTCAAGCCTCCAGCCACGCAAGAACACAAGATCCAAGGCTAAAATTGTCACTAATTGATTTAGACAGCACCCTTCTAAATCACAGGTCTCTTTACAGAATTGCACAACTATATACACAAGGATAATGTTGCATTACTGAGATACAGCCATTCCAAATGTAGAATACCGAGGTCATTAAAATAATGCAAACATACCCTTCTCTTATTGTTCGTACAGTGGCAACACTGAGGAGTACACAGAATATATGTGTGTGGGTGCCAATGCCAACAAATTCTCTCAGTTTTATACCACACAATTTTATTGCTGCTGTGCTGCATTATCCCCTCCTCCACAGATGTTCTTTTAAATTATCTCATGCTTAGGCGAAAAAGAAAACCAAAGCCAGTTATTCTTTAGCTAAACTTTGAAGGAATAGATTCAACTACATTAGCATATTAACATCAGGTGAGGTTCATCAAGAAGCAAGTGAAACACACAGACGCACTTGAACCAGTGAAGCAAGAACTCCAAGGTGGACCAATTTAAATGGCAAAATAAACGTGGGATATTGGAATGCTGATTTTTTTCAGAGGGAGATTTTCTGCTAATTTACACATTATTCTGCCCACGTGAGACATTCACTGGAGGTTTGCAAATACAACTTTACTGAGACAGGCGTAGCTGTAACCCAAAACCCATGGAGTCATGGAGAAGAGGGAGCAGCTTTCTCACCAGCATCAGTAAAAGTCAATCAGCTAATATTCACACCTAAGGTTATAAATGTAATCTCAGGCAGGTGAAATAATTAACTATATTGAAGTTGGGCATGAACATACACCAGATCCATGACACCAAAGCATTTAAGATGCTCTGGTCTTCATATCAGATAAAAGGTTTTGAGCTGTATAAAACTAATTTGTAGTAGAGGGGGAGGAGGAGGGGAGGAGGAGGAGTACAGAGTTCGTAATGTAAGGACCCCTCTACAATAGTTGCCTCGCTATTCCCAACACAGATTTGCTTGACAGTTTTAAATACAAAACATAAATTCAGTTTAACTGACCAGTGGAAAATGAAGGGGGGAGTGGGCAGGGAAGTGTAAGAGACCACTCTAGACAATGTAACTTTATTTTCCTTACTGCCATCCAAATCCTCACCAAATTGCCCCTTCTTCTAGGGCTGTTACAATCCCTTCCTACTCAGCACATCCCCTCAGCCTCACCATCTGGCAAATCCTTACTACCTTTTCTTTATGCTCCACTCCATTCCCCACCTGTAACGCCAGTGCCTCCATCCCAGCACTGAGTACCAATGGCCTTGATAAATCGCATTGGGAAGAGTTACGAGATTTACTCTTGGAACTTAATTATGGCAGTTTATTGGGAGAGTGAGGGGAAGAGGACAAAATGCAATTTATAATACCTAGCTTTCTCTATTGACTACATAAGGAACTTCACCTCCCAATCCTGTTCCTATGAATTACATGTAAACTTCACTGCTAGACCACGAACAGAGTGGCTCCCTGCTGCAGGCTGCAATGTTTCTTTAATGTGGTATTCCAAGTCTTGGGAAAACATATTTATGTTGAATGAGTTTTGTCAAGCAAGCATGCAACTGAGAAACATTGAAGAATGCCACACTAATAGAAAGAAATAGCTCGTGTTACACAACAACTCCCATCAAACTCCCTTTGCTCCATCCAAACTCCCTGACCTTGTCCACTTTTTCAATTATATGACAGAAAACAAACCCACTTGTCCTTAAACTGTCAAGAGCCAGGAATAAAATAAATAAATTTCACCAGCCAACATCTGGTTGACATTGGAAACTTGCAGGCATAAAAATAAATCTTTCATAAACTATATAAACAATAGTTATGACCAATAATTCCCCCATGTGAATGCTATTATTCTACTGAGAGTATCATTTCAGGTCTAAATTGTATCAACCCTGAAAAGACCTAATTCAGGCAGAGAAGAAATACCCATGCTTGAATAAAGGTGCAGATAGGAAACTCAATGTAACTCCACTAGCACCCTACCACTTTCTCCTATATAAAGCCCTAATTTTGACTTCTTTTGTTGCAGCAGCTGGGAGAGAAGGCAGCTATCCACAAGGAAGGGTCTGTCTGTGCATGGAGACATGGCCTCTGCTAGTGCTGGCTCTTACAAGCTTGCCAGCTCCACACAATACTGGGGAGATCCAAATCTTCATTCAGGTAACAACTGAAATACATTACCTCCCACACTCTTTTGTCACCGAAGAACCACCCTCTCTTGAGTTATTACATAAATACTTGTATTTCTTTCAATGTAATTATTCGTCACTTTGAGTCACAGTTCTACTAGTGACTACAACATTTTTGAAGCATTTACTTCCCGGCAGGGGCAGAAGAAGGCAGCTCCCTCAGCAGGTGAGGACCCGCGGGGCTGTGGGGCATGTGCCTCTCTGCTGAATGAGGCCACAGGCAGCAGCTCACTCTGACACGGCTGGGTACAAACTAGGAAAGTTGGGGAAGTGTGACAGAACAACAGAAAGGATGGACATTTATAACAGCTCCCCCCCCCGCCCCCCCCCAAAAAAAATAAATCACTGAACAGGAAAAGAACTAGCAGGAAGTAAAAAGGAAACCTACGTAAATGTTACCCCTAAGAAGAAAGCTCCCCAAACCAACATAAGAGATTGCTCCCACACACAGACTACTCAGGTAAACTCTTCTAGAGAAACTTTCATGTTATCAGTTCCTGCTACACAATGCTGCTCCCAATAATAAAACAACGTGGTATGTTTCCTAAGAATATATTTAGCAATACAGTTTTGACCAAACAGTTAAATGAATTAAATTAGAGAAGACTTCTTAAGAAAAGCATGGAGTTTCTGGAACACAGAAGGAGAATTAGTGACACAGACAGAAACTTCTCAGATTTTTAAATAGCTAGGTAAATAGGGGAACCTATTTAGGCAAATCCTGATGTTGTAGTTACCCAATAAGTACCCTATCTACACAGGGACAAAATCAGCTCTCCTCTCTGTCTTCAGGGTTGTCCTGCCCCACTCTCAAAAGATGAAATTTCAGCTGTATATCGGAAATTAGGAGGAACCTGTATTTTTTCTGCCACACTCATAAAAATCATTCCAGTCTGTAATACTGCATTGTCAGCTGCATGAGAAACAGGTGATTTAATTAACAATATAAACATGTGTATCTGATTTTCATTTATTGTCAGATCAGTTTCAGCCAATGTAAGTTTCAAGCTGCTTTGTAATTGTAGCTGGAAATGGGGCATGAACATTTAAATACTTGACTACATAATTAAGTGTTCAAATTAATGCAGCCTTCAGTGTAATTAGAAGCAGCTCAACACTGACACAAAAGCACATGCACAAATGAGTACTGTTGCACCTTTCCGGTGACAGATGACCTTCCCCTCCATGAGTTGAATCAATGCCAGAATTATGAACTGCTTCATAGTGCTTGAACAGCTCCTCAGCCGATCCATGAGACTTCATACACAGAGGACAAATAAATCCCTATTATAAAAAGGAAAGAAAGAAAAAAAAAGGTGAGAAGTAAAACTTAAATTTTTTCTATCTTATATTTCCACAGAATTCTAAATTTTGTTTGTGCGTCTAAAAGGTAGCAGATAAAATTGTTAAGACCCATACTAATTACTTCATGCACTGGTAACAATTTCAGCTATTAAAAAGTTTAAAAATGCCTACAAAAGTCTTATTCCATTATTCAGTGTTTTTTTTCCAAATAGCATTACATACTAGCAACAAAACCTTTACGCAGAAAAATAAGAAGTCACTTCAGAAGGACTGCTCTGCAATTTCTTTCCCCCTTAAGAAAAGAATTTCCCATACAACTTTTTGTAAAATCAGATTCTTCTTCCAAAAAGGAGGTCAGGTTTGGAGCTTGGTCTTAAAAAAAGGAGATACAAAAACCCACTCTACAGCCTGCTACCATCATATTTACGCTCCTGATTTTAATACGGCCCAGGAGATTAAGAACCACTTTTTTATGTTCATATAATTAATTAGTAAATGCAATTCAGAGAAATACTACATTAAGAAAATCACATCCCTTCAGCCTAAAGAATCAAAAATCATCCATTTTCATTTCAGCATTTTTATTGCAAGGTTACCAGAGTGAAAATTTAGCAGAGTCATGGCCTTATTCTACCCATTAGCACACACAAATGAAAACAGTAAATATTATGTACCTCTAAACATTTGTGGAGTGTCCAAACTGCCATTTATGAGAAGTAACATCCATCTCATTTTATCTAGCAACCTATTACACCTGCTTTTAAGGGCTGCACTTTATATTGGTTCTTCACTCATTTGGTTGCCATGCCCACTCCGAGCTCAATTTCCATTTACACTACAGCCCATACGCACCATCGCGGCAAAACAGAGACACATCAGAGTGAGAGGAAACAATTTAGTCTTATGTTAAAGGCTCCCTGTAATTCCGAGCTCTGCAAAGAGAATCTCGTGCAAGTGAGATGAAGGCCTCCAGTTTCCTAAATTAGTTTCAAATATTCTTTTGCATATTTATATGTTACCCTTAAGTCCCTTATGCTAGTACAAATTGTAGCGCACTCTAGTATCGAAGATGAGAGTACCCCTGTGGGATTATCACACTTCACACAACATATGCTCCTGTATGATTTCTGAAAGATGTATGAAGAGCTTTGACGCTCCTTTTCTTCTCCTAATTTAGATACTTCTTCTCCTAACTTAGATACTACGAGACAAGCCACAAAACTTTAAATATTAGCACAAAATGAACGCACTGAATGTTTATGTTGGTAACCATGATAGCACTCATTTTCTAACTTGACATTCATAGTATTTTGTTTCACTAGTCGCTAAGAATTCTACCAAGCACTTACATGGATTTAATCCAGGAGAACTGTCACGTTCAGCCACTCAACCATGTCCAGAGCTCCAGAGCACTGAACAGGGACTTTATAACTGCTATTACTTGCTTAGTGCTTCAGAAATAAATAACTAAATACAGCTGCTTGTCAAAGCCACCACATATCATATTGAAGATTAATTCTGGCACTAGATCGAAGAAAACAGTATACTCCTTCCTAAGCATACAACAGGTATTTACTCTTAATGGCCATTTATTTCTTTCTAGAACTGATCAACACAATTCCACTCCGGATTGAACTATGTTAACTCATATAGATGTGTACGTGCCAAAATGAGTACAGAAAATTGGTTAAACTACTATGTTCCCAGTAATGTTTATCTGATGCAATTAGCATTCAATTATACGATGGCAATCACTCTGAGCAAAAGAACCAGAGGCAGATTCCTGGCAAACAGCAATGGCAGTGAGCTACAGGAGGGGTCAGAAAGCAAGGAATGTTTTTTTTTCCTAGTAGGTGAAAGCAGTCAGTCTCTTAAAGTGATGCCACAGCATCCTCCTTATGGGATGAAATGCTGCTGAGTGGTTCTCAATGTTTAGTTTAGTTTCTCAGTGATGGGAAAATCGGCTGTTCACAGAGAAAAGCAAATGTTCCTCCTAGCACCAGTAAGTGCATCTGGAAAGAACGAGTGTAGAAAATTGCTCTGGCCTCTCCTTCTTTATGCTCTTTATTTCTTTCCATTTAAACAGCAAAGTCTGTTTTTTCGCTTGTTGGGGTTTGTTTGGTTTTTTGTGGTTAGGTTTTATTCTGTGGAAATAAGAGTCCTGGAGAAGAGGAAAGAATAGATTATATGCGCAATTAGCCCGAAGGGACGGCAATCGGTCATTTGTCTCAATTATTAGGCAAAGGCAGCCCAAGATTTCCCAGGCAGGCAGATCTGAAGGGAGCGGCCGTGAGGACGAGGAGCCAGAGGCAGAGCAGAGCTGCCAAGCCAAGGGAACGTGCTGCGGCCGAGAGCCTGCAGGGTGGACAGCAGCTCTGAAGAGGCAAGCGGGCTGCCACCAGCAGAGCGGGGAAGCATGGACAAAACCTCCTCTTGATGGCAAAAATGCCCTTGCTTGCCCCCACCAGCCCCAGCCTCTCCGCCAGCGCTGCCGTGGCCACAGCTGGCCTTGCTTTCGGGGACCGAGCACCGATGGAGGCAGCGTTGGGTTATGGATAATGTCATCCTGGGGCGGGCAGGAAGGCTGGCTCCTACAGCTGCAGGCACCTCCGCTCACACGTCAGAGCCTTAAACCACACGAACCCAGGACCTGGCTGCGTCTCAGAGGATGATAATACTCAGATGTTGGCTCTGATGTCAGCAGCATTAATTCAGTTCTCCTCATAGTAAGAAAATCAGAATCGTCAGGGTCTTCCTGGGCACCAGAGGAGTAACAGACAGAAGTGTAAAGGTTTCCTGGGCCTGCAACTATTAGTCCCCAGGTGACAATCTTGTTTGGGGACTTGGGTTGGTGGGTTTCTCACTCTTTCTTAAAAAAAAAAATTAAATACAGCCATAAAAGTATCTCTCTCAGCATCATCTTGAGATGAATTCTGAAAATATACACAAAAGTGTATTGCCCTGATCTAAAGACAAATGTGTGAGAAGATGGAAGAAGGGAAGAAACCTGATAGTCTGAGATGCTTAAATCTTTTAAGCACTTTTGTTAGCTTGCCGGAATTTTCATCAAGTTTAACGTATTCCTGTATTGGGACCATACCTGTCCTGGATAAAGAGGAGATAGTGCAGTTACAACCATGAGATGTAACACTGGTCACCACGACCTGGGGGAGCTGAGGCGTCCTTTCCAGTAAACCTGCACTTGGCTCCCTTAACTAAGAGTCTCCTTTACAGAAGATGCAAGTATGACAGAAACATTCTTGTATTTGAAGAAGAAAGCCACCATATAAAACATGCGCAGTTACACTCTTCAAAAGGCTGTACTTGAGATGAGACACTTCGTAAATTTCATTTTAAAATGCGTTTAAGAATTATTTAGCATAAAGCAGAACCACAGAGAAGTGAAAGGCATCTCATATTATTCATTTAATATAAGCATATATTCTTCATTTAATTAAAACAAAGACATCACTTAAAGCCCCTGCAGCACTGCACTGTAGAGTCATTACTTCCTCACTGATGTTTCAACTTGGGCCTTATCTTTCACTTCACACAGGCACAAAAGAGCCTAAAAGAAGTTAAACAATGATTAGTTGGGTTTTGTTTTTATAAATAGAGAATCTTTTTGCCAGGAAATTACTATTTATTGAATCCAAAGCTTTTTGCAGATACCTGTCAGTTAATGGAAAACAAAAAGAAAACCACGACCATCACATGCACAAGTTTTTATCAGGAAAGAGTTCTTAAGATCACCACAGAATTGCTGAAGCAAGAGAGAGCCAGAACAGTAAAATAGAGGAGGAGTCCAAACCCAAGCCCCATATGCAGGCATAAACAAGCCACTAGGAGTCAGCACACAATTCACAGCTCAAAACAGGCCCTGGCTGTCAGAGGGGGGGGGCTGAGCAGTCAAGGCATTCCAGGGAGAACGAGAGAGGTGCTAAACTCCAAATCCCAATTTTCTGATCCCAAGGGAAATGCTTCTCTTTCAGGTGGACACCCGTGATCCATGCCATGCACCAAGCACCTGCACAGCACCATGCTGCTCCTGGTGGGTCGGGCCTTTCTCAGTGCAAAGACTCCAAAACACACTGGTTTCGCTCCAAGCAGAACAGAAAGAAGTTACATAGAAGTTCTGTAGGAGAGTGTCTTGCCTCAGCTTGAGTTATAATGCCAAATGTCACCAAAGATCTCGGACTCCATGGAAGCACCAGAGGCTTCTTGACTTGCCCTTCTCAAGACAGACTTACTGGTAAGCCTGTAGAACAACACTTATAGCTTGTAGTATTTTCCCCCTCTAATAGTTAAGAGTTACTTTCAGGCCTGACAAAGTTAAGCTTCTCAGTGCTCTCTCTCCTAAAAGGCATATGAGGTAAATGATTCCTTTCGGGTGACATTAATATTCGTACGAACCATTAATACAGTATTCTTCGGGAAGTATGCCAGGATGCTAAAAGCAACACTGGAAGGAAAGTCTCACCACAAGAACTACCATATTTATTTTTATTGTACCAATATAATTTACAGGGCTATTAACTGTTGGAAGAACTTTGGCCTCCCACATGGAAACACACTGCCCAGGGAGCGCAGGGGAAGGGACCCACAGGCACACAGCACACAACCAGATTGCCTGCAGGCTACCGTAGAGCCCTCCTAATCCTCAAACTATTTTAAAACTGATTCAGAAATAGTTTACGTGACAGAAAAATTAATGTTATAGGACTGAATGGATTCTGTTTCTCTGGCTTCTCATATCACTCTGTAGGACTCGGGGAGGAGAGGGGGGCAGGACTGCAGTGTAAAAATATATTTCTGAAAATTTCAGCCTTCTTACTGTCTTACTTGTAATGTTTTTTTCCTCCTTTTCAGTTCTGCACAAACCTGATCTAATGAAGTTGTGTAGTGTGACAGTTTGAAAAGCAGTATTTTCCTTGCTCACTAGCAATGAAAATTGAAGACTTTCAAAGATCAAGCAGGAGCTTTTAGCCCTCAATGGGCTAAAAGCTCCTGCTTGAGGTTTAAAAATAAGCAAACATTTACATGTAGGTGTCTAGTCCCCAGTGGAGAGCTATTCAACACAATTAATGGAGAAAGAAGCGATTTGGCTGACCTAACAAATGCGTATCCCATATGTAGGGTCAGCGTAACAGCTCCCTGGGCTCCGTTATCAATAACTGGAGCCTGAGACACCTACATATACATGCATTAAATCTGTCTTCATCTGCCAACTGCTCTTTTTTTCCCCAGAGCTTTAATGAAATGGTCTTTGTAGAGCTAATATGAAATTTTGTCTTAAGTAATTAATGGGTGAAAGCACAGCTTACTTCATTCAAAGCTCCTTTTTCACAAATTAAAACTGGAGTTATCTGGCAGAAAGACGACACTTCTTGAAGGACAGTCCTATGGGCAAAACAGTTTTTACAGGATGGAATTCAGATTTGCTCTTCTAGTTGGAGTCCAAGAAAAAAGGTACCCTATTTAAGTTTGAAAGTCACAGCCATAGCTACCCAGCTTCCTTAGCATTTTCTTGAAATATCTGATGACTGCCTAGAATATTTTGCAACCCTATTTTAATACTGCATAGACCTGAACAAGTGGCCCCATTTAGGCTGCTATGATGTCTACTGATCTAACAGCTGCATGTGGTAGAGAGCCATATAGTGTGAATAGTGCACACAGAGCTCTATTTGCTAGTACAAGCAGAGCTTCTGCAACATCTTGAATTTTCATCCCAGCAATTATGTCATGAGTCAAGCTTAAAGAACCAAGGAACTTTGCTGTTTTCCACTGAGAAGTCAATTTTATTCCACAAACACTCTTCTTGGAAAATATTTAAGTACTGTGGTGAACAAAAATAAAAAAATAAAAAACCACCCCAAACCCCCACCAAACCAAAACCCACAGAATTTCAGTATAATTGATACTTTTACCACATGGAAAAGATGAGTTACTAGTCTACCATACACATGCTATAGGACAGGTTAGCCCAATCCAGTATGTGCTTGATGTTGACGTGACCAGACTTTAAGTTTAAATAAATTTGAGTTTCTGGGCTTCATCTTTGACCTTCCAGAAGTACTGGGCCAGCACTCAAGCCTACAAGTATGTTTCCAGTAAGCCACAAGAAAAAAAAGCTATCACTGTGATTCAAGCCCAAAGCTCTAACACCTTCCAGCCAGGACCCATGTTTGCCCATGTCTCAGAATCCAGACTTACATTAACAACTCTTTCACAACTGTATTAGTATGATAAGCTGTATGATGTGAATAAAGTCCAGTGTTGTTTAAAAAATGAAATTAAGTTCAAGAGCTGTATGGCATGTTCACGTGCTCAGAGGCATAAACACTTTTCTGGAGTTGATTTTAGGTTTTGTGTGCCATTAATATTTGGAAAAATCCTAAATTCACTGTTCATGTTTTTCCACTGCAGGTGAATCTCCACAACCTTTCCTGATAAAAGATACTATTTAAATGCTGGTGAAGATGTCTAAGTCTAAGCTAAGACTCCGATATTCTCCAGCTACACAGTGATTTAAAGGCTGAAACATTTTACAGGACAGAAGGTTAGGAACTGTATATACTTAGGGCCAGAGGACAGAAACATACTGATGTTTCAAAGCTGAAAGACGTATCAAGTAGTTTATAGGTTTTTATTTCCTAAATATATATTGAATCAATTAACTGAATCCTCAAGAAGTTCTCAGAGGCAGATTAAACTGTCCACCTAGACAGCAAGGGTAAGATCACATTTTATAATTTATTTCAGAAGTCTAACCTACTATTAAAAAAACTCATAAGATACTTTAAGTTATAGAATAAATAAATTAGATCATTTTATACATTGTTAAAAGGAAAATACAGTTGACAATTTTTCCATGCCTTCCACTATAAAAACTCCTTCCTCCGTGTTGACATAAATAGTAAGACAATAATGGCTTCCTCAGATAATATATCTATTTAATCATTAGAAAAGTAGGTAAAAAGGCCATGTTTTATATAATTAAGACCTGCTGTCCATTTCAATTTTACAAGTAAGTATTTAAGTTTCTAGACAAAAAGAAAAAAAGGTGTCTTGCTACAGTTTATTTTGTACCAGACTGCAGACTCAGTGTCTTCCCAGAAATGAAGCTGGATTCCTCTTGAGAAGAATAGAACCAACATAATTTCTAGTTCAGTTCTCTTCTGTTTTTATTCCTATTGATGAGTAAGACTACAATTCTGTCACAACCTACAAGACTACAATTTTGTCATGAATTAGAAATTCTAATCCAGTGGATTCTCCTTTTCTTAAAGAAAAGTCACGTCACATCACATGGCCAAGTCAAATCAAACCAGTCTCTCTAATTCTTCATTCTCTTAGCATTGTTTAGATGTTGCAGCAAATTAATGTAATGTACCTCAACCAATTATTTTTCTTCCTGTGCAAAGCAGGCAAGTATTGCTGAGCTTAGAACAGCCGCTGCAACCTGATTTGAGAAGCAACTGAAAGAGCAGCCAAGGAGTATAAAATGTCAGCATTAAATCATTGACATGATGTTCTGTGCAAAACCAGTCCGCAACACTCCAAGGGCATCCAGAAAAACAGAAGATGCAATCAAGTTGTGAAAAAGACCCATAAAGAATGAAATGTTTTCAAAGAAAGAGAACAAAACCCCCACATTTTTGCAAAACTAGTATTCCATTTTACACTCTAGGTAATCCTGCTATGAAAAGTCTGTTCAGAAAACAGGGGCGAAAGTTATGAAGATTACCCACAAGAACTGTTTAAAAATTGTCTTGGCTTTAGCCCACTTGTAGACAATAGATATTAATGGCCACTATATTCTACATATTGCAAGAGGTTTTCTGAATACCTGAGGAGAAACCGGAAAGGGAAGTCTGAAACTAAGCCTCTCTAACTGACTCACTGTTTAGATGTCCAACAGAAACAGTCAGGAAGTGCTGGAAACAGTTTAGAAATGTATCATTCCATTAGGAAAAAGAAAACAAAACAGAAAAAGAGTCGCAGCTTTTGTTAGTGACGCCAGAGTATACAACAAAGTTGGGGGACAAGGTTCCTGTTTGGGATCATGGTGATACTTTCATAGGGCACTCGTTTGGTTGAGTTGGCTACATGTGGACAGAGAGAGTTGCCAACATTTTGGTGGTTGTTCCTCCAGCTTTGTCTCTTAAAGTAAGGCTTCATCGGTGCTTAGGGGTCAGGGGAAAGCATTTCACTGTCAAATTCACCAGCTACCTTACAGCAGAACCCCTGGTTTGAAAAATGAGAGCTGCATAGAGAGCTGTTTGAGAGGAAGACCATATATAAGGCTATAGGCCAGTGGCAAGGGTCTTTTCCCACAACAGGACATCAGACAACTTCTGAAACTGCAGGAGTGAATGCCTCTGACTGAAGAACAAGACCAACTTTCACTGCTTGGAGGACAGAAAGTAGGGAAGGGCAAGGGGAACAAAGGGGCAAATGACTTAACTTACTAAAATTTTCATCAGCAGGGAGGGTGTATTAGTGGAAAATAGGTTAGTGAAGAAAGCTATAGGAAAAATTAAAAAGCAAGGTACTAATGCTTTTGTCAATCCAAGTGAGAATTTTTCAGATCTTACAAAGTGTGACCAAACGCTGCCCTTGCAACATGTCCTATCTCTATGTTGAGGAGAATGCACTGGCAAAAAAACCCTGAACTCACGAGCTTCTTCAGCATTGTTTCCAACAAAATGTATTTGAACTTCTCACAGTAGTATCCGCATGCAATAAAAAGCCAAACACCAGTCTAAGGGACCCAAACTCAGTGATGTTCCTTGTCTGCAACATAAGATGACACTGGTAACAGCTTACACGCTTCTTATAATGCTGACTCAGGCATTGTAAGATAGAATGAAGGGTGACAACCTGGTTGTGTTGCCACTTCAGGATCACAATGTGCTTGTTGTAAATGCAAACTATCACTTTCCATCAACAAATGCAAGCCATCAGCTTTTCAGTAGTTAAGTATTTTAAACTTTACATATTAGTATTGATGATAATGATCAACAGATTTCCCCACTTTTTCAATGCTTCTATGCACACTGATATAATAAAAGATCAAATTGGAAGAAAAACAACCTATGTATATATTAGCATTCTTTGTTTCTCACCTCTTCCAGATATTTACTGAATCAGTGTACCAAGAAACGTAGCTTGAGCAACATGAAACAGCAGCAGCTAGAAACAACTAGATTGGCGTATGTTACATTCAATACACCAGTTTTACTGACAAGTAAAAAGTACTGCCAAGTAACTGATAATGGAAAAACAACCCGAAGTGGGCAAGAACCTGCAATCAGCTCTATGAAACTACATTAAACACAAGCCAGCTAAATAAAAAAGTAACTTCTTTAAGCAACCAAACCACCTCTGATGGCTCACATCCCACAATCTACTGATATCATCACATCAGGAATGCCAAAATCTGTCACTGGTAAGTCACAGCTTATTCAAATAAGGCCCTTGCATTGTGACCAGAGAAGGAAGAACAAGAAAAGCTGACTTGACCTCTAGCAGAGCTCTACAGACAGTCCCTGCTTCAACAGGAGGCAGCAAGGAGTCAATCACGAACCAGTCTCCAGTTGTCCTGGCTCTGAGGAGGTCCCCCAGCACTCCAGGGGAGCAGCATGAGCCAGTTTTACCACAGACCCTGCTCACTTTAACTCGTGACACTTCATCCTTTAAAACAGATCTCAAGTAACTCCAGGATAATCAGTGTATTGATGGCTTTCATCATCTTTTGGGAATGACATCCCACAATCTGAAGTTTTCCCTTCCAAAATAAAGCATAAATACACATTGACTGTAGAGAAGGGAAAAAGCACTACTTAGCAAATGCGTACAGCAACACAATAAAATCACATTGCTCACACAGCCTACAATAAACATTTTGATTCCAAAATGCACCAAAACTAACATCAGCAGAAAGAATGCAAAACATCTACTCTCTGAAGGTTCCAGCAGAAAAAAGTACAGATAGCCTTGTGCAGCTGGAGGCTGTTACCTTACAGGATCTAAATCCTTGCAATTGAGGAGAGTAAAACAGCACACTTTGTTTTAGTTCTTCCACAACTGGAAGAATTTAGAAATGTACTACTATTTATAATGTCTATTAACTGAAAGAGCCTTTTCTGTTTTGTTGGGGGCATAAAAAAAATCCAATAAAATTCTATACTAAAAAGTTGTTTTTATAATTACTTCAATGTACCTATCTCCCACTAGAAATCTGCTTTAAAAATAGTTAGGCAATAAGAACTCAAAATATTTCTTTTCACAAAGGATGTATCGTATACAATACTGTATTTATCACTACACTGAGCCTGAAGTGAAGTAAATCAAGTAATGTAACAGTCTTATTTATAAGAAAATCAAGCAAGAGCCGTTCAAAAAGAATACATCAGTGACTGTAAGTCTCCCAATACTGCAAATATTTCATGTGAGAGACAACGGCAGACGAGAAAGCTAGACATAGATTAATTCTTCTGCTGAATGTATACTTTGGAATCATGCATAAGAGATCAAATTGTGTTTCAGCAAGGAATCAAAAGAAACAACTTAAAAAGCTGACACCCAAGCCATGAGAAAAGATGTATGTTCATTTAAGGCAGCCCATTACCAAAGCTATTGAAACAAAATAAACAAGACCCACAGTAACAGCTGGGAGGTCACGAAGCTCCTGTCTTCTTTCTGTCCCAGTGTGCTCATTCTGGTAATGTTCAGACAGATCAGTGGGAGTTACACACACTTTCATACATAGTGGACAGATGAAGCCCTGTGAAATGCATATTTGTTTTTAAGAAAATAATAAAGACAAAAGAAAAGAAAATAATTGGACTCAAATGATGTTCAAATTCTTGGGCTAACAGTTCTCTACAATCACCAGAGGCAAAGTCCGCTTTCCTTTTGGAAAGATCGGTTTTGCAAACCACATGTCAATACCATGAAGAAAGCAAGAAGGAACAGTTATTAAGAACATGACAATAAACAAATCCAAACCACACTTTAAAAGCCAGCACTGTGCTGCATACTACTATATGTTTTCCAGACACTCTTGGTACTCCCTTCACGTGAGAGAGGAATAAGCTGCTTAACAAACTGTGAATGGACCATTGTAAGGAATCATGTCAGATCCATCACGTAGCTTCCCATGAGGGCGTTCACATGCTTCACAGAGAGAGGGCAAGCGTCGTGCAGTGAGATTGCAGAAATACTCCTGTAAATTAATAAGCAATGTGCGGCAGCAGGAGAAGCCTACGAGCCAGCGCAGCCGCAGGCCTGGCTGGCATGCTCACTTTGGGAAAAACAGGCACCTTCCTCAGTAGGATTTAAAAAAAAGAAATCAGCACGCTCACCAGAGATTCACCAAAGCCAAAAGTGAAATCAGTTTCTGAAGAACAACAGCTTTACCTCCTCTAGACACACACGACATGCTTAAACACCTAGAAACAGCAGGGTGGAGAGCGAACTGCCGCGAGTCTCCATCCACGTTGCTGGCTGGAGGATGCCCATGCAGCCCTGGCAGAGTGCTGCAGCCAGAAGAGACTGAACACAGCCCTGCGTGCACACATTGGAAGGTTAAAGCCCCTTCCAAAAAGGATGTCTGTGGCAAGCATGCCTAGCTAACACAGCCACATTACACTAATGAAAGTGTAAACATGCTGGTGGACTTACGGCAAGCACAGAGTATTTAGCAACCCCCTGCGGCAGATGGGGTTGCACTGGGACCTAAACTAAAAAGGACAGGCTCAAACATTTCCTCCTTGGGCAGACTGCACAGTGAATAAAAGATGTATCTAGACTTGATCACAGGTCTACATGTGATCTGAAGTGCTGACGTGGCCACAGACGGGACTAAAACAGATTCTCACCTCTGATTGAGCAAGGAACAGTTTGAATTCAGACTTCTCCATGCCTTTTGTTTCATATTACAACACTCAAAACTCAGGATTGATTTCAAAAAGACTTGAGAAGGTAGGAAACACGAGAATCTGCACAGATTTAATAATTATTTTCCATTTGAATCTTGCAGCAATACAAACCAGAAAGTCTCACCAAGAAACTGGAGTGAAAACAATCAGAGAACCGGGTGGGAGCATAACACTAAAACGGACAGCAAGCATTCTGCAAAGCCTGGCTACGGTGCTCCTGGAGAGAAGTTCTCAGAGAGACAACACCTCAGGCCAGCTGCACAGGAAAAGGAAGAAAAGCCCAAAAGAAAGGCTCAAGTTGCACGCTGGAATGCGTGAGTCTCAGCAGAGTAAGAGCCCATCACCAGCTCCAGAGCTCAGCTTCAGACAGACTTTGAAATTATATGCCAAGGAGAACACCTGATTTGTAAGCAATGCAACAGATGGTGGAATTATTGACAACTAAAAGATACATTTCAGTATCAACCAAAAGTGACACAACAGCCTTCAGTCAGACCCGGTTTTGACTCAGTAGCAAGAAAAGCCAATGGTGCAATAGTGCCCGCACACCACCGCTTTGAAAGCTTGTCCTATGTCAAAAAAATACTACTACATTAGTATTGAGGTACCCTGTGACACCCACCAACTCTACAGTCAGTGATATTGCACTCAGGTTAACAGAACTGTGCAATTTTAGCCAAACTTTGGAAAGAAGCAATTATCTCATTGCACATTTTTAAGCCTTAATTAACTACAAAAGTAACAAGATTTTAGTCTGAAGAATTTAGAATTTAGTTTAAGAGTATGTATTTGCTTCAGGGACAGTGTAAATATGCATACAAAACAGATTTGGACTCACAAACGTGTGACATGTATACAGTGCAGCAAAATATTAAGGAACACCTGATTATACTGACTGTAATAAGGGTTCAA
Source organism: Calidris pugnax (assembly GCF_001431845.1). Taxonomy (NCBI): domain Eukaryota; kingdom Metazoa; phylum Chordata; class Aves; order Charadriiformes; family Scolopacidae; genus Calidris; species Calidris pugnax. The sequence goes on along the minus strand of NW_015094506.1, from coordinate 10,905,229 downwards.
GAAATAAGAAATAAGCAGATGCACAGAGGGAAGGCAATGAGGATTTTAAACAGCACAGTGAAAGTTTCTCTTATCTCTTATCATAGCAGACATAGGAGTATTTGAATCATCATGCACTTTATTCAGTGTAAGAAAGGGCACTTTGCTCCCTTTAATGCTGTAATAGGAGTAATTAACCTTGCACTGCATTTGTATGCTAAGCTTGAAACATTTTCAAGCTAGGTAATCAGGCGACATTAGCACAGACTAGCTTCAACAGCCAGTGGAGTCAGTTTGCATTTTTCAGAGTTAATATTTGACAACACTGTAAATCCAAAGACATTGTAATATGGGATTGAAGCAAGAACAACAACTTATTCTGCTGGTTAAGTATGGCATACAGTACATGAAAAATGGATAGGATTTACAAGTGGTAGATTTATACACCAGCACCAAATAAAAACCAACATGTTTGATATTTCACAAGGAGGAGGAGGTTCCCAGCAGACATTATAGCTTAGCAGAAGCAAGGTGAAAAGGGCATACAAGTGTGATAAAATGTTACGCCTCATTTTTCGGAACTCTCATAAAAAGATTTATTAATGAGGAGCCTTAAACTTATGTCTCATTGCTTTTAATTTTAATAATTCATTGCTGGGATTACAGGAAGGACTGCTTGTGACCATTTAGATAGATAAGCCATATAAATATGGCCCAGCCTTCCTTCCTTTATTTAAATAACAACCAATTTGTAGAAGATGATACTTCTGAGTATTTATTTAGCACAGCTGTTACTTAGGGCAGCAAAAGCTACTCCCAACAGCTTCATGGCTCAGAGGAACAGCCCCCAAGGTTTAAGACTCCAGTCCCATGTATGGTGTACAGTACCTCAGAGGAACCTTCGTTATTCACGTCCACGGCATTTCCTGGTGTGGCAGATGAATCCGAATCCGAGCTCTGAGACCCACCTCTACCTGGAGTCTGAAATAGAGCAGGGGAGAGAGGAAAATGAGTGTCTACAGACTGTACTTAATAAAGCATGGTACGTATCCTTTGCAAAGGCCTCTCTTCTACTTGCTGGAATACAGACAAATTTCCCCTCCACAAGAGTAATGAAGCGAACAAGCTGACAAGCAATTATATAATTTTCAGTGCAACACTTCAACAAAAGCTTTTATCCAAGACTTTCCATGCACCAAAGAACAAGGAGACACCAGAAGCAAAGGCCAGGATTTTAAACTACTTCCCCTCACGAACACTCAACACAAAATAAAGAATTAGGCTAAACTCTGCCCTAATATCACTCACTCTGATGTTAAATTAGGTCTCTGTATCCAACAGAAAAACACTAGAAATTACAATCTAAAAGTTTCAGAAGTAGTAAACTATTATCATACTGCTTTCTTGATAACTTGTCTACAATCCAAACAAACCTTTAAATATTTGAAAGACAGAAAACTTAAGAGTGAGGACCCTGCTGGTACAACAAGCACGCAAGCAGTACACTGCCATGATTTGGAAAAAATAAAATTCATGCCTGTGACAAATTTAAAACATGCTAATCAATAAGAAAACCTATAAAAATAAACTGCTATGAATATGTTGCAAAATCAAAACAACAGTATGGATTTGAAACTACAGATTTAGAGAAAATAAACAAATAAATTTGAAACACTACACGATTCAAAAACTAGATAGATGGATCACAGCTTATAATCCTTATTTAACTATAACTTTGATATAAATTTGATTTAACTTCTCTTACTCATTTCCAGAACGCCCCTGCTTGACCAATGGCTGAAGAGTTAGCATACTCAAAGCAAACATCAGTAAAGAAATTATCTTAATACTGATACACAATCCTAGTTTCAACAAAAAAAGAAATGTTCATTATTCAATTCCATGATGACAAGTGCAAATGGGATGAAGTAATGCTACTGCTGTATTTTAGGCCCATCTGGAAATACTTGTAATGTTATAAAGGATTTTCTAATTTAATATAGGGGGATTAAAAACATAGAATTTTAAATATATAGATGGAAATCTACAGAGAGTGGGACAGAAGCAGATAAATAATTTTAGTTTCTAGATCTTGGTGTCTCCAGAATCTTATTGGTTTTAGAATTTTCTTGCTCAAATATATCCTCTTTTTTTTTCCAGATAAACCAGCTATATAACTTTTTATAAGATACCTGCACCATGGATGTTTTTCCATACTTTGAAAATTAAGTACATTTTCCTGCCTTGTTTTGTAAAGAATGTTGTGTTCCCAGCTGTCATAGAGATAACAGCCTTCTATTACTAAGCAAATAAAAAAAATAGGTAATAAAAACAAGTTTACTGGTTAAGGACTAATTTCCCAGTGAGACACAGTTCAACTTTAGAAAGAAGTCCAAAGACTGGCCAAATGGAAGCGAGGAGGAGCGAAGCAGCAAGGTACTGGGGCTGGTGACAGTAAGTGAAGGAGAAAACCATCTCTCCTCATCCCAGCCTTCTCTGGGGTCATCAGTTAAGTGACTGCTGGTTTTCCTACTCCCCTGTCTTTTTTATTTAGATGTTTTATGTTTCTAAAGAAAGTAAGAACACAGTGTAGTTTCCTTCTAGTACAGTACACAAAAGCAATAGGCAAGGTGACACTAGCTCTCCCAAGTTAATAATAGGAGAGACAAAAAAAGGGGTGTAAGCAAAGAATACGATGCATGTGCAAAGCACATCAAAGTGAAGACATGAGTCTTCACTCCAGGCCACTGCTACAGACAATAAACAAGGCACATCCCAGCATGGACCACGGCTGCAGAAGTTTTCATATGACATCAGTCTGGGAGGACCAGCTGATACACTCCAGGGGCAGGGCTGCTGTTCAGAGGGACCTAGATGGGCTGGAGGAACCGGCCAACGGGAACCTCACACCATTCCACAGGGACAAATGTGGAGTCCTGTGCCTGGGAAGGAAAACCCCTGGCAGCAACACAGGACTCCCTGCTGAAAAGGCTTGTGTCAGACAGCAAGCCAAACTGGAGCCAGCAGCGAGCTTCTCAGTAAGACCTGTAAGTTAGAATATTGCATCTAATGTTATAAAGAGTTTTCTTCAGTTTGTATAGTTCAGAATTTCCCTTCCCTGCAATCCATAAACAACAATCATGCAACCCAGAGGTAAGGCTCCCTTGTGAACCCATTCTGTGCAAGAACAAAGAATCCACAGAAGATGTATATACATATATGCCTACGCAAGGGAAGATATCAGGTGTCAAAGCTTTCTTCCATAAATGAGCTGAACTTTCATGATACAAGAATCACCTTCTTACTGAGAGGAATTTTTGAAAAGCCTTTCAAAATCTGAACATGATTAAAAGGATTTGTATGGCAGATAGCTGTGGTGGCTGTTCTGTTCCAGAAAGCCTGAGAACTTGGACCCCTATCTGTCCCAGCATCTACATCCACAAGTAGAAATGGGGTGTTTTGAAACACAGAGAGTGTCAGCATTAATGGACATGCACTTCTTTACTAATGCCTTAGAAGAAACGGAAGCCTTTTGTTCCACTCTTCAGCTCCAAAAAACAAAGAATGTGGCTTCACGTAGTCATGGACAGAAAGACAGGAGAGGGAGAACCTCAACAGAATTGATAGCCTGGGCAATGGCGGTAAGAGATGGTCCAACCACCTCCTTAGACAGGCAGCATATACCTCCACTTTTGCAATACCTGGGCATATACTTTCTGCATATCTAATGAAACATTTCACCCCAAACCCAAGAATCTTCTGTAGCAATTAACATAGTATTTTCTTCACCTTACATCATAACTGCTGTGCACTGTTAATTGCCCAGAACATTTCACCCCAGAGTTGACTGCATTTCGCAATGAGATTTGCATATTAAGTTCTGCTAGTTCTAGCACTACAAATTGGAGATTATTACAACCTCCAGGATGAAAGCTCTTATATTAAAAGCACGGTGTTATTACTACGTGGTTGATTAAAGTATTTGCTTTATGAAACACTTCAGACACGCTATAATCACACTAAAATGCACCACACGGCACGTCTTACTGTGCACAATATACAAGACAGAAATTATTAAACAGTACCTGCTAAAATCCTTTTAACTTTTCAAAAAACAACGTGCTCTCTTTAAAAGAGAAAGCATAATTCCAAGCTAGATTTAGAAAGCTTAGTACAAATAGGTGGCATTTTTTGGTGAGTGGCATGCACAGGGAAGAAGGGTAGGAAGGAAAGAGGTCATTAAATAACTTTCAAGATCAGGAGCAACATCCCATAGTATCCATTTGCAAAGTAATACAGAGCAGCAAGAAAAATTTGATACAAATTTGGAAGGATGTTATGGAAACTGAGACCATAAATGCCATTAACTTATCTTTCAAGGCTGTAATATAATTTAAACATCCTTCACCAGTGAAATAAAGAACGGGGGATTGGGAATATTTTTTCAATTGATCACTGCATGATCAAATAGGTTCACACACATGTTTAAGCTAGGCTCCCAGACCACTGTTACATCAAGTTCCATTAAAAATAAAAAAATCAACAACTTAGACTTTGTGAACTAAGGAAATATTCAGAATGATGCTCTTCATTTTCAATCGGAATACACAGGGAAGCAAAGGAACTACTTATGAATCCCATAGGAAAAGTAAATTTTCACACAGGCTTCTGTATATCCATTTTTACGAAACTGACATTTGACTCTTAAAGGCATACCTGGAGTTGAAAGACTTGTGTAAAATTAGTCTCTCACCCACCCTATTTCTTTTCTAGTTGTCAGAGTTATACCTGTCTACTTTGCAGAGAAGTATATGGTTCTACTACTAGCACTGGAGTTGTGGAAATAATATGCTAAACTTCATAATGCTGTTCTCTGTGTTTTCTCCAAACTGCAAGCTAATAGAAAGAAACATCATTAACAACAAAAAGGGCGACAACGATTGCAGCTTGTTTTCTGAAAAGCAACAGAAAATTATGTAATGAATGAGTTGAGCTAATGCATTAAAATGAAGGAGTATAAATATGGATCGCTACCATGCCATTTTTGCATAGTCATTTATCTGTCTAGCTACACTCCATTCAGTTATGATACTCTTTTCAGCGTTTTTTAAATTCAGAATAAATTAAACCTTTGAAAAAATCTGTTAAGCCTTGAGAAAGTCTGAACAAATATGGATTTATACAGTTTTCCCAGCACAGATTTAAATACTACAGAAGGGTACTATTGTCCAAACATATCAAGGACCTGAAGCAACAAACAAGAGGCGGGAATGAGAAGATAAGAAGGCCAAAGCCCATGTAATCAAACAACCCTCAGTGCTAGAAATGGAGTAGAGTGCAATACAGAAGAGTAATATTGTTTACTTCTAAAGAAGACTGACACTATTTTAGGACTCTGTAAAATGAAATGATTTCTGACTTCATGGGGCACAAAGCCTTTCTTTCCCCACCGTGCCACGGGTTCCACACACGCAGACTCTGTGCCCAGGAAGAGGCACACGTGCTCCCTTCGACTGCATGGGGAGGGAGGGCACGAGCACAGCTGCAGCTCAGCATCCATCCCAGTACACACGCTATCTAGAGAGCCCTGCAATTACAAATGTAAAAAGAAAATTATAGGTAAGGCATGAGATGCAACGCATCCCAGACAAGCAAATACCTCTGCTTCTGAGCCTGGAGTGAGAGAAAAGGTGACTGTACTACCCGAGCTACAGAAATGCCTGCAAAGCCCTGCTCTCCACCTAGACCTCAAGATCTCCAGACCAAGAGCTCAAGCGCTTTTAGAAACAGAGCAATAGGATCGTAGCACCCAAACTACAATTAACAGTTGTAGACACTCACACAAAACGAATGAAGACAAAAACTAATGTAAACAGTAGTCACACCAGCCAAACAGACCATTCCTTCCCTACAAAACATGAGTGATGGGAAGAAGGCTCAGAAGGTCAAAGTAATCAGTTTTCCACCAGCTGAAAATAAATGCCTCCTCCTTACAAGTGGGGGTTTTTTGTTCCTAAGTTTTGGTGTCTTGAAAATGTAAGAAATGAGCTCTGCTTTAGCAGACCAGAGGCAACAGCCACTGTCCCACCAGCAGATGAACAACTGAGTGGGGACACTATGGCCACAAAGAGCATTCAGAGTTGAACATAATAAAGAAAAGAGAGGTCTCTACAGAATACGCATATGTAGGGCTGACAAAAATCAAAATATCTGGGCAGGAAAGTTGTGTGTCAGACATTCCACACAGATGTCTTTTGGGAAGAACTACCTTTTTCTAGATCAGCATAAAAAACAAAGAATGAAACTGAAAAGTGGCAAGAATGAATGAAAGGGGTTTTTACAGTGCAAATGTACAGAACAGATGGATCCCTGAGATGTCATATTGAAAATACACGTAAAATTTAGGAACAGCTTGCAGAGAAAGGACCTAAAACGAGGACCTACTTGAAGACAGCATGCAGATACTAACTTCAAAAACTAAATGAGGGATGTTCAGTGGGAATGAGTATATAATAACTTCTATTTTGAAAACACACCATTCAAAGTCACTAAGAAGATGCTTTTAAAAACAGAAATTACAACTGTGGAAAAAATAAAAAGGTGATCAGAGAACAGAAGAAGTATAAAAAAATAAATATCTGATGTTTTAAAACTTTGGGTACCAGAATTCCCAATAAGTGACTGAAACTATAAGCTGTATCTTTGTAGTTATTGTCTTCCTCCCTTGCAGCTTTACGGCCAGATAAATTTATAAAAAAAAAGAAAAAAAGGAATGTAATCATGAATTCCTATCTTTTTAAACACACTTTCATAACTCAAGTTATATCCCTACTAACGACTAGCCACCTGGCTAGAAAGGATGGCATCACCTATAATCAAAGAATAAAGCCAATACAGATACAAGAAATTAAATTTCAGTGACTGGAAGGTGATTTTTTGCCATCTACATTAATGCTGCACAAGAAAAGGGTGTTTGACCTTCAAATTACTGCCTCAGAGACATGAAAGATTTTAAGAACAGATTTGACAGCAAGCTAAGACTCACTTTTAATACCAAAGTACATCAGAAGTCTTCTTCATACTTTGCTAATCACAGACTGTAAATCAAAAAAGTATGTATGGGGCTGTGTGTACAATCACTACATTTTATAAAAGGCCTAAAGCCCTTTCAGTAAGAGGTGGACTTCTAAAAGCATAGTTTTTTGCACCAACCAAAAGCTTAACACCTTTAAAATTCTTGGTATTTCTCTGTTTATTTTTTAGACAGGAAGAAGTCTGTTCCACCTTTGTTGGCAATTAGCTCTGCTGCAAGCCTGTAATTTTGGGAAGCCACTGGGGAATAGTTATTTGTTCATACTTTTCAGAGAAGATGGCAAGTTTCTAACACACACAAACTTTTGCACTGACTTGAAATTTTTATAGGAAGTCTTTAGCTGTACTTATACTTGGGAGCAAATTTCCTTTGGCACCGTATCAAGCTCTTTCCTACATCACAGAAGCTCTCCTTGATGGCCTGTTATTTCTCAGAATCAATAAACACCCAGTTAAATGCTGCCAATATTTAATTAGACCCGTACTAAGTTTCCCTGCTTGCTAGCAGGGCTTCCCATCCAACTTCAGGAAGGAAGTTCTTCCCTGTAAACACCAAGCTCCAAATAGACCAAGAGTGATCTTCACCTGCTCGGGGTCTATGACTGAAACACGATTTGAGGCGCGCTTTATGCCAAAAAATGTGGTGGTATGCGTACTGATGGACTTTCTTCCCCTCTAGTTAACTCTCATTCTTGTGGCAACGCTTCCTCGCATGGCAGAAAAGTAAAGGATGCCAGCCTTTTCAATGAAAGGCCCTTTCTCAGAGGCGTCAGGCAGACAGCACGCGTCGAAAGGCACTCGGGGTAGGCAGAAGGCAGAGGGCAGCCGGTGTCCCTCTATCCGTGAGCGCCTTCTGCACGACACCGACCCCGCTCTCCTGCCGTGTGGGATCTGGAGCGGGACGTGGAGCTCTGCCTTCCCACCGCCGCCGTGACTCAACCCTTTTGGGTGCATCCTCCAGCCCAGCGCCGGCGACGAAGGACGGACCCCCCAGGCCCTGGGCCACCCCAACACCTGCCCTTGGCCAGCACCTCCCCGAGAGCTTCTAGCCCGGCCACCAGCGGGCTGCAAGCCGGCTGGCACCGCCACGGGGCCAGGCCGGGATTTGGGGAGGGGAGAAGGGTTTCATAAACGAGTGTCACAACTTGGCTGTTCCAACCAGGCAGAGCTGCCGGAAAAGCCGGTTCCTGACACACAGAGACAGCAGGCTGCCGGGCTGACTGCCGGCGCCAGGAGCCCGCAGGCCCCCGGGGCGACAACCCCCGGTCCCCGCGGCGGCTCTGCCCAGGCCGGGCTCCCCTTCGGCCGCCCCCCGCCGCGGCGACGAGGGAAGGCGGCGGGCGGAGACACCTCCGCGCTGCGGGAAGGAGCCACGCCGGGGCAGGGCCGGCCCCTCGCCCCACCG